>NC_139220.1:218559095-218891595 GCF_055691185.1 Crinia signifera | reverse complement strand
CGGTTACAACATTGACAGGTCGTCCAGCAGGCAACAGATAGGCTTCACAATGTGGGTACAATCCAGAGTTCCCTGGTGTAGATACCCACTTTCCCCCCAGCCTATTGCCCAGCCCAGAGCCGGCCCTAGCCTAAATGACGCCCTAGGCAAGATTTTGGCTGGTGCCCCCTAGCACCGCCACTAGTTCGACCTCTGACCCTGCTCCCCTTTCCCAGCACCATCAATCCTCATCATAGCAGTCATCATTTTGGTGCTCCTACCAGCAATATTTTAAATAGAAACAGTGCACACCTTCGGTGCGCAGCCCAAACAAGGGTGTGTTCTTGCTGGGAAGGGGCATGGCCACCCAATAGTACCCCCAATTCAAATTATGCCACACAGTAGTGCCACTTTATTCACATTATATCATGCGATTGTGTCCCTTATTCACGTTACATCACACAGTAGTACCACTTTACCTTATATACATTACTCCTCACATTATACCCTTAGAAAAAAATCCTGAGAAAATATTGTATTTTAAGCACCTCCATGGTCACACTGCAACCCAGCACAAAGCAGTGTGTGCTGGGCAGAGGAGAAGAGCTGCAGCTGCTGCTGTCACTTAAGGGGAGGGGGCCCGGGCCCTTACATCAGACTTTGGCCTGGGTAATTTGTACCCCCTAACCCTAACACCACACAGTAATGCCCCTTACACATGACACATATTATTAATGTCCTTATAACCATAAGGCCCCTTACACATTATGCCAACCTTTATTAATGCCCTTCATACACATAATGACACACATAATGCCTGTTACACATATGTCGCACATTATTAATGCATTTATACATGACACACATAATGCCCCTAACACATATGCCGAACACTATTGCACAACCAACCCACCCACAGACAGCACTCGCACAGCCGCTAACACTGTGACCTCTGCCTCTGCTTGGATACAGATGTTTCCTCATACATCTTGTCTCAATAGGCCATGCAGCTCCTGGCCAGTTCCGCTAACGTTGGGTGCATTTTGTGCTGAAAATTTGTCTTATTTGCATTGATATGACCAGCACACACAAGGAGCTTCCGATGATTAAAATGATATCTGGCATAAATATATTCTGTGTGCGACTGTGGCTGTACCTGTATACGGAATGCTATGTTACAGTGATTTCCAAGAATACACTATTTCATATGCAGATACAGCCTCACTCACACACAGAATATAGGCATGCTGCATATCATTTTAATCAGCAGAAGCTGCTGATGCCCCTAGGCATTCCAAATGCCCTAGGCAATTGCCTAGTTTGCCTATGCCTAAGGCCGGCTCTGGCCCAGCCATTAAAAGGCATTGGGAATACTGACATTCTGAACAAACATAACACAAAATAACAGGTGTTGCTAATTAGCAGACAGTGATACAATAGAGGTTAGGAAAACCCGGACTGGATATATATATATAGTCCTGCTTCTGCTGTTGCCGCTCTTAACTCTGTACTGGATATTCCACATTTAGTTAATGTGAAATTATGCTGTCAATGCCACACTATGTGGTACTATGCGGACTATGGGGGTTACACACTTTTATATGCATGCACCTTCGACCATCTAAAGATGTGGGAGGTTCCCCCTGCCTGCGCATGGATGTTACTGTGTAACATCCATTCGCAAGCCCTTGCGAGCGAATCACCCTTGCAAATGGGTGGCGCCGAACCAACCATTTGCAAAGCGGGGTTTGGTGGACTTACAAGGCTGCAAATTCGCAGCCTTGTGAATAAACCACAATAACCCCCTAGATTACATCCAGCCAAAAGCCTTACCAAAACAATGGTAGTATAATTTCTTTACAACAAAAAAAATACTGCAGTTATAATTATTAAATTGAGAATTAAAATATCACAATAACCACATGCATTTTTACGTTACACCAGAGGGTGTAAAGTAAAATAAATACTTTAAAATAAGCACAAGCTACAGATATAACCATGCAATTTCCTGGGCCACAATTTAGCAACCAATTCTAAGGGGCAGATTTATCAAGCTTGGAGAAGAGATAAACTGGAGATAAAGCGGAGAAAAGGTAAAAGGAGATAAAGCACCAGCCAATCAGCTGTGTTTGAAAAAGACAGTTGGGAGCTGATTGGCTGGTGCTTTATCTCCTTTTACCTTTTCTCTGCTTTATCTCCAGTTTATCTCTTCTCCAAGCTTAATAAATCTGCCCCTAAATCTTTTTCCAATTATAACAGGAGAAAATATAAAATGTACATGTCAGTAAAAAGAATATGATTCAGAATGATGAACTTTGTCAAGTTTAAGCATATACCAAACATTATGTCATTAATTATGACAGACAACTGTAAAAAAAAATAAAAATAAAGCATGAAATTCAAGCTGCAGGGTACAAAATACCTGCAAAGAATAATGCAGGCGTGCACAGCCACAATTCCATAACAGGATTTCACTCTGCGCTGCCAAATAAACCCATAAACTAAATAAAATCTATTTTGTTTCTACCATGGATTACACAATGAACTGTATACCAAAACACCTTATGTTACATGCTTCAATTTCACAGATAGATTGTAAACCATGCAGTAATTCTGAAGGAATGTGACAGGGAAAAAAAGGTTCTGTGATACAGTACAAGGCCAAAAGGTTCTGAGGTTGTTACAGCTTAGTCACTGTGCCAAAAAGCTCTCTTGTGTTACACTGTTTAATGAAATCACAATAAAAAAGAGAAATATGAAATCTCAGTGTGTAGGGAGTAAGAAGAAGGTAGACTGGGTTCTGTTACCAAACAAAATACGGAGAGAGTCCAATTTAAACCTATAAAAGTCAGGAAATGGATTAATGTAGATTGATGCTGGATGGTGGTATTTTCTTTAGAGACAAAATACAAAACGGACTAGAAACCCTTACCTTGATCATGGGGCTTTATAAACTACAAGACGTCTGAGTACTTAAGAAGCAGCTGCCACTAGTAAACCATATGCGGTCTATGTGCTAGACTGCTTGAAAAACATAACTAGAAATTAGATAGTTATAGGTAATTTTGCCCTCAGTAAAGGAAACAAATATTCTATCTAAACCTGGGAACACACTAGACGATATGACTCATGAACACCCGATCCACAGTGTGCACTCCTGATATGCACAATCCTGTGGATCCCTAACAATATTCTTTTACTCACACACAAAGCCATAAACCAAACTACACCAACATACAACCCGAAGTCAAAAGATCAACGTCTCTTTTCCACGCACATTACTCGCACACATTCCAGATTGCAGGACTTTCTTTGGGCTGCACCCACTCTCTGGAATGCTCTCCCATGCACAAAAAGACTCTCCTCCAGTCTCCAAACCTATAAGCGCTCCCTGAAAACTCACCTCTTCAGGCAAGCTTATCAAATTCCAGAACCATGCCTATCTAATCACATCCCTGCTGTACAGTCCACACATATCTACTCTCTTTCTTTTTCACATTTTCCATCCTCCTGACCTCTGGCCAAACTGCTAAAGTCACCGTATCATACAGCACACCAGGAACTTTTGCATTCTGGTGGATCGAATGCCTATTTCTCTATAGATTGTAACCTTGCAAGCAGGGCCCTCATACCTTTGACTGTCTGTAAATACCCAGTTTGATGTATAGCCGTCTCCTATTGTAAAGCACAATGGAATATGCTGCGCTATATAAGAAACTGTTAATAAATAAATTCTCGATGACATGCTGCAGAATGCAGCCATGGGGGGATGGTTACAGATTATCTAATGTGGTAAGGTGATTGGTATTGTGTTATTGGTGTTGTGTAGCTGAAGTGTCGCTATCAGCAATAATTTACAAGGCCACACGTGCATGCCACAAGGCAAATATTTATAAATTGGACAGAAATATGAAATCACTGTTTTATGCCTGCCATACAGCTACTTCCCAATTCTGCCGAAGCCGATCAGATCCACGGCTGACCACGGTAGTCGACGATTCGTCTGCAATTAGCAAAATGCAGCATGCTAAAAATTCCTATCTCTCCAATTCCAATCATTTTTGTCTTGGAGTCTGTTACTTGAGGATTTCAAACAAGTTGGATTTTGCCTATCCCTAAAACCACACATCAGCATCTGCTTGCATGGGTGAATTGCCCCAATACTTTCCTGATATATGGCCCCATTACACGCAGGGCCGGCGCCACCACTAGGCAGCTCTAGGCATTTGCCCACAGCGCCACTGGAGGGCGGCAGTTTGCAGCTGCTCCCTCCCCCTGATGGAGGTGAGTTGCTCCAACCCCCCCTCCCCCCGTGGAATAACGCGGCCTCCCGCCCGCCTCATACCTCCCACCGCCTGGCCGGCTACATCACTGACTGTATAACGAGTTGTTGTTGTCGTCGCCCCCCCCCCAGACGGATCCCCTATCCCCGGCCGGATTACCGGCAAGAAACGGCTTGTACCCGGTAATAAGTTGCGACGTGAAAGGGGTATAAGTTTCCCTTAAATTGATCAAACAAAATATACACAAAATTACACACAATATTACACAAAATATAATCTTCCAGAATTGGTAAAGGACTTTAAAAAGAATATTGTTTCCTTTTCAGTTCTATGCATTACAGCACAAATATATGATACAATCAGCATTATTTTACATTTGAAACAATAAACTTCTTTAGAGGATCACCTGCCCTGAATTTAAAGTAAATGCCTTATCAGCTCATAGAGCTGACATAATCATATGGCACTGCACACTGCTGAGGAGGAGATCCACCCTAAGGTTCTAGAATGTACCCTGCCAAAGAATATGTCACAGGAGGGGGGAAAGGGGAGATGTATCTCTAACCTCAAAGAGAGATCAGTGGTGACATATATAATGCCCTAACCAGCGAATCAGCTTCCAACTGTCATTTTCCAAGCTGTGTTTGAAAGAATGAGTTAGAAGCAGATTGGTTTGTACATTGGGTCAGATGTATTAAGCTTGGAGAAGTGATAAAGTGGAAGGTGATAATGCACCAGCCAGTAATCCCCCAACTGTCATTTTCCAAACCCAGCCTGCAACATGATAGTTAGGATCTGATTGGCTGCTTTATTATCACATTCCACCTTATCCTGGCTTAGGGGGTCACTCTGGTTTGCTCAGTAAGCTGCCGACTTACCGAGCACAAGAGACGCCTCCCCGTTGAAAACCCACCTCCGCCAATTCCCCTCGTTAACATGTGACGAGATGTGTAACAAAAGCACATCTCATCGCATGTCGCTGCTGCAGGAGAAATCATACGATGGTCGCTTAGCATCAAATGATTCACCTAGTTTTGCAAATGAAAGTCAGCGGGAACTGAATTATTTGCGAGTGTCGGGACGGGACACTGATATACTGTGATGTCACCTGCCCACACTCGGCAGACATTGTCCCACCTGTGTAGCCATGGGAACGCCCAGCTCGGCATTCCCATGGACAGTCCCCATCTCTGCAGCCATTCACCCCAATGTTTGCGAAGGGTTTGGCAACTATGCAAGTCACCGAAGCCATTCGCAAAGCGGAACTGCACATGCGCATAATAGACCATGCACAGTCCCACAAACATCAGGACGGGGCCGAACTCGCAGGAATGCGAGTGAATCAGAATGACCACCTTAATACATCTGCCCCTTTATATCTTTCCAAAGTATCACTGTACAAGCTCTGATAAATCTACCCACCTCTGCCCCACCCCTCACCCCTTTAATACTATGCCTCACTGGATTATCATGATATTTAAGGGTTGATAACATAAAATGAGGGATACTCAAGTCACTGCTTAGAACACGCAACTTCTAAAAGTTAAATAGATCCCCAAGTTCCATTACACAAAACTTTCTTCGTTATAGTCAATGATGCAAGCACTACACTGTTTTACATGGTCATGCTGTATTTAAGCTCTTTAACAATATTACTACTTGCCAGACTCCACATAGTACTGCTAAGTCAGTAAATAGCTTTTTTTTGTACCAAGCAAATGCTGTAGCTCTAATAAAGATCATTAAAAGGTACTTATCTTTATCATCTTCAGCTGAACAATTTTAGTATTAAAACACAATGGAGCTAGTGTTGATCTTTTAAAAGGATCTGAGCTGTAGAGACTTAAAATGTTTGGAGTTGCATGGAATTTTACTAGCTGCTATGTGATGGAAATGTCACCATTATAACTATACCACACACTGGAATTTACAGTGGAGAGAGGTAAATGAAGGTTACAATGTGACCACATAAGGATTCTTTTTGCTACATGCATAAGGGCGTATGTGGGTGTGTGTGGGTGCATACCTCCCAACATGACCCCCTCCAGGAGTGACACAATGCTCTGTTTCTGGACTTTCCTATTAATGTATGATTGCCATCATACATGTATGATTACAACATTGCTGTAAAAAGCAGCCCATACACGCTGCTTTGTGGGCGTGCTGTACTAGCACGGATCACATTGCATTGCATTGCCTGTGCATGCGTTGTGCATGCAATGCGATGCAATGTGATGAAACCTAAGTACAAAAAGTATGTGCTTGCACATACTTTTTGTACTTAGGTTTCATCACATTGCATTGCATTGCATGCACAACGCATGCACAGGCAATGCAATGCAATGTGATCCGTGCTAGTACAGCACGGAAAGCACGCCCTCATAGCAGCGTTTATGGGCTGCTTAAGAGATCCTCAAAATATCCTCTAAGAAAAATGCCAGCATCACTCACAGCGACAGAGACACCGAATGCTGGATAAGCAATGAGGCTGACATAAACCACGCAGGGTTCCAGCAGGTTACACTTGCTAGATGTCACATGTGATGTTGATGAGGATGGGCACAAGGCCTATCAGAGCCAGGGGGAGGGATTAGCAGGCTTAGAACTGATCACGAGTTAGGGTGATCCTCCTCTGTCTCAGGAAGCCCCGCCCACCCATCCCTATTTCTCTTCTTCGGCGGCGGTAAAGAACGGTCATCTCTAATAGATCTGTGTGTATGTAGATAGTGGGGTGAGCTCTCCCTTGGCAACGATTGTCATGGGCCACGCTTCTGCACGGGGGATGGCCATTTTACCATCTGCCGCGATGGTCGTGCAGGGAGAGTAAACCCAGCGATGGTATGCATGAATATCTTTAAACCCCACTTTCCTATAATGACCGTTCTTTGGTGCCGCCACCATTTTATAGTTATCCTAGTTGCTTGTCAAAATAAATTTTGACAGTCTGTTTGAAACGCCAGCACTTGTGTCTGTGTTTTTATTTTTAGATAAGTTTATAGATAAGTTAAGTTAAGTATTGGTTTATGTGATGATCTTGGGGTGTGGCCTGTGGGGATACCCGCTAGTGAGTTTATGTTCCTTAAGTATAAACAAATACGAATACAGCCAAGTCAATTAATTGAAGTTTTGGGTGATGGGGATGTCGGAACAACTCCAAGTCGCTCTCAGTGTGTACCTGACTTAAGATAGAAAACATAAAATAATGAGGATAGAAGATACGGTACTTATATGTTAGTTGGCCCCCCACTATAGTTAGTACGCTCATACCCCCACTATCCATGTTGGACTGGAGTTGATTTTATATAGTGTGGCGTGTGCAGCGAGCCACCGAGCCCGAAGCGTGGCGAGTGTATCAAGCCCCACGAGGGGATGCGGAAAACTAAGCAAATAGTTTAGTGGGCACCCAACTAACATATAAGTACCAAAGATACTGATGATGCTGGAATTTGCACAATTTAACATAGTGTAACTTTTTGCCTAGCACACCTTGACAATACTGACCAAAGTGTCTAAGGGGTGATGCCAAATTGCTGGCTGCTCTACAGTGACAGGGAGCCACTGTATATTGAAAACAAATAGGGGTAAATGGCATTTGGCTTATCAAAAATAAAATTACTGTATTTGCTGGCGTATAACACTACTTTTTCCCATGAAAAACATGCCTCTAAGTGGGAGGGTCGTCTTATACGCCGGGTGCACTTCAGTTGGGATAGACATAGCTGCCCATAGTGGCCTCCTGATGCCCGCCCACCTCATTCTACGACCGTACAATGGTGACAATGACAGGTACTGTAATGGCACTAATACTACTGGCACTCATGTAATATCGGTATAATATAAATTAACATGATGAAATCAAATCTGATGTTATTTTACATTGTATTTGGTGTGTGGAAGGTTTGCGGAAGAGGGGGTAGTCTTATACGGCAAGTATATAACAAACTCTATATTTTGAGTGGAAATGTTGGGGAGTCGTCTTATACGCCGGAAAATACGGTATATTGAGTCTTGTTTTAATTTAAGCAAATGAACACTTTCCTTTTAATTGTGCAATATCCAGACATTCCAGTGGCATCCAGGTATGTGGTAACTCTGCACCAAAAAAACTAAAGGCAAAAGACAACCCCTAGTGCAATACTATAGTGAACAGTGGCAGCTCTTACCATCTAGTAGGAGGGGGCTGCCATCTGCCGCAATGCGCCCCCCTCTCCGCTGCCAATGCCCCTGCCACCAGTCCTCCGTAGAGGGCCAGCGCATGCACAGTAACTTCATACATGCTGTGCATGCGCTGGCCCAAGCCTCCATGGGCTGCCTTTGCAGAAGCCCCCGGAGGCTTGATCCGGTTCCCGGGTATGGTGCATGCGCAGTATCGTCTGCGGTACTGCGCATGCGCTGAACCCGATTTGGGGGCTGCTGCACATTTGCGCAGAGGGAGGCATCCCAGAGGGAGGTAACCCCTCCCAATGGGACTGCCTTGAGTGACTGGCAGGTCGGACTTCCAATAGGAATGTCACTGCCAGTCACATTGAAGTCAGAGCAGTCTCACAGACTGCATCTGGCTTCACTTTAGGCAGAGGACAGTGGCAGATTTTACCTGGGGGGGCGGCATAGGTAAAAACCGCCACTGATAGTGAATCTTCTCAAATATGAATATATATGTATATATAGTGGTTGCTGGCTGGCACTTGTATAGTGTCTTGTACACTTGTATAGTGTCTTATTGGATGAACGTCTCTTTGAGTGCCAGCCAGCAACCACCATATATTTTCCTAAAGAAAGTTGTGCATTTATTATCTATATATACACACACACACAATCACACACATATATATTGGTGTGCGAAAGGCCTTTTTTTTTTTTTTTAAAGACCTCCTAATTTGCTAGTAATATATTCGAATGGAAACAAATTCCTTGTGGCAGTGCACAGTTTAAACACCAAACTAATTTGTTAATCACTAACAGCTGTGTATACCCTAATTAATACACTACAACAGCATACTAAAATCCTAAAAACAACATCTGCCAACACTGTGAACATAAGCAGCACCAAGAGATTATAGTGTGTGTGACTGACCGTAGTAATGTGGAGAACAGATACTGTATAAAACTCCCTCAGATAGTGGTCTATTTGTTTTTCCCTCATTTTTTATTAAATTTGAATTTTTACCTTTTTTTTATGACAGAGTATCAAAGCTAGCTATATATATATAGGGGTAGATGGGTCGGCGGCACTCGAAAAATAAATCCTACCACACCAGGCAGATGTAAACCAACGTTTCAAGGCCAAAGCTGTGTACACACAGGGGAGATTTTGTACAATATCGCTGGGAATATGGTCGCTAAGCGACCATATTGCCCACGATGGGAGTGTGCGCGCTCCCGTTTTTACCCCTGTAGTGATCGCTGGTCGCAGGAACATGCTCCTGCGACTAGCTGATTACCACTGACGGGCTCCCCCGGCAGTTTATTTTTCATCAGCGACCATCTCTGGTCGCTGATGAAAAGGAGAAACTGAGCAATATATTGCTCAGCCATATATGGCTCAGCCATATATGGCTGAGCAATATATCTCCCCCGTGTGTACGGGGCTCTAGAGGCCTTTTTATCAAGGTGTATTAATGTGAATCAAACAACAAACAGTGAGCCAATGCATTAAATAGACAGATGGTGTAATGGTTAGCATTACTGCCTCACAGTGCTGAGTTCATGGGTTTGATTCCCGCCATGGCCCTAACTGTGCGGGGTTTGTATATTCTCCCCATACTTGCGTGAGTTTCCTCCGGGTACTCCGGTTTCCTCCCACAATCCAAAAATATACTGGTAGGTTATTTGGCTCCTAACAAAATTAACCCTAGAATGAATGTGTGTGTACATGTGGTAGGGAATATAGATTGTAAGCTCCACTGGGGCAGGGACTGATGTGAGTGTTCAAATATTCTCTGTAAAGCGCTGTGGAATATGTATGCGCTATATAAGAAACTGTTAATAAATAAATTAAATACCTGTTTAGATCCTGCCGGAACTCGCGGCACGGTCTGGCACCTCCGGAGTTTACTGATGACGTCACTAGAGTTCTGTCCCGGCCGACAGGATCTAAACAGGTATTTAATGCACTGGCTCACTGTTTGTTGTTTGATTCACATTGATACACCTTGATAAAAAGGCCTCTAGGCCTTGAAACGTTGGTTTACATCTGCCTGGTGTGGTATTATTTATTTTGCGAGTGCCGTTGACCCATCTACCCCTCTACATGCAGACAGCCAATCAACTGTCATTGGAAGGGCACCGCATCATTTACCTTTCTACAATTGTACCAGCTTTGCTAAATAAATGTTCTCAACCAAGGAGTTATCATCCAGAAAAACAGCTATCTGCGATATATAAAAAGAAAGTCCTAGTACTAGTGTGAGACTTAAGAGACATATAAGGCAACTTCCTGATCCTGGGAGGGAGGAGGGGCTCTGATTCACTTTATGGTATTTAAGACCCTCATGGCACAGGGGTAGTTATGCACAAAAAAAGGTCTGGGACCAGACCAAAATGTCAATTGGTTAACCCGCTGTCATGCACTTAGCACTGTGGATACAGTAAGAGTGGTATGTCATATTAAAACTTTCTACAAGCAAGACAGGTGAGTGCCCCTTGTCTTGTTTGTTTGTATGAACTCTCAATGTAGCAGGTAAAGGTGCCGGGTGCCCTCCCAAGGTAAAGGGTGTGGTACAGGGGTCCGACAGTTTGGATCCCGACAGTCATTAGCCCGACATCGGCTCCCAACTGTCCAGACTCGCTGTGCTCGCCACGCTGCGGGCACGGTGGCTCGCTACGCTCGCCACCTATTCTATTCTCCCTCTATGGGGGTCGTGGACCCCCACGAGGGAAAATAGCAGGTGGCCGTCGGGAACCTGGCTGTCAGTGTTTTGACAGTCAGGTTTCTGATGTCGGGTAAATGCCTGTCTGGATCCTGACTGTCGGGACCCCGTCCGGCACCCAAGGTAAATGTAGCGAGGAGTAGACGGGCAGCGCTTTCACTTTTTGTTATGACATCTTTTAGCATACAAAAGGAGTAGTATGGTGTTTCAAATGGTCTCTAGAGGTCAGTGGTGGTACTTCATATCATAGAGGTGAGGAGTAGTTTGCCTTCTTTTGTTGTTACACTATTTCACCTTGACAAAGGAGCGCTAAAGCTCCGAAACGTTGGTGTTTTTTTCTTCAATATACTGTACCACTTGAAAAGTTCCCTGGAGTGCCGTGAGTTTTCTTTCCACTGTACCATTACCCCTTCAAGGGCATCGGGGTCCAGAACTCTTTTTGGGAGAGTGCCAGGCTGCTACCTCCACATATATCTCCATATTTTCTTTATGGTTGTCATTTTTTTATTGAAGTGGACACTGGCCAACTCAGCAGTTAAAAATATCATTGTATCCACATAAAAAAGTGATTTACAATAAGGCAGAACAAAGGCATTGTGATGTATAACTTGCTGTGACCCCAGCAATAAGAATGAAACAGCATTTCAAGGGTTTACAAAAACATGATCAATTGTTTGGAATTATATTTTCCAGATGTACAAATGTCCCATACAAAATCCGCTGTAGTGTTTATAATTTTTAAGTTTCTAGACACACAGAATATCAAAAGAATAGTCTCTATCCACAAACCCCTGACAACGTATCCTGCAAATCATAATGATAAACAGATTTTATGAATATCTTGTGTGATCTACTGAACACATAAATAAATTAAACCAACTCTGGACAGATATTTTCCACTGTCTCTTAACCATATAAGCAGATCATGGTCTGGAGAACAAGGGCTTTTTCCCACTAACTATTCATCAAATGCAGCATAGAAAATGTTGGGTGGATGACCTTTGTTCGTAATGTTCTTAATGCAAAAATGCGTTACTGCAATGTTTAAAGTATTTAATCGTTTTACTTAAGTGACAGGAAAGATAAAGGAGTAGTGACTGTCTAGTCTAGTCTTTGGTGACATACTGTAGAATACAGTTTTGTGAATTGCACCCTAACATGTTTCCATTTCTATTTGAAACCGAGATCAAAGTGAACACCCCAATTTCTTGGCAAAGTCTGGTTGAAGACTCCAATCCAGAAATACTTTTGGGAATCAATGCTTTTTTGTCAATGAAAATATAGACTATCAAGCTGAAACATAGGACATCTTTATGTAAATATACTTTGTGTATGTTTCTCACAAATGTTATGAACTGCCAAAGCTACTGATAGACAGTAGGGCCTACTCAGTGCGTTAATATTGGGGACTGGGCAGCACCAATAATTAGGTTTTCTTATCAGGCCAAAATCTTTTCACCAGTAAGTAGAGGGGTGACCTCCAACTGAAGGAGCCATACAGTGGGGGAGGGATCCAGATGGAACCCTCTTCACAATTAGGACTGTACAGAACAAATGTCATCTGGAGATTGTAATTTGTTCCTGCAGTCAATTGCCGAAAACATTATTTTTTCGGAACTTGATTCATTTTGGTCCCCATACTAGTGTGTGTGCGCGTGGATAGCAGGCCACATTCGTATCTGCTGCATTACCTTTTTTGATGAATGGTGCACTGACTTAATTTAAAAATATATATAAAATGATAATTACGTGATAGTTATAGCAGTTACCATTATCTGGGACAATATACTTTATTATTATTATTATTATTATTGGTATTATTATTATTAGAGTTGGGTTTAAAGAGAAAGCATGTCTCTATGTGATGCACTTTCAAGAAAATAGTATTAAAGAATAAAAATTAACCTTTAATTCATTTGTTTAAGATGCGAAGTATTTAAAACCATACAAACAACATGTAACAATTAAGGACAATTTAAAAAGGATATAGTTATCCTGACGTGGCAGAGGAAAGAATGTTTTATACTGTGTTAGCAATTATTGCGTATGATAGCAGAGATAGGGACCGTGCCACTCAGCTTTATTTCATGTGAAAAATCAGACAAGTGTAATACTTTTTATTAGCTAGAGTGTTTAAAGGAGCAGACACAGGTCGGCGTCCCGGCCGTTCTGGTCCTGCACTTGATCGCTTTTGTTATAAATGGATACAGTTAATGCGTTTTTTTACATATGAGGAGTCTGCGGATAATTCGGCTTAATATAGCCTGTAAGCGCTTCTCAGAGTTTAAGACAGCGCAGTACTGTAGATACGGACAGAGATAAATGATCTCTTCCGTGCAATCAGCGTCTGATCCGCTTTAAATGTAGTCACGCTATCACATATAACAAAAGCAGCGCCGGCCGTAGCCTGTAAGCGCTTCTCATCAAAGGATGCACAGAATTTAAGACCGCGCAGCGCTGTGGACACGGACAGAGACAAATGATCTCTTCCGTGTAGTCAGCGCCTGGTCCGACAGAAGTCTGTCTAGAGGTGCGGGTTCGTTACCACGCACTCCCTGTGAACTCACCAATGTGAGTCACTGGCAGCGTCCGCTATAGTGAGGGAGACGTGCCGCAGATCAAGGGATATGGCATCCAATGATGTTCCCTATCTAAGCATTCAAATTAAATACATTTCAATTTTACAAAGTATGACATTCCCCTCTGCCCACGTGAAACGCCGACGTACGTTTCGCACAGAGCTTTTTCAAGGCCAACCGGATGGCCGTCAGGGGAGCCTTGATATACTACGTATTTCATGAATATTCATGGGATGCGGGGGTGTGCGCCTCAAGACGCTTCTGTCATTGGTAAGTCTTGTAATATCGCCGCTGGATCGTTATTAGCAAGTATATTTTATTTCCATAATTCATTCTCCCTAATACCTCTTATGAGTATGACATTTCTACTTGATATGTGAAGTGTATTGTCCATGTATACGCTTGGCTCAGATTTTATATGAGTGAAAATAAATAGTGAAAATAGCGTGCTAAAACTGCAAAAATAAAAAGTGACAAACAAACTGTGTTCCACAAAGTGCCCTGCCTTGTCTCTGATGCTCCATATATACATCCCCCAATAGGGATTCATATCAGTGACATTTGCGATGATAATAAATGAAGAATACAAAATATATTGAATAAAAAATAAGAATAAAAAAAGGGAAAATATATAATAATAATAATGAAAGATAAAAATGTATATAAAAATATTAAATGGAATATCAAAGTGAAGGGATATGACTAAACGTCATTAACTAAGGTGTATTGTGAATTATAGTGTAGGGATTACTCCCTTCAATGTGATAATAATATCAAACACCATGAGCTTACATGGTATTCTTGTGCTTTAACCAATAATAAGTATGGTGAACATATTTTGATGATGAGAATAGGAAAAATACCTGTTTTCTCGTGACAATCAAATCGTCACTGTGCTTATGAGTGCGGGGTTGGTGCGTTCAATTAAAATCCGAGTGAAATCTTATTGGTATACATTATAATTCTTACTTTGTACCCTCTTATAGTTTTATGTTATCATATAGGAGGGGAAGAAAGGGGGGAGTTTTAAGAAATATATTTATACAGAGTTACTGCCCAATGTATAAATGGGCTGTCTTTTATGAAAATGTAACATAGGGATCTGATGAATGTCAGATCCATGAGCTAGCAGGTCTTGAGGTGTCTTAGGAAATGGTGATTATTAGATTGGACAATATTTATCAATATCTTTATTCGCTGGGACGCTACTGTATTGAGATAATACTCAATTTCACAACAGTATTTCTTTTATATGCGTATCGTAGAATCAGATAATGAGGCCCTGGAGAATCGTATATGAGGCAGTGTCATATCATGATGGAAAAATCCTGGAATGGAGGAGGGAGAGAGGCAAACATAAAGAAAGAAAGAGGAGGAGTAATATAAGCTTGTCAGAAAAATGGGGACTAGAGAAAAACTGTGTAATTATTTTCCTCGTTCAGGCCATGTGGTGTCATAGTTCCCATGAGGAAAATCAGTCGAGTTTCTTGTTTAAATAACTCTCTGTCCCAGTCTCCTCTCCTAATGCCCATCTCAACCTTGAGCATGCCATATGCTTTCAGGCCCACTGCATTTCCCTGATGAAATTTAAGGAAATGTCTGGCCACTGGGGTGAGGGTTTTCATGTTTTCCCGGTCTCTCTGGGCATTTTTGATGCTCGTGAGATGTTCTGACAGTCTCTTTTTAAAAGGTCTCCGGGTCTTCCCTATGTAATGCTTGCCACACGGACATTCCAAATTATAGATGATTCCTGCCGTGTCGCAAGAGATGTAATGGCCAATTTTCCAGGTTTTGTTGAACCTGTCCACATATGAGTCTTTCCGTACTGTTAAGGAACAAAATTTACAGGTACCACATTTGTAAAAGCCCTTTTTGGTTATAATGGGTCTCGTGCTTCTTTCAAGATGGCTATGGACCAGTGTGTCTCTCAAATTTTGACTCCGCCTCCAGCTGATATCTATCTTGGTCCCCAAGATTTTATCTAGATCTGTATCAGTCTTTAAAATATCCAGGTGTTTATTCAGAGTGTGCTGTATTTCCTTCCACTCTTGGCAAAAAGTTCCTACAAATCTCACTTTTTCCTGTCCTGTTTCATTCTTGGTTTTAGGGATCAGGAGTGTCTCTCTGGAAATTTTTTTGACTGCTTTTCTGGCTTTGTGTATGGACCGGTTACTGTAACCTCTATTTTTCAGTCTCATACTCAGCTCATCTGCCCTTTGCTCGTATGTTCCTTCTTCAGAGCAATTCCTTTTGATACGAAGGAATTCTCCTTTAGGGAGCCCTTTCTTTACAGGTGGGAAATGCGAGCTATTCTTGTGTAGCAGAGAGTTTGTTGCCGTATCCTTCCGAAACAAGTCTGTTGTGATAACTCCATTTTCCTCAATCTTAATCCGTAGGTCCAGGTATTCCACCTCAGTTTGACTCATATTGAACGTTAATCGGAGGTTAAGATTGTTCTTATTGAGGATATCAATGAATTGAATATACAGATCTTTGTCACCCTCCCATATTAGGAGCAGGTCATCTATATAGCGGAGCCAAAGAAGGATATGGCTGGTATAGATCTCATTGGCCTCTGTAAAAACGTGCTCACGTTCCCACCACCCCAGGTACAGATTTGCATACGTGGGGGCACAAGTGCTCCCCATCGCAGTCCCCCGTACCTGGAGGTGGAACTTATCCTCACAGACGAAATAATTCCGGGTTAAAACAAAGCGTAGGAGTTGTATGATGAAGGCATGTATGGGAGTCTCACGGTCCATACTGAGAAAGTATCTGGTGGCTTCAATGCCATATTCATGTATGATACTCGTGTAGAGACTCTCCACATCACAGGTAATAAGCCAAGTCTCTTTGTTTAGGATGATGTCTTGAATTTTATTAAGAACATCCATCGTATCGCGTACATATGATGGCAGAGTTGTTACATATTTTCTCAGATGTACATCAATAAATTGGCTGGCTTTCTCACTCAGACTCCCTATTCCCGAGACAATAGGTCTACCTGGTGGGTTCTCCTCATTTTTGTGAATCTTAGGAAGCAAGTATAGAGTCGGAATTTTCACATGTTTTACCTCTAGAAACTCAAATTGTGATTTTGTAATAACACCATTTTTGAATGCTTCATTCAACATTTGTTGGTATATATTGAGGTAATCGTCTGTGGGGTTAAAGTACAGGGTTTTGTAGCATGCTTTATCTCCCAGTTGTAATCTGAGTTCTTTGACATATTTATCGCGAGCCCACAAAACTATGTTGCCGCCTTTATCCGAGGGCTTGATTAAAGTATCCTCCCATTTTCGGATTTCATTTAGGGCATATCGTTCTTGTGGGTTTAAATTGTCATTGGGAGTTCTCAGAGATTTATTGGTTTGAATTTCGTTCAAATCTCTACTGACCATTTCAAGGTAAGTTTTCACCTGAGGGCAGATGGATATATCTGGTAAAAAGGTTGACTTCTTTTTTAGGACTTGTGGTTTGGGATCTGTGGCCTCGCTCTCCTCTGAAAGTTCTTCAAGGATGCGCAGTATTTCTGTGTCTTGTTCATCCAAAGATACTGTTTGACCTGGCAGAGGAGAATTCTCACTCTGTTTGGCATAGAATTTTTTCAATAACAGTTTCCGAGTAAAAAGGTTAAGGTCCTTCTCATACTCGAATCTGTCAAAAGATTTTACTGGGGAGAAAGAGAGGCCCTTGTTCAGGACGGAGATTTGAAATTCTGTAAGGATATGATCTGTCAAGTTAATTATTTTTAGGTTGTCAGGGGGAGTCATCTCTTGTACCTCCTCGTATCTTTCCTGTCCTCTCTCCAGTCCCTTGGACCTCTTTTTCCCTTTCTTTCCCCTCCTTGTCCTAGATCTTTTCCCAGGGTTTCTCTTGTATCCCTGGGACTGATCCCTAAAAAATCACGCCTTGTTCTACTAGTGTGAGGATTGTCCAATAAGGATTCACTCTCTGATGAATCTATTTCAGAGGTGGTATAACCAGTGGCATTGTTGGGTACTCTCTTTCTATAGCTCAAATTCCATCTGTATACTTTCTTTGATTGGAAATCATTTTGGTCTCTGGCAAGTTTATTTTTCTTCCGGCTTATAACCTCTTTTTCTATCTAATATATACCAACAAATGTTGAATGAAGCATTCAAAAATGGTGTTATTACAAAATCACAATTTGAGTTTCTAGAGGTAAAACATGTGAAAATTCCGACTCTATACTTGCTTCCTAAGATTCACAAAAATGAGGAGAACCCACCAGGTAGACCTATTGTCTCGGGAATAGGGAGTCTGAGTGAGAAAGCCAGCCAATTTATTGATGTACATCTGAGAAAATATGTAACAACTCTGCCATCATATGTATGCGATACGATGGATGTTCTTAATAAAATTCAAGACATCATCCTAAACAAAGAGACTTGGCTTATTACCTGTGATGTGGAGAGTCTCTACACGAGTATCATACATGAATATGGCATTGAAGCCACCAGATACTTTCTCAGTATGGACCGTGAGACTCCCATACATGCCTTCATCATACAACTCCTACGCTTTGTTTTAACCCGGAATTATTTCGTCTGTGAGGATAAGTTCCACCTCCAGGTACGGGGGACTGCGATGGGGAGCACTTGTGCCCCCACGTATGCAAATCTGTACCTGGGGTGGTGGGAACGTGAGCACGTTTTTACAGAGGCCAATGAGATCTATACCAGCCATATCCTTCTTTGGCTCCGCTATATAGATGACCTGCTCCTAATATGGGAGGGTGACAAAGATCTGTATATTCAATTCATTGATATCCTCAATAAGAACAATCTTAACCTCCGATTAACGTTCAATATGAGTCAAACTGAGGTGGAATACCTGGACCTACGGATTAAGATTGAGGAAAATGGAGTTATCACAACAGACTTGTTTCGGAAGGATACGGCAACAAACTCTCTGCTACACAAGAATAGCTCGCATTTCCCACCTGTAAAGAAAGGGCTCCCTAAAGGAGAATTCCTTCGTATCAAAAGGAATTGCTCTGAAGAAGGAACATACGAGCAAAGGGCAGATGAGCTGAGTATGAGACTGAAAAATAGAGGTTACAGTAACCGGTCCATACACAAAGCCAGAAAAGCAGTCAAAAAAATTTCCAGAGAGACACTCCTGATCCCTAAAACCAAGAATGAAACAGGACAGGAAAAAGTGAGATTTGTAGGAACTTTTTGCCAAGAGTGGAAGGAAATACAGCACACTCTGAATAAACACCTGGATATTTTAAAGACTGATACAGATCTAGATAAAATCTTGGGGACCAAGATAGATATCAGCTGGAGGCGGAGTCAAAATTTGAGAGACACACTGGTCCATAGCCATCTTGAAAGAAGCACGAGACCCATTATAACCAAAAAGGGCTTTTACAAATGTGGTACCTGTAAATTTTGTTCCTTAACAGTACGGAAAGACTCATATGTGGACAGGTTCAACAAAACCTGGAAAATTGGCCATTACATCTCTTGCGACACGGCAGGAATCATCTATAATTTGGAATGTCCGTGTGGCAAGCATTACATAGGGAAGACCCGGAGACCTTTTAAAAAGAGACTGTCAGAACATCTCACGAGCATCAAAAATGCCCAGAGAGACCGGGAAAACATGAAAACCCTCACCCCAGTGGCCAGACATTTCCTTAAATTTCATCAGGGAAATGCAGTGGGCCTGAAAGCATATGGCATGCTCAAGGTTGAGATGGGCATTAGGAGAGGAGACTGGGACAGAGAGTTATTTAAACAAGAAACTCGACTGATTTTCCTCATGGGAACTATGACACCACATGGCCTGAACGAGGAAAATAATTACACAGTTTTTCTCTAGTCCCCATTTTTCTGACAAGCTTATATTACTCCTCCTCTTTCTTTCTTTATGTTTGCCTCTCTCCCTCCTCCATTCCAGGATTTTTCCATCATGATATGACACTGCCTCATATACGATTCTCCAGGGCCTCATTATCTGATTCTACGATACGCATATAAAAGAAATACTGTTGTGAAATTGAGTATTATCTCAATACAGTAGCGTCCCAGCGAATAAAGATATTGATAAATATTGTCCAATCTAATAATCACCATTTCCTAAGACACCTCAAGACCTGCTAGCTCATGGATCTGACATTCATCAGATCCCTATGTTACATTTTCATAAAAGACAGCCCATTTATACATTGGGCAGTAACTCTGTATAAATATATTTCTTAAAACTCCCCCCTTTCTTCCCCTCCTATATGATAACATAAAACTATAAGAGGGTACAAAGTAAGAATTATAATGTATACCAATAAGATTTCACTCGGATTTTAATTGAACGCACCAACCCCGCACTCATAAGCACAGTGACGATTTGATTGTCACGAGAAAACAGGTATTTTTCCTATTCTCATCATCAAAATATGTTCACCATACTTATTATTGGTTAAAGCACAAGAATACCATGTAAGCTCATGGTGTTTGATATTATTATCACATTGAAGGGAGTAATCCCTACACTATAATTCACAATACACCTTAGTTAATGACGTTTAGTCATATCCCTTCACTTTGATATTCCATTTAATATTTTTATATACATTTTTATCTTTCATTATTATTATTATATATTTTCCCTTTTTTTATTCTTATTTTTTATTCAATATATTTTGTATTCTTCATTTATTATCATCGCAAATGTCACTGATATGAATCCCTATTGGGGGATGTATATATGGAGCATCAGAGACAAGGCAGGGCACTTTGTGGAACACAGTTTGTTTGTCACTTTTTATTTTTGCAGTTTTAGCACGCTATTTTCACTATTTATTTTCACTCATATAAAATCTGAGCCAAGCGTATACATGGACAATACACTTCACATATCAAGTAGAAATGTCATACTCATAAGAGGTATTAGGGAGAATGAATTATGGAAATAAAATATACTTGCTAATAACGATCCAGCGGCGATATTACAAGACTTAACAATGACAGAAGTGTCTTGAGGCGCACACCCCCGCATCCCATGAATATTCATGAAATACGTAGTATATCAAGGCTCCCCTGACGGCCATCCGGTTGGCCTTGAAAAAGCTCTGTGCGAAACGTACGTCGGCGTTTCACGTGGGCAGAGGCGAATGTCATACTTTGTAAAATTGAAATGTATTTAATTTGAATGCTTAGATAGGGAACATCATTGGATGCCATATCCCTTGATCTGCGGCACGTCTCCCTCACTATAGCGGACGCTGCCAGTGACTCACATTGGTGAGTTCACAGGGAGTGCGTGGTAACGAACCCGCACCTCTAGACAGACTTCTGTCGGACCAGGCGCTGACTACACGGAAGAGATCATTTGTCTCTGTCCGTGTCCACAGCGCTGCGCGGTCTTAAATTCTGTGCATCCTTTGATGAGAAGCGCTTACAGGCTACGGCCGGCGCTGCTTTTGTTATATGTGATAGCGTGACTACATTTAAAGCGGATCAGACGCTGATTGCACGGAAGAGATCATTTATCTCTGTCCGTATCTACAGTACTGCGCTGTCTTAAACTCTGAGAAGCGCTTACAGGCTATATTAAGCCGAATTATCCGCAGACTCCTCATATGTAAAAAAACGCATTAACTGTATCCATTTATAACAAAAGCGATCAAGTGCAGGACCAGAACGGCCGGGACGCCGACCTGTGTCTGCTCCTTTAAACACTCTAGCTAATAAAAAGTATTACACTTGTCTGATTTTTCACATGAAATAAAGCTGAGTGGCACGGTCCCTATCTCTGCTATCATACGCAATAATTGCTAACACAGTATAAAACATTCTTTCCTCTGCCACGTCAGGATAACTATATCCTTTTTAAATTGTCCTTAATTGTTACATGTTGTTTGTATGGTTTTAAATACTTCGCATCTTAAACAAATGAATTAAAGGTTAATTTTTATTCTTTAATACTATTTTCTTGAAAGTGCATCACATAGAGACATGCTTTCTCTTTAAACCCAACTCTGTATGTTTTTCCTTGTCCAGTGGTAGCACGCCTCAGTCCAAAATTGTGAAATTTTCTATAATGAAAATGAGGTTTTTTGTCTAAATTAAAAAAAGGGATTTTTCCCTTTTTTCTTATACTCACCAGTGCAACTGACAGTCCCATTCCCTTACCCCTTTTTTTGTCTAAATATTATTATTATTATTATTATTAATAAAAATAATACTAATAATAATAATAAAAAAATACAATTATTGAAAGTAGTGGATGAAGCAAGAGTAATGCGCCGTACAAGAGATTAATATATTGGGCATGCACAGAATTGTCAACGAAGCCTGCTCCTGTGCATTGTTTTCGCCCCCCCTCCTGTATCATCTGTACATGCAGGTCAATTTTGGCTATGTAGACAATGACGTGCATTAGAAGCGCCCATGGTCGCTGTCAATGAACAACATGAATAACAATACCGTTCAGTGTGTATTCACTATATCGTTCAACTGTAGCCACTGCTAATATCGGTGATGTGTCAGTGGTCATTTATTGTGTATGGTGCTTTAATAAAGAGATGAGTGACATATGCATCACCATGCATTTCAGCAGCACACTTAAAAGGGTCGAAGATCAGGGTGGAGTTTGGTGGAAGAAGGTAGAGCTTTGGGCATATATTGGGTGGGAGCTTTAATTTTACATCTCTACTTCTTAGGATGCAAGATCACCACATAACTTCCCAGTTATAGGTCACACTGTAAAGAAGAAACATAAAGGGTCTCAAGAAAAAATAAATTGCATTAATTACCCCCTAGAGCAGGGGTGTCAAACTCAAATTCATAGGGGGCCGCATCAGCAGTTTGGTCACCCTCAAAGGGCCGGTTGTATCTGTAGGACTATGTGTCCACTCTTTATTATCATAAATTATTGTCACTGCATTCAATTATTGTATACTCAGCAGTAGCATTTCCCTCCTGCTATTGCTGTGAACTGCAGTGCATTAGGGCACACGCTGCCTGTACAGGGGGGCAGCACTCAGTCTTAGGGCATATGTCCTGCTTATTATCATGGGGCACAGCAATTAATGATGGGCTGCAATGTGCCAGTGCACACACACACACACACATAGGCAGAGAGTTTGACACTTACCCGCTCTGATGCGTCCACTCCAGTCTGAGCTGCTCCACCACCAAGGACACAGCTGCGCTCTCACACAGGCGCATTTCCCCCTCCCTCCTGTGAGTAGCGCTCCTCGCACTATCTATCCCGGAGTGGGGGGCAGCGTGCTCCCGGTCACTGTTCAGTGCACACTCAGCAGTAAGTGACCTGGAGCGCACAGCAGCACCATTCACCACGACGGACCTGCTCTTTCCTCTCTCTGGCTCCTATACAGCAGGTGGGAGCGGAGGAGGGGTTGACGACCGGCGGCACTGCGCTAGAGGGCAGACGTTCTCTGGCTTGTAGGCTGCCGCGCATGCGCTGAAGAGGCGGTTTTCTTGTTTAAAAAAAAAAATCGAGAATAAAAGGTGAAAGGCTGGCGGCGGCTGCACGGGCCATATGAAGAGGTCTGGCGGGCTGGATTTGGCACGCGGGCCTTGTGTTTGACACCCCTGCCCTAGAGGGTACATTCACTAAAACTCCTAAAATAAAAAATTGAGGGTGCTGCCCATAGCAACCATTTAGATACTAGCTATAATTTCTCCATTGCATCCTAGAAAATAACAGCCAAAATTTGATTGGTTGCTATGGGTAACTTTCCTACTTTTCACATTTAGATGTTTTAGTAAATGTACTCCTAAATGTACCATTTGTGTTGCACCCCATTACATTGCACAGTAGTATAGCTTCTTGAAATGAACCGGACTCTAGTTGAACAACAGTTAGAATGCCAAGATGACTCAAGAGCAGGGCACAGCATCCACCAAGAAGCTACACCCATACCCACCGCACCCTGTGCAAGAGTGAGTTCTCTATTTGAAAGGCAATGCATTTTTTGGCATTGAAAA
Source organism: Crinia signifera (assembly GCF_055691185.1). NCBI lineage: Eukaryota > Metazoa > Chordata > Amphibia > Anura > Myobatrachidae > Crinia > Crinia signifera. The sequence goes on along the minus strand of NC_139220.1, from coordinate 218,867,902 downwards.
ATCAGTTTCCTGAGAGCAAACAGGTAATGGAAATATCAGGTTTTAAATGGTTTGAAACTTCCGTAACACGGCTTAAATTTACACTGTGTAAGGGGGCAGCCTGGTCGTAAAGTGCTTCTTACATCTATGGAGAGAAGTATGAATAGATGCTCTTAACTGTAAAACAGTGTAGCTATATAAGTTCATACTGTACATATTTTATTTATTTTATAATTGGAACAGCTACAGAAAAAGTATAATTTGCACCTGCCAGCAATTAAGTCTCAGACCAGTTTTCCTCTCTTTCCAGCAACTATTCTGAAAAAGATACTATGACAGAGAGCAGTACAAATATAACAACATTTGGTGAATATTTATCTTACTGTATATTGAATTTGGTCTTCGGTATTCTGCACGGACCTTTACCTATAATTATAGTCACATCTGGAATTCCAAACCCCATAATAGTCAACAGTTGCTTGCTTTCTCATCTCTATTTGTAGACTTTAAACCCCATGCATTGTGAGTTTACAAATACAGGGCTGGATTCTGATATGGTTGCTTATTCAATTTAACTGGAATGAAATAATAATTTTACTGGACGGCGATAAGACAGGCAACAATGCGTATAATTAATCTTTACCACTTAATGCAACAATAAAGAATATGTTATTTCCACAATATTTCCCCCCAAAAAGATTCCCATGGTAATTTAACTGAGCAATAGTCAGCTTCCCTACTCAACTGGTCAAAATATTGAGCAAATGTAACTTTTTGACTGGTCGTTCTCTGTGGTCGGCACATCTGTGAGCAGGTACTGTATGTAGTTAATTGACATTTAGACTGCTGACATCCTGAGAATTTTACAATTCAACATTGTCAAAATGTTAATGTTGTGAATGTCAACCACTTCATGGATGACACTTAATTTATGGGTTGTAGTTTGATTAGGGTTAGATTAAAATTAAATTAGAAATCCTATTATCGACATGTGTCAGCATAGAGGGGTGCCATCCACGGTCATCAAGGCAAACTGATGCTGGCCATACATTAGACCAACTTTCCTGCAACCATCCAGCTAGTTGGTTGGATGGAACAAAAATCTGGTACTAGATGGGAGCAAATATAATTTGTAATTCAGAAATTTGCTCCCAAAATCTGGAAACGAACAACAACGGTCGTTCAGACAAGGGCTGTAGTTAAAACAATTTGTCTGATGTTTTGGGCCATTTTCCTGGGTTTGTAAGCAAATTGCTCATTGTTATATTCTCCCATACAGTACTAGATTTTCAGTCCATCCAACCAATCAACTAGTTTGATGGTTGGCTGAAAGTTAGTCTAGTTAATTGGTTCCCAACTTCGGTCCTCAAGTAGCCCCAAATGTTCACAAATTTCCTGGTCTCCACACAGAATTACAGGTGAAAGAATTAGCTCCAACTGTGGAGCTTTTAAAATGTAACTATTAATCAGGGCCGGACTGGCCATCTGGCATTTCTGGCAAATGCCAGAAGGGCCGATGGCCTTGTGGGACGATTTTTTTGTAAAGACTGCAGCAGTGCAGCAGCACCACTGATGCCTTCATTGTGCGCCGCACAGTGCACCGCCTCCCCCCCCCCCCCCCCCCCCCCCCCTGGCTTCTGTCCGGCCCAGCTTCTGTCCTTCCCCCGGATCTTCATTAAGCAGCAGCAGAGATCTTTCCCAGCTTCTATCCTCTCCCCGCCCCCGGGTCTCTGTGCAGCAGCAGCAGCAGAGACAGTCTGTCTGCTCCCTCCCCGCTCCCTTCCCCTGCTTGTTTTTTTCACTACACGGAGCAGGGAGGAGGAGAAGTTCAGCAGCAAGTGCCAGCCCATCGCACGTCCCCCGGCCGCAGCACAACAGTGATTACCACTGCCACCAATGTTTATATATATATATATATATAATTTAGATGCCCACTGCCACCAATGTGTATATATGTACAGTATATGCCACTGCCACCAATGTTTATGTGCAGTATATATCCACTGCCACATATATATATATATATATATATATATATATTTAGATGCCCACTGCCACCAATGTGTATATATGTACAGTGTATGCCCACTGCCCCCCCCCTCCACCTTACCCCCAGCCTGCACCAGTACAGACACTGCCCCTCAGACATATTTACCTGGCACTGTGGGGCATGTGTATCTGGCACTGTGGGGCATGTGTATCTGGCAATGTGTAATGGGCTTATTGGTGTGTTCCATAATGTGTAATGGGCATTACGGTGTGTTCCATAATGTGTAATGCCACGCCCCCTTTTGCGACGCGGCTTAGCCACGCAAGGGTCCCGCCTACTACAGGTGGGTCTGTGTGCTCAAAATACCAGAACCTATTTCTGGTCCAAGTCCGGCCCTGCCGTTAATAATGAGTGCACCAGCAGGGTGACTTGGAAAATGTGAACTGTTGGGGGTATTTGAGGACCAAGGTTGGAAACCACTGGTCTAGTGCATGGCCAGCATAACTGTTCAAAGTTTTAAGAATATCATGCTTGAGCATATATATAACAACCAATATATGCTCAAGCATGGTTTTCACTATAACCTGGACTGTTAGTGTGCCTTAGGTAAATATCCCACATTCAGCTGGTGGAAGTACCATTCTTATATAGGGCAAAGCAGAAAATAGTCCTAATTCTCTTTTTCTTCAACTATGACAGATGGTCTTGTGTCCTTATTGTAAACCAAAAATTTTCCATATAGGCCATTTAACCATTTATACAAAGTGTTAATAACTACACTAATCTTATCTTCTCTAGTGTAAATAAATCTATCATGTGCTGCCCAACCTCATTAGTCAGATATGTTGTACCAATTACTCACTTAGTTGCCCTTATTCTGCAGGCCCTGGACAACATACTTGTCACTTTCTATTGAAAACACCACATGAGCAAATTCTGACACAATAAGGATTTAAACAGTTTCTTGTCTCAGTTACAGTATTTCAAGCAAGCTGAAGGATTTGTTAATATGTTTAATTTTGGTGTGTGGTCAGCATTTGAGAACTGTGAAGGAGATCTCATATAAGTCAAACCTGACATATTTAAACCACCTGTGAGGAGAACCCTTGCAGATTCTGCACAGCTGCTCCCAGTGTGAGATAATGACTGCACAGTGTCTATATTACAGCTGTTTATGTAACCCGTCCCATACGTGCACTGAAACCGTTCACAAAAGCCGTACATTCCTTACTAAAGGATTTAAGACTAACTAGCTAACATGCAGGCAACCCAGTAAGTATCTGCAGACATATCCTGATATATCTTTATTTCCAAAATAGTTTATGTACAGTATTGCGTAACTTTCAATATTAGCCATTACAATACCCACTGTTTTTTCTTCATTATAAAGAGTTCTTTTTTTCTAGGTTATTTAAAAAAATACAACTATACTAAAATACATATTTAATATAAATATCCTTAGTCAATCCATTTATTGCAGTAAAACATTATTTTGAAAAAAGAAACAAACCTAAAGTCTTAGATCATATAAAATGGTCAGGGAACCGGTGGTCTTTTAGCTATTGTAATATACCACACAACAAGCACAAAACTACAGCACAAATCAAGCATAAATACTTTTATACAAGTTTCAGACATCATGTACCCATGGGGTTCCGTAGCTGTATAGAAAGCTTGATCTTAAATATGTATATACAAGGTGGATTCCATTACCATATCACAGAGGCAGCATGAAATTCACACCATGTCAGGGGGGAAGGAAATTCTTTATAGGTCTTGCTCTATGAGAAGACGTGCAGAATCCCTATATACAGTGATTCAGGTAAAGAACGTATATGATACGATACATGCAAATAAATATGTTATGCATATTCCCAGGTAAGCAAGACACATATTCAATTCAGAAATATTTATTGTAACGGCTTCATTTTCTTTATTCTCTCTGTGAGCTTAGTTTATTGTGGCATTTATTACCAATTTTTTTTAATGTTAAGATCAAAAAGAGAAAAAAGGGAAAAAAAAAAGGTACGAGAAAGGGCAACAGCCAACCCTAAATATTTCACCTGATTGGGTAAGATAAGGGTATACAGATGTGTCCATATACACCTTTCCTCAATTTTGAAAACCGAAAGAAAGTCCAGAATTTATCACCCATAGTTGAGAGTCTAAGTAGTGTCATACATTTTGCACCATATGTTGCAAAAAGGATCCTTGTAAAAAAACACAGATAATAGAAGTGTATACTCATTGTACTATGAGGGCATTAATTTACCCACAATCTTTGATTGTGGGATTGTGTCACCAGGGATTATTCAATTAGCCCCAATAAGCCAGCACAAGCAGTTTATTAGTGATTTTTTATTCCACTTGCCTCAGGCAGGTGAAGCAAAATCCCCAAAAACAGCCTCTTTATTCTTTTTTCGAGGAACCAAATTGGATAGCCAAAAAATATTAAGAAATCTTTGGGGGAAAAAAATCTAAAAATACTTCCGTTTCACACCATATGTTTCTTTGTACCTGCTTGAATACTCCCCTTATGATTTTATACCTTTTATATCGTTGAGTCCAATGAATAACTATGGCTGAGATTTTATTTATTGAAACCGCAGGATTCCCTTGTTGCCCACAACCTTCACAAGCTTTTATCAAGTATGAGCTCAGGTACGTGGATTTATTTCAATTACAGGACACACTATTTGTTAATTAGTACTTGTGTGTTGACAAACAAACCTACTATTTTATGTATTTATTGTTAAACAAATTATTAAATGGATTTATATTATGAATCATTACAGATTGGATGGTTTTTCGTTAAACCTTTTTACTTGGTATAAAGAAATGTTACATCAAATTTACAGGAGGTATTACATGACAGTACAGGCCAGGACAGAGGAGGAAGAACTTTTTTAAATAATTGACCTCATGCTGTTGACTCTTGAAGTTAAGGATTAATAGAAGAAGTTTCATAGTTTGATGTAATAATGCAATTAAAATTTTAAGATATAAACTATTTTAATTGTAATCATTTACCAAAGGATACAAAGACTAAATAGTTCTACTAAGAGAGTATTTGTCATAAGTGATACTTTGTTGTTCATATTTGATAGCAAAAAGATTGCGTATTTACAGTAATCCTGGCAAATTATTCAATGCATTTTTTTTTACTTCAAGGGTCATATAATAATTTTGAGCCCCGTTGAAGTTAGACAGTATGTCTTTTTCTACAGAGTAAATTATAATTTGATTTTAACTTCCCTACACATCTTTAATCATCACTAAGCAGCTTAGAAGCATCCATTATATTTATTATTTATTTACCGTTTCTTCTATAGCGCAGCAGATTCCGTTGCGCTTTACAATTGTAGACAGTGATAAAACAAACTGGGAAACAACATACAGACTTGGAGGTAGGAGGGCCCTGCTGCAAGCTTACAATCTATATGATTGCATTATAGCATTATACTTTTTTATTGTGAGAATGGAAGGTTTCCCGAAATGTAGACAGTAGGATTTCAATTTAAGGTGTGATCTGGAACGGTGATGGTTAAAGACTTTTCTTAACAACTGCATAGCCACAGTGAAACTCATGTAAAAATGGATGCATTTCTGCCCGTTACATGTGCAGGAAAAGACACACACACACAAAAACAACATAATAAAAAAAAACACAAAAGCTATTTAATTTTAAATGAAAGGGGGTCAGGCTGCAGACTGAAGGGCCCACAGGGGAATTCGGGAAAAGGGGCTATGTGTCCGGCTGCAGTATGAATGGCTCATGATAAGCATGTGAACAACCTCCAGAGGAGGAGTGGTCAGCTACCACACAGGCTTGGATAACCATATGAGCAAATATAGTCTGGACTCCTTTATAAATGTAGTCCATGCGTGGTAATGTACTGTACAAAATTCCCCATTGTTCTGTGCAGTACGTGGTGTAACATACAGTATGTATAATGTAAAGTATAATGCAAGTGTACAGTCTGAAAACTACTCCCTAGAGGAGGCATTGGCGGATCTAGACTTTTCTTCTAGGGGGGGCGGTTTACTGTTTAATCTTGACTCTCCCCCCTTCAGTCCTGACTCCTCCCCTTCACCACCCTGGCTCCTCCCCTTCCCAGACCTATCTCCTCCATCATACAAATAAATGCTTTATTTTATGCAAAACACAATAAAAGCACCAAATAATGATATAGACAAAATATTCAGCAATAACAAGAAAAATAAAAAAATAAATCATTCAAGCATGCAGTATAAATCTAGTCAGATCGCTTAGCACAGTGCCAATCACTCATGTGTACTGTTATGTGCAATCTGCTATTAAAATAACCTATATTTTTTCCCCTTCAAATCCCTGGTGGAGTGTCTATGCACACAGTTTGGTTTGCTGAGCAATCTAATCTAGACACCCGAAAGCTGAAGGTGTCTATATTGCTCAGCACACCTTGCTAGCACAAATCTCCCCGTGTGTAGGGTCCATATGACTCCGCACAGTAATAACAATCCTTATATACCTGTATAGCATTTTTCTACATCTTTTCTTTCTGTACTTTTACATGCATACCTGTATCTATATAATATTAGCATTTCACTGATGAGGATGTGATATGCCATTTTTAATAATTTGAAATGCAATGTTTTAAAACCTATACATGCCCCTATTACAGACACCTTTTGTTCTTCTGTGTGGTACAGTAAATATATCAAAGGAGACTCAACCTGTAATACCCTGCCTAGGGAATTTATCAATTAGATATCTCACTTACTGGCTGGATGGCTAGTGGGTCAGTGGTCTCAGACAGTGACTGGCAAGGAGGATGATCTCTCTGACTGGCTGTTCTCTGGATGCAGGAATGGAGAGTGCTTTCTCTCTGTGCAGCAAAGTTGAGTGGAAGTGTAGCACACAGTAGTAGTAAAGTACAGACCCAAATGGAACGTACACTGTTTCGGATTCCTCTTCCTGTGTACAGTATGTGTGTACACAGCACACGTTGGTTGCACCCACCCCAACACTATACTGTTTTCTATTATCCCACTACCCTGTCATTAAATACACAGCAACTTCCGGAGTTCCTGGTCTGTTATCAGCACTGTTAATTGGAGACCCGTGACACTGGGGGAAGATGAAAGAAGTCTGACTCTCAATAAATAAACAAACTGTGTTGATTAGATGCCTCTGCAGTAGTAAATCAAATGTGACCTGCTGCGGCTGGGGGCCGCTGACAACAGCTAACATCCAGGGAGACGGAGGAGGGAGCGCAGCAAGGACTTATCTTCAGTGTTTGTTTACTTTGTCCTGGCTGACGGGAAGCCTAGGGGGGGCGTTCGCCCTATTCGTCCCCCTCTAAATCCGTCCCTGAGAGGAGGTGAGGCCCTTAAGGAATTGTAGGCCAGTCTAACTGAAAGGGGGTAATTGAGTTATTATAATAATTATTATAATTTTATTTATAAGGCACCACAAGTGTTTCGCAGCGCCGTACAAAGGAACAATACAGGGAGACAAAGCTTGGCATAACATTGAATAAATAACAAGAATACAGTACAAATAAAGAGCGCCACAGTTCAATACACATTACAGCTTGGATATAAGTAGTGAGGACTCAATCAACATACAACTAGAGGCTAGATGCCAATGATGGAGATGAGTATGCGGACAAAGATAGTCACTGAGTGTTGGAGTATAGGAGAGCTGTGAGTGACATGTGAAGAGAAGAGGGCTTTGACAAAAGGAGGGAAGAGGGCCCTACTCAGAGGAGCTTACAATCTAGTAGGAAGGGGAGACAGAAAGATTACAAGAGGTGCAAGCAAGTGGGTGGTGGTTAGATAGCAGGATGTAAACAGGCAAAGGGTCGGAGAACCATCTGGTTTATGCAGTGGAAGGGTATGCTTTGATGAATAGGTGAGTTTTCAGTGCCCGTTTGAAGCTTTGCAAGGTCGGGGAGAGTCTAATGGAGCGAGGGAGTGCGTTCCACTGAAGGGGTGCAGCACGGGCAAAGTCCTGTACTCTAGCATGGGAAGCAGTGATCAGGGTGGAGGAGAGACGACAGTCGTCAGCCGACCGTAGAGGGCGGGAGGGTGTATGAATGGAGATGAGGTTAGAGATATATGGAGCAATGGAATTAGAGATGGCCCTGTATGTGAGTGTGAGGTGTTTGAAGAGGATTCTGTATGGGAATCGAAGCCAGTGCAGATTTTGTTGAAGGGGAGTGGCAGAATTAGAGCGGCGGGAGAGGAAGATAAGACTGGCTGAAGCATTGAGGACAGATTGGAGAGGAGCCAGTTGGGATTGAGCGAGGCCGGTGAGGAGAACATTGCAGTAGTCGAGCCGTGAGATGACCAATGAGTGGATGATCAGCTTAGTTGCACTCTGTGAGAGAAAGGGCCTGATGCGAGCAATGTTGCGTAACTGGAACCGGCAAGAATGGGCCAGGGCTTGGATGTGGGGTGCAAAGGAGAGGGAGGAGTCAAGAGTGACACCCAGGCAGCGGAGTTGGGGAACGGGGGAGATGATGGTGTTGTTAACAGTGATAGAGATATTAGTAGGGGGCATAGCTCTGGGTGGGGGAAAGATAATGAGTTCGGTTTTGTCCATATTCAGCTTCAGAAATCGCTCAGACATCCAGGTGGAGATGGCAGAGAGGCAGTTGGAAACCTGAGAGAAAACAGTGGGGGACAGATCAGGAGAGGAGAGGTAGATTTGGGTGTCATCCGCATAGAGGTGATATTGGAGGCCAAAGGTGTTAATGAGTGCACCCAGAGAGGAGGTGTACAGAGAGAACAGAAGGGGGCCAAGGACAGAACACTGAGGGACCCCGACAGGAAGGATAGAAGGTGGTGAGGTAGAGCCAGAGGCAGAGACTGAGAAGGAACCAATGGAGAGGTAAGAGGAAAACCAGTTGAAGACTGTGCCAGAGAGGCCAATGTTTTGGAGTGTGTGGAGGAGGAGAGGGTGATCCACAGTATCAAAGGCAGCAGATAGGTCCAAAAGGATAAGCAGGGAGAAGTGACCCTTGGATTTGGCTGACAGCAGGTCATTGGTGACTTTCACTAGGGCAGTCTCAGTGGAATGAAGTGGGCGAAAGCCAGATTGAAGGGGATCAAGGATGGAGTGGTCAGACAAGTAGCTGGTGAGACGCCTGTAAACCAGCCATTCTAGTATTTTAGAGGCAAATGGGAGAAGAGAGATAGGGCGGTAGCTTGTGGGAGATAAAGGGTCCAGGTTTGTTTTTTTAAGAATAGGTGAGACCAGAGCATGTTTGAAGGGTGAGGGAAAGATGCCAGTAGAAAGAGATAGGTTAAAGAGGTGAGCAAGGTGGGAGCAGCCAGTGGGGGAGAGGGAACTGAGGAGACGGGAGGGGAGAGGGTCCAAGGGACAGGTAGAGGGGGGAGAGGATGAGATGAGGGAGCGGACTTCCTCAGCTGTAGTAGGGCAGAAGGATGACAGAGTGGGGTAGTTGGGAGGGGAGGATAATTGGGGTGGGCAGCAGAAGGGGTATGGGAGGAGATATCATGTCGGATTATCTCAATTTTAGAGAGGAAGAAGGAGGCAAAGTCAGTGGCAGTGAGGGATGAAGGGAGAAGGGGTGGTGCAGGGCGAAGTAGAGTGTTGAAAGTTTCAAAGAGATGTCGGGGATTGGAGGAATGGGAAGAGATGAGAGATTTGAAGAAAGATTGTTTGGCAGAGGAGAGAGCAGCGCTGTAGGAGGAGAGAATAAACTTGAAATGGAGGAAGTCTGCCAGAGAGTGAGATTTCCTCCAGAGGCGTTCAGCAGAGCGTGCACATTTTTGCAAGAATCGTGTTATTTTGTTGTGCCAGGGTTGGGGTTTAGAGCGTCTGAGGGGGGCAGTGTGGAGGGGGGCAGTGTGGAGGGGGGCTACAGAGTCTAGAGCAGAGGTGAGAGAAGAGTAATAGAAAGAGGCAGCCTGGTTGGGGAAAGTCATGGTTGAAAGAGGAGAGAGGAAAGTCTCCAGGGAAGACAGGACAGTAAGGTCAAGAGACCCGAGGTTATGTCTGGTGACTGTGGGTCTGGGCAATGAGGGGAGAGGGGAGGATGAGAGGGTGAAAGAGAGCAGATTGTGGTCAGAGAGTGGGAAGGAAGAATTAGAGAAATCAGAGAGATTACAATGGTGGGTGAAGACTAGGTCAAGGGAGTGTCCAAGATTATGAGTGGGGGTGGAGGTCCATTGAGAAAGTCCAAAGGAGGTGGTAAGGTCAAGCAGATTAGAGGAGGCAGCATTATTGATGTCAATATGAATGTTAAAGTCACCGAGGATGATAGAGGGGAGGTCAGAGGCAAGAAAGTGTGGAAGCCACGCAGCAAAGTTATCAAGGAAAGGGGAGCAGGGGCCAGGGGGGCGGTAGATTATAGCCTCAAGGAGGTGAATAGGGTAGAAGAGGCGGAGAGTGTGTACCTCAAAGGTGGAGAATGTGAGGTAGGGCTCAGGTGGGTTGGCGCGGAAGGTGCAGTTGGGGGAGAGGAGGATGCCCACTCCTCCTCCCTGGCGGCCACCAGGTCTGACCGAGTGTGTGAAGGAGAGGCCTCCATAAGAGAGGGTAGCAGGGGAGGTAGTGTCAGAGGAGGAGAGCCAGGTATCAGTGATGGCGAGAAGGTTAAAAAAGTGGGAGAGGTCGTGGATAGTTGGGAGCTTGTTGCAGACTGATCTAGCATTCCAGAGAGCACAGGAGAAAGGAAGGGAGGGGACAGGTGAGATAGTAATTAGGTTGTGTGGGTTGTGGGTGCGTGTGAGAGGTGTGGAAGTTGAGAGTTGATATTAGTACAGACTCTCCCATCTAAAGTGATGAGTAATCACAGGGGTGATATTCAATTCATGTTTGTTAACCTGCTCGTCATGCTCATTGGTGTTGGCTCTAGCCACCTACAGTGGCTAATCCGGACTAAACTAAAAAGGCACCGCACAAAGAGTTCTGTTTAGGTGCTCTAACGGGTCACTTTTCGCACAGTTTACTGTAGCTCCCTACTGAGGGGGGTGAGCTGAAATGCCAGTGCCAGAAGCAACAACTGAATAGCTCCATCAGGTGCAAAGTAGATTCATCTGCCGATGGAATCACCACATATGGCTTAATATTTAGTATACTGCAAATAGCAACATATGTTTAAATCGGTGCAGGTATCCTAACCACATCCTTATTACTATATAATGTGATTATGGTAGAAAGACAACTATATTATGCATGCCACAGTTTTCATTGGATTCTAAACAGCTAGGAATTACACCAATATCTAAATAAAGATATCAATTATATAATTAATTATTTGGGGAGGAGGCATTAATGTAACATTTAAAAATGATATCAGGATTAATAATCAGTAACCCAAAATACCTTCTTTCAAACCGGGACATTGGTCTTTGAGGCAATGGCTGATGATTTCCTCTAAATATTCCTCTGCCAAGATGAGTTTGACTTAAATCACTGGAGGATGGAAGATTAAATTTAGGATTTTCTCCACTTCGGTGCAAGGGCACTGATGTCCGAATGGCTGAAACAACATGTCCAGGGTATGGATTTTGTGCTGTCTCGTGACCGAGAATATTCTGGTTGCTGGAAGGTCTTTCACCGGTGGAGTACTGGTAATTTGGAATACTATATCTGCGTTCTTGATAACTAGCTGGAAGACAGGGCCGGGTTTGTTCCATGACACCACCACTGCAGCTTCTAGAGCAAGCTGACCAAGGACCCCAACTGCCCCACATGCCTGCAGACCCAGCAATGATATTTTCAGTAGTATCATTCTGCTCTATCCTCTGTGGAACCTGTAAGCATATGACCAGAAATGTAGTGTAAGATTATATACAAGCTTTCCATTAAATGTATACATACTTATAAACGAAAAATACAGTGTTAAGTGAAAGTTCACAATTGTGCTGTGCAATTCTGACAATGGGCCTAATTCAGCATGTATCACTGTACAGAGAAAATGTATTGTACTGCGACCAAAAAGCCACCATCCACAAGGAGAGGATAGAAGCCACTTTCAAAATTGCAAGTTAATTGTGAATTCATCGGTAATCGCAATTCATTTGCAAACCCATTCACTATTCCCAAATCAATGAGTTTTGCCACCTGTGCAAATACGAGTAGGTCTGAGGCTTCCACTAATCTGCGACTGAGACCGAGGCTGGAAATGGTCTGCCCTGACATCAGACAAACCCCAAATATGCCTGGTCATTCCTATGTATTTTCATCGGAAGCACCCAGAAAATACTGGCTTCCTGTCATACTACAGCTACATGCTGAATAACCCCCAATATCTGGACATTAAAGGGAAACATTTACTAAGATGAGCGTTCTATTTCACATGGGATGTTGCTATGATGGCAACCAATCAGATACTATCTGTTCTAGATAACAACTTCTAGAAGGTAATAAATAAATAAGTATATTCTGATTGGTTGCCCATAGCAATATCCCATGTGAAATAAAACTCCCATTTTAGTAAATTTCCCCCTACCAATCTAGATGAGTGAATATACATTTACACATCCACAGTGAGCAAGAGAAGGGATGGCATATAATCAGTGAATTGACACAATGGGGGTCATTCTGGTTGGCTTGCTAAGCAGCGGTAATTCACGGCTTAGCAAGCCTTCTGACGCCAGCCCCCGGGCACGGGAATGCCCGCCCCCATGCAGATATCCCTGCTGCTTTGCAAATGGATGTATAAACAGGGCGAAAAAAATTTGATGGATGGCGACCATCGAATGATTTCTACACTGATCGCAAATCTAAGTTAGTTTGGGCTGACTTAGACTTGTGGTGTTCCGTTCCAACAACTGTGATGTCAGCCGCCCACCCCCTGGTGACAGCCTGCATTTGCATGGGACACCCAGCGTTTTCCTGTGTGAACCCAGTGTTTCGTGAGTACGTCCAGGAAACGTACACATCCATCCTGCCCCCCCTCCCTCGTGCAAGTGCCACGCCGACTATGCAAGTCGGCGAAGGCGCCCGCACAGAAGCCCTGCACTTGCGCATATGAGAATCTGTGCATGCGCAGAGCATAAACATTGGTCTCCCGTGCAAAGATGCTGGAGACCAAGGCAATTAGAATCAGGGACAATATGTATTGTTTGTAGCTTTAAAATGGGATGCAGTCAAAATCCCGACAGGGTCATAATACCGACAAGGACAAAATCCCGACAAGGTCAAAATCTTGACATATAGAATGTACAGGTGAACCAGTCAACATGACTTTGGGTCGACAGGTCGCGAGGTCGACATGGGTTTTTTCACTGTTTTAGACCCGACATGTGCCGACAGGCGGTATTTCATGCCCTACCATCCACTAGGGTGTGGTGGGAGAATAAAATATTGTGCTGAGCGCAGTGAGGCACCGTGCCTGAAGCATTGCGAGTGAAGCGAGGGGCTGCGGTTCACTTCCAACTGTGTCCATGTCGACTGTGTCGACATTCGGGTAAAAAAAAAAACAGGGAAAAAACCCATGTCGACCCCGTGACCTGTCGACCGAAAGTCATGTTGACTGTTTCACCTGTACATTCTATATGTCGGTATTTTGACCTTGTCGGGATTTTAAATGTCAGGATTTTGTCCTTGTCTGTATTTTAAATGTTGGGATTTTGTCCTTGTCGGTATTATGACCCATTCGGGATTTTGACCGTCAGGATTTCATACTGAATCCTTTAAAATGATTGCCAGTTTATAATCCAATTAATCTTGACTAGATTAGCATTGCTCATGTTGTTAAGTAGTGTTGAACCAATAAGTACTATCAGCCTGTGTGAGTAATCATATCCTAAAACACAGGCACTTATGAGTTCTTGAACCAATTCATACAAATTGGACATTGACCCTATGCTGCTTAAGACTTGTCTTTACTGAGCAAGGTATCAATATTTTCTTTTTTTTTAAAGTACAGTATCGACTAAAGTTGCCAGACACATCTTCTTTGCTCTAGAATCTTCTAGATCAAGATTTCAATCTCCTGGACACATGCAGAATAGTGTCCAAGTCTGAGGTGGAGAACAAAACTGGGATTTTTAAGTCCTTTTAATCAGCACAAGCACAGGAGCGGATTCAATTTTATAAAAGTGATCCAGAAAAGGTATACATTAATGAATAAATCAGTGCAGCAGCCTGGGTCCCGGAAAATGACCAGATAGGAAGGGTTAATGATAATGATCAAAATGTTAAGTCGAATTTATGGTATATTACACAAATAAATTAAATCCCAGCTCTCGGTCTTCATTGAGGAATGCAACAAGTGTGAGACAGAAATTCAAAACAAGAACCGTAATAGAAACAGTATGTTAAATGTCGGCTCCAAGGACACAGAAAATGTACAGATGAATGTGAGATCCTGCCAGTTTTTTTCAGATTGTAGCTTTTTTTAGGTTTGAAACAGACATGACTGAATAATACATGTGTAAATATCCAATAACTTAATGGAACTGAATGCCCAGCAATTACTCTGTTCAGGGCTCACAGCAAACCATGGCCCTTATTTTGATCTGAGCGGTACGGCCCGCGTGCGGCCGTACCGCCGATGTTTACACTCTGCACATGCGCAGAGGTCACTCTGCGCATGTGCAGGGGAATTCGCCGAGTAAAAAATTTAGACGCCGCAAAGGGGGCGTATAGGGGTGTGAGGGGCTTAATAGTGGCATGGCCAAACCCAGGGAGCCGTAGCAGCTGACCCAATGGGTCTGTTCAACAAGCCAATATACGAGCTTGACCAAATTGCAGCTAGAGCATGACTGTGTGCAAACTCAAAAAATGTACCTCACCCAGCCCATATGGTAAGAATCTGACTTTAATCCTTTAAAGCGGTGCAAAATGTGTCTTACCCAACAGATAATATTCTGCAGCTTGGTTTAAACAAAAAATGGTGCTTAAACAATGCATCAACAATCTATCAACAGTGGCAGGAAGATCACAGCTTTAATTGAAACGTACAGTAACATGGCTGCAATAAAAAGGCAAAAGCAAACATTAGGTCTAGCACCAAACATTAAAAAAGGGAGTTGATGTAGATTTTGCTCACCCCAACCAATGACAACTCATCCCTTCCTTTCTCTGCATCACCTGCAAAGACCATCGGTTACACTCAAAGGGAAGTGCTTCTAACCATCTACTGTACTATGGCCACTGACAGCAGTGCTTTCCAGACTGCTGTACTCCGTATGCACGAAAAGAGTTAGCGAACAAACATATGAGATTGTGGCCGAGTGGACAGTTCCAAAAGGTACGCACGTGGAGAAAAATGCAGAAGGCTGCAATATACACAATCTGACCACTCAGAAACCACGTTCCCATTCCTTCCTTTTGGCATCCACACCAAATAATACATAAACCTCTATGCAACAATAAAACTTATATGGAGTTCCATGTCACACACATCTAAACTCATAAACCTTTGGATTTCTACAGCCCTGAATTATCAAAAAGTTTAACAATTGCATTGCATTGTGTGCTGTGTTGGATTCATGTGGCTCAAACCAGGAAACTATCAAACACACTTATTAGCTTTCGCTGGGCGGACAGACGTATTCCCGTTTTATACCCAGAATACAAATCTTGCAACTGATCGGTATAGCCAGCACCAACTAGACATTTTACAGTCTGTAATTGTCTGTTAGGTTCTCAGAAAATGCGAGACATGCCTGCTTCACCTTTTCGGTGTACAATGATATTGCTGAATATTGCTATTTTGCAATACAGGTTTGTCCAGCATGTGCCAAAGCCAAGCAAAAGATTTCCAGTTCATAAAAATCACCACTTTCACTTCAGTGTCATATAAGTGGAGCCTTTTAAGTATTTAATAATGTCTTTGATAGGAAATAATTGGTGCCGGTTATAATGACATAGGTGTTCTTTTTATGGGGTGTCTTAGAAAATCTGAAACTTGTTTAAGCAAAGTCTTGATGTTTTCGTTGCAGGCAGGCTTTTTGTTTTTTTGTGAATGTTTCCTATATATTTTTCAAAGTGTTCTGGAAAGAAAGGAAAGGCCTGTACACCGAAACATGTGAGAACTGACTACTAATCATTTAAAAAGGTCTACATAAGTAAAGCAATTTACATGCATGGGATAGACATAAGTATATACTATAACAAATAAATAATAAGCAAATAAGGTTTGAGGTAAGTTTCAGCTATAGGCCAGCTATTTCACGAGGGAGTTCTTCAATCATGTGATTCTCTGGCTGCTACATATGATATCCGTAGATGCTTTTTTTACCGTTACCTTCAGCTAAGCCATGCTGTGAATGTGCAGTGGGGGAGGGGTGCTCCGCAAGTCTCTGAATCCCCTGTTCACTCACTAATACAACATACACCACGCCATAAAACAATTTCAGTTTTATTCTCCTCTCTCCTTTTCTGGCCCAGATGGTTTGAGTGCCTTACGTGCTAAGTGAACGATTTAGGAGACCTTGATGATGAAGACTGGGATTGTTTATAAGCTCACTAAGGTATGCTACTGCCTATTCTAGGTTCCAGCAAATTCAATTATACATCCTGCAAGTTGATTACTTAGGACTGGAGGCTTGTCATCAGCTATATGCCCTAAATGCTGAGCTGCTGGGGTTGGTTTCTAACACCTACGTGAAACAGCCCTCAGGTGGCCTCTGTCTGGGAGGAGGTGACTACTAGCATTGGTTCCATTAGTATACCTGGGATGCAGTTAAAATCCCGGCGGTCAGGATCCCGGCATTCAGAATCCCGACGCCGGAATCCCGACACTTTCTCCCTCCAGGGGGGGTGTCCACGACACCCCTGGAGGGAGAATAAATTAGTGTGGCGAGCGCAGCGCACCCGCAAGGGGGGGCGATCCACGTACCCCCTTTTCGGGATTTCGGCGGTCGGGATTCCGGCGTCGGGATTTTGAACGCCGGGATCCCGACCGCCGGGATTTCATACTGCTTCCCTTTGTGTCTCTCAAGAGTCATCCCTGTGTGTCTGTTCAGCTCCACCCCATGTCTTACCAGCACCACCCCCTGTGTTACTCCAACTCCATCCCCCCACATCTCATCAGTACCATCTTCCTGTGCCTCACCTGCATCTCACCAGCATTATCCCCCTGCCTATCTCCAACATCAACCCCCCTGTCTTTCAAGACCCATCCTCAATTGTGCCTATCTAGCCTAATCCATCCTCTCTCCCTAGCCTTATCTCTTATCCCTCCCCAACATCAACCCCATATCTTTAGCCCCACCCCTGTGTATCTCCATCTTAACATGTGTATTGCTAGCCTTATTGACCCACCCCTGTGTCTCTCCAGCCTCACCCCTTGTGACTTTCCAGCCTCATCCTTGCGGCATCTCTGCAGTCACTGGTGTCCTTACTTTATATATATATATATATATATCTATTTATTTAGTCAAGCCCCAGCTCTAATCATCCTTGGCTTAACACACCCATACTGCATCCCATGCCACCATTATTTAACTTGATGTAATAGTTCAGCTGCTGTCAATGTTATATCTGCCGTAGAGGTCCACTTGAGAATGCCAATGTCATCACCATGTCTAATTTTTTGCCTGCCATTGGAGGGGAATGTGGATATTAGCCAAATAATTAACTATTTATGTTCACAGCATTATCTACAGTCCTCTCTTTAATATATGTATTTACTTGTAGGTCTATAAAATGTTAATGGGAAAGGGTGTTATTAACCAGCGATACCATGATACATCAGAGGGTGGCTCTGGGCTCCTCGTGCAATACATACACGGACCATAGTAAGCAGGTTGTTAACATATAATCGGAGATAGGTAGAGAGAGATTCCTCCAATTCTAAACCAAACACACATATACAGGGATCATGAGAGGAACAGGTATACGGAAGCAGTATGAAATCCCGGCGGTCGGGATCCCGGCGTTCAAAATCCCGACCGCCGAAATCCCGACAAGGGGGGGAGGTGGATTGCGAGATTTTAACTGCATCCCACACAAAGGCATGGTGCTTTAGAGATGTAGGAAGATGGATGTTTGATCAGGCAAGTTCACATTTTGCCCTGCCCCAAACTTTTATAGCTATGCATTATCTGGTTAAACCTCTGTTTTATAAAATAAGACATATTTCTATACTAACAGGTGGCTTCCAAACCATTTGATCTCCTGTATACATAGTGGATACCAGCTCATGACACTGCCTAGGGATTCTCAATTTATTCACAGGTCCTCCTTTGCAGTGAAACCACCACATAGGTAAGAAAAGAATCATGTAAAAAAGTGAGGTGCCAGAAAGATTATTAAGTTTGACACTGACAACGTAGAATTCTTTGTTCTTTTTAAGTGACCTCAAAACATTTAAACACTGTAGTCTCAGTTGATTGTTAAAAATCATGAACCATAAAGCTTCAGATGGTCTAAACAGCCCCCAGGCACCCGGACATTCACTTACAATTTAAGCTGGTATTCAGTATTTGTTTGCATGTGGCATTCCTCTCAGTTATATTGAAGCTTTACCCTGTTCTCACACTTCCCTTATTTGTGTTATGTATTTCACTACCATAATAAGTATATGCACTGAATGTAAAGAATAGTTTACAGGGGGGGCAACAGTTTTAGATTTGCTCTGGGCACCATTAACTAAAAGGTGCAACTCTGGCAGTGTCAAGGCACCATCTCTCAGAGTAGCTTCACCTAACATGTGGTGGGGAAGAGGAGTTCCACCCCCATTCTGGGACTATTTTAAGCACTAACTATAAGGATACACATTCTGCACAACTGAACAACTTTGTGAATGAACTGTTTACAGAACCCATGAACAATACTGATGTTTATAATATCTTTATTTTCTCCAACAGATTTATTACTTCCATTCAATTTTCTGCTTTTAACTTAGATTAAAGTTTCTCTAAACTTCCAATAATACTACAAATAATAATTATAGTAATAATAATATGGTATATAATAATAGTAGGCATGATTACAAGTATGGCTGTTTTAAAAAAAAAAAAAAAAAAAACACTTGAAAGTAATCAAAACAGGTTACAGACCACTGTAGATCAAGCATGAAGAAATATGATCTAACTGAAAAGAAATTACAGACAGTTGTTAAAAGTGTCCCAAGAAATTGGCGCCCTAAGGGTGAAAGTATAATTTGTTGTTTTAAGTGAAATATACAGTGAATAATATTTAGTGTCTGGCATCATTGTGCTTCTAGCCTAATTTCATATTTCCGTGGCCACATGAAACATGCACCGCATAATTCAGATACATGACAACAATCTCAGTGAGTTCTGCAATAGGTTTTTGCAATCTGTGTCATCTTGGATTGGCAGCTCTGAGAACAAAGCGCTACTGTGAGGAATCAATGCTATGCTACACAGTAGCTCTCAGTTGCCCGTGTAGTCTGGTCATTCAGTCATTGAGATGAAAATCAACCCAATAATGGGCCAGCTTTCCTTCCAGACATACTGTATTAAATGCTTCCCTTTTATTGTAAGGTGTCTAATTAGACTACATATTGTGGACCATTGCCTTCTAATTTATTCTTTGATTGAGACAAATTAACCCAGGGCACCAGGGTTGTGGCACAATGAATAATTTGTTAATCTAATTACAATACCACTATGAATATGTAAACGTATTGTTATTGGGATAGTTACTAATATGCTAATGCACCCGACACAGAATGGAGAGCCAACAGTATTTTATGTCTGAGAAAATAAGTATATCTTACTATTTTCTCTTTCTAAATAAAATATGAAACCATCAAGTACATTCTAGGATCTAATGTTATGGAGTGTGGTGCAATGAAAAAAAAAGGACCCAATGTTTTTAGTATCACTTTTATTGCTTTACTTAACTTGATACATAAACGACTTGGATTGCAAACAGGCAGAAATGTACAATTATCGGTACTTATGTAGTATCTGGGCTGCCGATTTTGTGATTGTATGCCTTACCTTAAGGCATACAATCAGATGCGATGCGATGCGATTCGATGCGATTTTGCATAGGATTCAATGTTAAGAAGGTCCTGTTCATTTCCCCACTATCCAAGTGGGCATAGAGTTGATTTTATATAGTGTGGCGAGCGCAGCGAGCCACCGTGCCCGAAGCGTGGCGAGCGAAGCGAGCCCCGCGAGGGGACGCATATTTCTTAAAAAGTATTCTGTGTCCCCTTGCGGGGCTCGCTGCGCTCGCCACGCTTCGGGCTCGGTGGCTCGCTACGCTCGCCACAGGTTTATATCCGACTCCATGCCCACTTGGATAGTGGGGAAAGGAAAAGGACCCCTTTTTCCCAATGAATTCTATGTTAAAATGGACTCAGACCATTTTTACATTGAATCCTATGGAAAAATCTTGACCATCGCATCGCATACGATTTGGTCGCATGCGATGCGATGCGATCCGATGCGATCCGATCCGATTTCTAAATCGGACGCCCAGATACTACATAAGTACCCAATTATCTTTACTAATTATAATGTTACAGAGGGAAGATTGAGGCGATTGATGATCTGATAAAAGTTCTTGTTGCTCCTCGGCCAGAAACTTTTGATGGGAAGAGGGATAGGTTGAGTTGACACCAATTTTCTCCTATATATATGCTCTAGATTTTGCTCTGAGATTTGGGTAATGCTACAATATCTACAGGGCTGTCTTAACGGAATTGTAGTCCCCAGCAACCCATTCATTGGAAAAAACATTCACCCCTCCCCTTCTCTTACAGAGTTTGGCAGCTGGCGACTTCAATCCTTCCCTAGCGGGTGATGGCCTTGAAGCTCTTTTGGGTGGTCACAGCCCATCCAGGACATGCGCAGCGAGCCACAATTGACTCACTATGGCTATATTAGACCCCTTGTGCCAGCTAAAATAGCTTTGCTTATAATGTATAAGCTAATTAATTCACAGATGAGTTTTCTGGGTTTATGGACACAATAGATGAGTTTATTAATGTAACACAATCAAGTTAATTACAGACTGACAGATTTAAGCAGCTACTGAGAGATATTGCCATATCTATTATGAAGTTGTGGGTCAGTTATTTCATTTTGCACTACTGTTGAACCATCTAAGCAGAGAACATGAGCAGTAGAACCATGCCAACAGCAATAACATCAATAGAGTTTCCCCCCACCACTCTCTACTGCCAACTGCCTACTGCACAATGCATAACACTGCTGACCACTGGGGGTCACTCACAGGTCACCATGTACCATATCCGCTGACCACCATTATGAGTACATTATGAACTGTCCATATTTTCAGCAACTGCAGAGACACAGACCTCAATCTTCAAGTAACTCAGAAGTTACCCTTTGCTTCCTAAATACCAACTCACTATTTACTAGTACTGTAACTTGTTGGTAATTCACCTTTCAAAATATCTTTCACTGGGTGCTTTACAGTGATCTTAATACACGGACTATCAGACTTTTATTAATAATGTGGACTTTGCTCTGTTTCATAAGGATATATATCTTTATTTATATCATCATATGCTTATCTATCCTACCACATTCCTTTGGAACAGAGAACAGTGTAAGACAAAAGGAGTCATCTGATTACAAAATGATGATTATTCTACTAGTGTAACCAAGAAAAAAGTCTCATGTAAGGTCAAAGTCAAAATCTCCATGTGGAATGCATTGCATATTTCATGACACTAGGCAGAGTGTAAGGTTTCAACAAGGGAATACTTCTGAAACTGAACAGGGACAGTTTTCAACACAGCAAAGAGCCCAGTAACAGAAAGTGAGAGTGACACCAGCAAATGATGCATTAAATGAACACAAAGCAACAGCTGTGTCTGGGGACACTAACTCAGCGCAGTGAAATAGGATTCAGGGTGTGTGTACTCCAGGGGCACGCCAGTCAAAGACTTTGAATACATATGTTAACACAGGTTCACATCCTGTTTGTATAGTACTGGGAAATAAAGCATTTCAGTCACTCAGTTGGCAATTGCCCGTTTGTTCTGATAGACTGATGGTAAAATAACATCTCTAATTATTTATCTTTCATCCCAACTGCTGTCTTGGTTAACATGGGATAGGCACAATGGATAGAATATTTTTGATGATGGATTTGCAGAAAGGAAGCTAGAGAAATGACTGATGAAAACAGCATGTCACACAATATACACCGTTCCAATTTTGTGCTGTTTATTGATGGACATCTTGTAATATGCTTTAAGCAGGGTTGCCGACTTTAACATTCTCCTCTCCGGGAGAAGCCCGGAGAGGAGAGTTTCAGCAGCCACTCAGGGGGCGGGGCTTACGAGTGACATCACTAAGCCCCGCCCCCTTACTGTTAAAAGCAGCTAATTCAGGGATCTCCATGGAGGGGGCGGGGCTAAAATGACGCGATTGTGCCGTTTTAGCTCCACCCCCTCCTCTGAGACCCGAGGATTGCGGCATTTTAATGCCGCGATCCGGGGGTCAGCGGGGGTCCCCCCTGAATCCGGGAGGGTTGCCCACCCTTCCGGGGGCCGGGAGGGGGTACCCGATTTTCGGGAGACTCCCGGAAATTCCGGGAGGGTCGGCAACCCTGGCTTTAAGACAATCCCAGAGTAAAGCCCTACAGCAATGTGTCATACTCACATTAATCCTGGTGTTGTGTGATATTTATACAATAACTCCTGTAATATTCTGCATGTGAAAAAAGCCTGACAAAGTTGTGCATATAGAATATTTAGCAAGCTAAAGCTTGTCAGTTTAAAGTAGAGATGTTCCGGCTCGGATTTCCCAGATCCGAGCCTGCACGGACATCATCGATCCGAGCCCGGATCCAAGCGGCACTTGGAGCTTCCCGCCTGACTCGGGCGCGCGGGCAAAACGTCATTGCCTGGCGCCGGATTCTCGTGAGATCCGGCCAGCTATATAAATAGCGAGCATCCGGCGGCATTTGTCACTTATGATTTAAGCTGGTTAGAGAGAGTAGGGATAGTCTGTGTGCGGAGATTTGTTAGGTTAGGTAGGTTAGGGAGCTGTGGTTTTTTTGCTGCTGGGGTGACTTCCAGTGCCTACTAGTGCCATTGTATGCTCTGCTATCTGGTGGTGTGTGTGCTCTGCACTGCCAGCCCAGCCAGTACCTGGCCAGTTCAAACAGTAATAGACATGTGTATATGACTGTGCAGTGTGCACTGTTGTTAAACTTATTAACCACTTGAATACCAGTCTACTTGTGCATCTGCTGTATAATACGTCCCTGCTGATGTATTTACAGCCTTATATAACTAGTAAACATATTCTCTGCTGGTGCATCTACTGTACTGATTCTGACATATAAATAAATATTAATAACAGTGTACTGGTGCATCTACTAAATAAAATAATATCTTTGCTGGTGCATATTAATTATACTGCTATATATATATATATATATATATATATATATATATATATATATATCTGCTGGGGCATAATAATAATTATACTGCCGTATATATAATATCTCTTTGCTGGTGCATAATTAATTATACTGCCGTAAATATAAAATCTCTCTGCTGCTGCATAATTAATAATTATACTGCAGTATAAAAATAATATCGCTCTGCTGGTGCATAATTAATTATACTGCCGTATACATATTATCTCTCTACTGGTGCATAATTAATTATACTGCCGTATAAAAATAATATCTGTCTGCTGGTGCATAATTAATTATACTGCTGTATATAGAATATCTCTCTGCTGGTGCATAATTATTATACTGCTGTATAAAAATAATCTCTCTCTGCTGGTGCATAACTAATTATACTGCCATATATATAATATCTCTCTGCCGGTGCATAATTAATAATTATACTGCTGTATAAAAATAATCTCTCTGTGCTGTTGCATAATTAATTATACTGCCGTATATATAATATCTCTCTGCTGGTGCATTATTAATAATCATAATGCCATATAAAAATATCATCTCTCTGCTGGTGCATAATTATTATACTGCCGTACAAAAATAATATCTCTCTGCTGGTGCATAATTACTGCCGTATAAATATAACATCTCTGCTGGTGCATATAGTACCATACATATAATACCTCTCTACTGCCGTTTATATTTGCACTGCAGTGGTGATGTCCTGTGGTGTAATATATTGCATAACTCCACAAAAATAATGGAGATTCAAATAGGGAAAGATGAAAGGCCGCTTCCTCTTACTTCTGAATCTGCTTCAAATGCAAGTAGTAATGATGACATACTATAGATGAGGATACTGTATGCCATCAACGTCGTCTGCCAAGGGAGATGTCCAGTATCAAAGTACGGGGCATGTAAAATCCAAAAAGACAAAGTTGAGTAAAAGGAGGACCAAAAAAAATAAATTCAAATCATTGGAGGAGAAACATAAAATTGGCAATGTGCCATTTAGGACACGGAGTGGAAAGGAATGGTTAAGTCCCTGGCCTGTATTCATGACTGGTGGTTCAACTACACATGACCATGCTAGTCCTCCTACTCCCCCCTTTAGAAATTTGAAGAGATTTCAGCTGTCATCAAAAACACAGCAAACATCTCTGCCTAAGTTATCACAAACCCCCAAGGAGACTCCAAGGGTGTTGGTGGTTGCAATGCCTGACCTTCCCATCGCTGTACAGGAAGAGGTGGCTCCTTCCACCATTTTCAGCACTCCCTCTGTATATGCTGGAAGGATCACCCACAGTGCAGTTCCTGATTTAGATAATTAAAGGTGTCAATGTTGTAGAATGAGAGGAGGATACTGATGTAGCGGGCGCTGAGGAGGAAGTTGACGAGAAGGATGCTGACGTGGTTTGCTTAAATGAGGCACCAGGGGGGGGGGGGAACAGTTGCTGTCCATGGGATGAAAAAGACCATTGTCATGCCTGGGCAGAGGACCAATAAATCCACCTCTACGGTCTGGAATTTTTTTTATCCGAATCCGGACAACAAATGTATTGCCATATGTAGCATATGTACAGCTCCAATAAGCAGGGGTAAGGATCTTGCCCACCTAGGGACATCCTCCCTTATACGTCACCTGAAGACCCTTCATAAATCAGTGTTTAGTTCAGGAACTGTGGCTAGCAGTCCAGGGACACCTAAATCCCTTGGTCCTCCTGTTGGAGCCAAGCACCTGAAAAGCACACCAACAACTCCCTCTTTGTCAATTCCCTCCTTGATCCAGATCAGGGGGAGTCCTGCAGGCCATATCACCAGCATGACTGACTCCTCTTATATCCGAGATTCCTCCAGAGGAACCTGCAGGGCTGCTGGGAGTCGGTCATCATCCCAGAGGGGAAGCCGTAAGACCGCTACATCTTTCACTAAGCAATTGACCGTCCTAGAGTCGTTTGCCATGAGCACGAAATACGACAGCAGTCATCCTATGGCAAAGCGGCCTTGACAGCTTTGTTGGTGTTAGACGTGCGTCCAATGTCCGCCATCAGTGGAGTGGGATTTAGACGGTTGATGGAGATATTGTGTCGCCGGTACCAAATCCCGTCTAGATTCCACTTCACTAGGCAGGCGATACCCGGGATGTACAGGGACATCAGAAAAAGTGTCCTCAGTGCCCTGAAAAATGCGGCTGTACCCACTGTCCACTTAACTACGGACATGTGGACAAGTGGATCAGGGCAAACTAAGGACTATATGACTGACAGAACACTGGGTAGATGCATCGCCTTCCGCAGCAGCATCTCCTGCACGCCAGCTCCTTCCAAGGCAGGCTACGCTGTGTATCACTGATTTCAGGAAGAGGCACAATGTCGACAACCTCTTAGAGAAACGAGGGAAGTCATCTCCCAGTAGCTTATCCCCCTTAGACTCTCCTGGGGATTTGTGGTGTTGGACAACACCAGTAACATTGTACGGGCATTACACATGGGCAATTTCCAGCACGTGCCATTTTTTGCCCACACAATAAATTTGGTGGTGCAGCATTTCATCAGAAGTGACAGGGGCATGCAGGAGATGCTTGCGGTGGCCCACAAAATTTGCGGACACTTTCGGCATTCTGCCACTGCCTGCCGAAGGTTGGAGCGGCAGAAAAATCTCCTCAACCTGCCCTGCCATCTGCTTAAACAAGAGGTGGTGACGCGCTGGAACTCCACCCTCTATATGCTGCAGAGGATGGAGGAGCAGCCATTCAAGCCTACACGGCCACCTACGAACTAGGCAGAGGAGGGGGGCTGCACCTGATTCAAGCGCAGTGTAGGCTGATTTCCGTGTTGTCCGAGGTTCTCCAGCTGTTTGAACTTGCCACACGTGAAGTCAGTTCCGACACTGCCAGTCAAGTGATTCCCATGATCAGGCTGTTGCAGATGCAGCTGGAGAAAGTGAAGGAGGAGCTAAAGTGTTGTGATTCCGCAAAGCATGTCGCTCTTATGAGGGTGGTCAGTCTGTTAAAGTCAGAGGAATACATTCTGGCCACCATGCTCGATCCTCGGTTTAAAGAGTATGTTGTGTCTCTGTTTCCGGGGGACACAAGTCTACAAAAGGTGCAAAGACCTGCTGATCAGGAGATTATCTCCTTCATTTTCTCTCACACCTGTGGCTGCGAGGAAACAGCTGCGATTTCCCACACAACCCACTGGCGGGGATGCAGTACAGGCAGGAGGGAGTTTGGACATCTGGTCCGGACTAAAGGACCTGGCAACCATTGCTGACATGTCTACTGTCACTGCATTGGATGCTGTCACCATTGAAAAAATGGTGGAGGATTACTTTGGTGACAGCATCCAAGTAGATATGTCAGACAGTCCTTAGCTGTACTGGCCTAGAAAAAACAGCAGTTTATAAGCCCCTGTACAAACTGGCTCTATTTCACCTGAGTTGTCCCCCCTCCAGTGTGTACTCCGAAAGAGTTTTTAGAGCAGAGGGGAACCTGGTCAGTGAGCGGCGAAGGAGGTTGCTTCTGCAAAATGTGGAGATGATGTGGTACTCTTTACCTAGAACGGCGCCCGCGATTAGAATCGCGGGCGTCGGGGGTAAAAAATCGCGGTCATCGCGGGTAAATCGCGGGTACATAAAAATCGTGTACCCGCGATCACCGCGATTTTCCCATAGGGAAACTGTACCTTAAGCACAGATAACACATACATGACTGTTTGCCATTCTGCCACTGCCTGCCAAAGGCGGCCGAATCGCCCACTGCTCCTCGGTTGGTGGTAAACACGATCAAGCCAGATAGTGGTCTTATTGGATATTAAACTGACAAAAACAGATACACACTCGCAGAACAAAAATCAGTGCTGCACCAATCGCCCACTGCTCCTCGGCTGGTCGTCACCTGTGGTCAGAAGGTTCCACTCCTTTGCAGCTATTGCATTGCTGCACGAATCGCCCACTGCTCCTCGGCTGGTTGTCGCCTGGTTATATCTGGTCAGAAGGTTCCACTCCTTTGCAGCTATTGCATTGATGCACGAATCGCCCACTGCTCCTCGGTTGGTGGTAAACACAATCAAGCCAAATAGGGGTCTTATTGGGTAATAAAATGACAAAAACAGATACACACTTGCAGAACAACTCAGTGCTGCACAAAGTAAAAGTGGTTTACACTCCTGGCCGTCTAATGTGCCGTCCACCCGTCTCTGTGTCTTATTTTGTATGCCGTCTGTGTGTGCGCCCACCCGGCCCACAGCCACTCAGTGCTCGGAGACTGAGAGCCATCTGTCTCATGCGCAGCACCCGGGTCATCTGTTCCGCACTCTCAACTGCCTGATCGCCGCAGCAGCAGCCAAGAAGACGGATGTAGTATGGGAGAAGTCACGTGCCCGACTGAAAGCAGGGCACTGGAATCATGAAAGTTTAGGTGAGGTCCGGCACGGGAGCTCAACTCTGCAGTTACAGTGAGTGACAGGGTCTCATCGATTGTGTTTTATCAACTCCAATGGGTTAAACTAGCTTAAAATAATATAAGGAGCACTAGGGGTATTATGTGATCAATAAGTGCGTGCACCTGTAAAAAAGTAAAAGTGGTTTACACTCCTGTGAAGTGGTGGAAAACCTAACTGTCCCTACAGGAGCCTGGCTGCGGCACAGCTCCTGTAGGGACAGTTAGGTCTTCAGCGGCGGATTCTGGTCTGTAGTCCCGCTACTACAAGCAGCTGAAGGAGACCACACAGCGGGACCCCAGCCGAATATACCTCCCACTGCACTCCGCCGCACACGGTACTACAGACTGGAAGCCGCAGCTGAATTACAAACAGCCGCCAAGCTGCATCGCAACTGCCGCCGTGGGGGGCACCAGAAATGCCAGTATACAGTGCCCCAAGATATCTGTTGCCAGCCCTGTTCCCAACACAGCCGAATTTTGCGTCACTCGGTGTGGCATAATGTGATTTGAAGACAACTGCCTAAACATAACATCAAATTAAAGTTGCTTTAGAGCAAAATTACCAAATACAGGTTGAGTATCCCTTATCCAAAATGCTCGGAACCAGAAGAATTTTGAATAACGGATTATTCCGTATTTTGGAATATTTTTATATTTGAATGAGGTATCATAAAAAATAAAAGTACAATAACGGATATTTGGATAAGGGATACTCAACCTGTAGTATGTTACAGCAGTGTCTTGTAAGAATACATGAAGAAAATGTACAGTATTTAATGGGTTGGCATTAAAACAAAAAGGGGTGAAAAGCTTTCTACTTTATAAATATATATTAAAATCTCTAAAGAAGTCCAAATAAGAGTGGTAATACATTAAAGGCTATGAAGCCTGAACCAAGGTAAAAGAAGAAAAAATGAACCAGACATGCCTGTACTGTAAGTAAAAAAGGGAGAGCATTCCTGATTATATAGAGATGGTGAAGGTAGGCACATAGAAAGATTTTAAAAGCATGTAGTATTCTTTACATTGTATGAAAACGTCACACATCTAAGCCATTCACCCGAGGGTCGGACGAGGTGGGTTTCCCACCATGAATACGGCTTTGGTACTTCATTCTCCGTCTTAATTGAGCATGACAAATTGTTTGCATTGAAGATAACATGCTGCTTTTTAACACACATTTCAGCATTTCCAACACTAATTAAATTACATCTACAGAATGAAGAGAGAGGCACATTGACTGAGGAAAACGTGACTAGGACACACACGCAAGTGTCAAAATACAAATGAATAATACAGAATGCTTGATTAATTGTGAGACACTGCCATCACTCACATTCTCCCTATTTATTGTTATATTTAATGTAGAACCACCATATATAGAGGTAAAAAAGAGCATATGCACAAAATGGTACACAGAGACTTTACATGGAAGTATTGTATAGAAGATGTTACATAATCATATAGACAAAACAGAGGGAAGAGGGCCCTGCCCGTGAGACTTTTTAATGTCATTACTGTATCAAGATGGTGCATTGGGTAGTGCAGACTCCACCTTGATGAAGCATAAGAATATAAATTTTACAGTTACAAAAAGTTATGACATATAAAACATTAGGTTTGCTAAGTTAGTGTATACAGGGCACACAATTTCAAGGTGTCTTATATACTATAGTCCTTATAATACATGAGGATAATATTTAATACAGAAAATGTTACCAAGAAAATGTCTTGGCAGATCATTGCATCTGTTGCATTGGGAGGCCCAGCAATACCTGCCTATGTTGCTTACCATTTCAAATATATACCGTGTTTCCCCGATAATAAGACACTGTCATAGGGCTTATTTTCGGGGTAGGGCTTATTTTAATAACATGCCCCCAGTCCTTCTTGAACAGGCCCCATTCCTCCTTTAATAACATGCCGACAGTCCTCCTTTAATAATATGCCCCCAGTACTTTTAAACAGCCCCCATTCCTCCTTTCAATAACATAAGAGTCCTGCTCACCAACAATAACGAATTTTCCAGTTCTTCTTCTTGACTGCGCCAGCGCTCCCTCCGACCTGCAGCCGCATGATGTGCGTGGTGATGTCACGCGCTGCCCGCAGTGCATCCCTGGTACCGGGAGCTGAAACGGCTTCAGTAGAAGCCTGTACGGTACAAGCAACGCAGAGGTGAGGGGGGTTAGCGGGGGTGGAGATGGGGTAGAATTTAGTGTCTGCACTCTGTTTAAGAAAATTTGGTACTTGTGTAATAGCACAGTGCCCGGCTACGCTACGTTTCTGTTGATTTCTAACGCTATGGCTCTGTCCCTGGTGTCCATAGCTCTGTCCCCGGCGTCCATGGCTCTGTCCCCGGCGTTTATGGCAAGCCTAGTGAGTGCCTCTCACACAGCGCCAGCGGAGAGGCATTCCAGCTGTCTGAGATGCAGGTGCGTCTCAGACGCTCCTGCATCTCAGTAATTATTGCGGCAGGGTACAGCAACCCTGCCGACTGGGTTAGGGGTTCGGTCACATGTGCGTCTCCTGCACAAAGGGGGTATGCGGGCGCAAGTGCGTCTTATGCACAATAAAGGAGGCATTTGCCAGTGCTCCATGTTACATACTGCAAAATGCCTCCTTTTCAAACCCACACTATCTACGCCAGGCCGAAACGTGGCAAGCGCAGCGAGCCCTGCGAGGGGATGCGTTATGCGTCCTTTTCATACCCCCACTATCCACGTCGGCGTGGAGTTGAAGTTATAAAGTGTGGCGAGCGCAGTGAACCACCGAGCCTGAAGCGTGGCGAGTGCAGAGAGCCCCATGAGGGGACGCGGAAAACATGTGAAGTAATCTGCATCCCCTCGTCACGCTTCGGGCTCGCCACACTTTATAAATTCAACTCCACGCCGACGTGGATAGTGGGGGCATGAAAAGGTTGGGAGGACGTGTAACACATCCGCTCGCCACACTTTGGGCTGGCGTGGATAGTGGGGGTGTTTCAGGAACACATTCACACCTGCCATATCATACATCTGAGACAGTAATGATGGCATGTGTTAACTGTTAACTGGATTTTGCTTAATAACAAAGAAGAAAAAATCAAATTAACAAATTACAATAATATCATTTTATCAAGGCCATTCTTCTGATTCTGCATCAGCCTTTGGGAGAAGAGAAAAGGCACAAAGAATACGCTGGAAAGCGTTTTCTGCGCCGACACACTTTCGCAAGATAAATTCCTGTAGGTAGGAGTCAAGATTCTGGCGCGCGGTGCCTTTTTCACTATGTTGCGCAATTTACAGGATCCCCAAAGGCGTTCAATGATTTGTGTGTGAACCCCAGTCTCCGGATGTACGTCATTAAACCGGTGGTTCACCCGAGCATGGTGGTACCCTGCCTGCTCCAGCAGCTCGGTGTTATAGGCACACCAGCAATCGGAGTAGATAGTCATCCAATGACTCAGCCATTCAATGTATTGGTTGATGACGGCCATCTGGGTACTGGCATCACATCTTTGTACAGGTGTCACAAAGCACTCACCGGTGTCTCTCAAAATGCCTTCGAACAATCACTGTTGAGGGCACGCGTCTCACACATCTCTGTACAAAGAGGCTCTCGTTGACTTCAACTATTCCGGCGTTGGGGCTGCGACATTAGGTCCATGGTGCAGGCCTCCGGCATCAGGTTTTTGTATAGCACCATGGTTTTATTTGACAACTTCAGTTGTCGCTCACAGAAGGATATGCTTGTGAGCTCCTCCGATCATGAATAAATGAAATGTATGAGGGTCAGAAATGGGATATGGCACCCCGGGAACCAATGTGCCGCACGGAGGCTCCCCTTCTTATGACAGGTTTTAATATGGCAGCGCCACATGCACTGCTTCATACTCAGGTGCATTGGGTGTCCATTAACACAGGTTTGTGTCATTGGCAACAAATGGTACTGCTGAAAAAGGTTAAACATTGTGACAGGTTCTGCAGCCATTACACAGTCACTTCACCTTCCCCTCTGACTGACTACAGTAACTGCATAACACTGACTGACTACGCTGGCCGTGGGAACAGTACTCCGAATCTGACAGGGACGCTGACTACGCTGGGCGCGCGAACACTATGCTGATTCTGACAGCGCCGCTACGCTTACTACGTAACGGGCGCCATGCTAATACACAACTACCGGAAATTTTAATAGGGCTTATTTTTGGGGTAGGGCTTATTTTGGACCAGTGTCCAAAATCAAGGGTAGGGCTTAATTTCGGGGTAGGGCTTATTATCGGAAAAACACAGTATATATGCAAGGAGATGGTGGCTGATACTTCTCCTGGGACTAGCGACCAATAAGCAATGTCTTTGGGAAAGATGCATCAAGCATCCTAAAGAGTGGAAAGGTGGATAATATGCTATGGGCAACTACTCAATTTGTCCACTTACCCCCTTTTTAAGGGGCTTGATCAAGCTCACCTTTTGTTTTCAAGACTTGACTCCTCCTCTCTTTCCCTGCTTAGCTTTCCCTACATATGAGTGTAACAAGAGAGTAAGGGCTCCTGGAGCACCGATTCAACAGCAATTGGAAAACTAAAAGATTGTCCGTTTGCTCCCACAATGTATGAAGAATTTCATACATTGAGCTAAATATATTAGAATACGAGATGCTGGAGGTGTGATATTGCAGGCATTTTTAAAGTGGCAATCATTTACAAGGCAAAACCAACCTAGTTTACTTGTAAGTCCTGCACCTCCAGCTTCTTGCAGGCTATTAGCCCCTTGTCTGCCCAGAAATGACAAAATATACTATGGACATTAAATATTTCTAGTTTGGTTTATGCATGGATTACAAGAAATGTACTATACTGATTAAACACACACTGAGAAAGCTGACAGGCAAAACGGCAGTCTACCCGGAGTCTCTGCTGTGCACAGCAGAACTACCAATACCCTGAAGCTCCTGACCTAGCTCCTGAAGCTACCTGTACTATCCCTTCTGGGCTACTCAACAAAAGGATCACTTCATTGCCTTCATTTGATTTCATGGTAAGCTTTACTTAGTTTGTTTCAATGTTTTATACACTAATGGTGCTGTTTTTCTAAGGAGCTACTGCTCATCCCTATCAATGTTTATAAAAAAAAAAAAAAAAAACAACACATACTGTATGGAGAAG
Organism: Crinia signifera; assembly: GCF_055691185.1. Lineage (NCBI taxonomy): Eukaryota > Metazoa > Chordata > Amphibia > Anura > Myobatrachidae > Crinia > Crinia signifera. The sequence continues at coordinate 218,835,060 of NC_139220.1, read as the reverse complement.
TAGCATACCTACCTGACTTACAACAGCACATCTACCCTAACCCCCCCCCCCCCTCCTCCTACCCTGGCACCCATTTTGGGTACTTTCATCCAGTGAAACCTAGAGAGTTCCCGCACTGGTGACAAAACTACCCAGGACCCATTTCTAGGGGACGGGACAGCAGTTATCCATTTACTACTTTCCCCTTATATTAGTGTGATCCCTGACTCGCTTACTCCTTAATACTCATCAGAATTTGGGGTACAGATCCCCTCCATTCGGCACATGAGGAGAAGCAGCAGTCAGTATTGGGTACTTTATACACAGTCCCATCGTCCTTTACCATATTAAGGTTGTGCAACTTACCGGGGTGATACAGTATATTCCCATATAACTGGAGTGGTTAATACAATGCCAATAATTGCACTAAATGGTGTACTCTATACCGCAGCTCCAAGGTGCAGTTAAATAGAGTGGTCCATTGTGAGCTTATAGGGTTGTGTGTGTCACATGTCAACCTACATACTTACATCCAGCTTTGTTTTGTGTTTATTGCGTTATTTATGTATGACCCGTTATTGTTTTTTAACCCCTTCCCGACACAGCCTGTTTTTGCCTTCCTGACAGAGGCCTTTTTTTCAAATCTGACAGGTATCACTTAAGTGGGGATAACTTTTTTTTGCTTTTACTTATCCCAGTGATTTTGAGATTGTTTTCCCGTGACACATTGTACTTTAAATTAGTGGTAAATTTTGGTCGATACAGGTTTTTTTTTTTTGTGAAAAATACCAAAATGTCGTAAAAAAATGGAACATTTTGCTATTTGCAAAATGTAAAATTTTCTGCTTGTGAGACAAATAATCATACCACTCAAAATAGTTAATAACTAACATAAACCATATCTAAACTTTATTATAACATCGTTATTTCAACCACCTTTGATTTTTTTGGACACTAGGGGGCAGCAGAGTCAAAATTTTACACATCACACAGTTTAACGCTGCTTTTGGCTGTTCACGTTTGAACAGCCAATCGCAGCGATCGCCCATGACGGGGGACATCGCTGCCCCCCCTGGGCAATGAGGGAGGATGTCTGCTGTCAGGGACAGCAGACATCGTCCCTCTGTCACCGCGTCTGTAGACGCGGTGACAATTCAAAGGCATGACGTACATTTATGCCATGTGTCGGGAAGTACATCCCGACCATGACGTAAATGTACGTCAAATGTCGGGAAGGGGTTAAATAAAATGTGATTTACAGTATGAATACCAAATTCATTGTGTTAGTTTTTGTGTCAGTTTGATAGCTACTCCCATCACTTTTTCTAATTGCTATCTACAGTAATAAAAGTTAAATTTTAATCTCAATAAGTGTGGGGCCAACAAAAATAGAGAGAGTGCCTATCGAAATCCACTCTCAGGGTAGCACCTCCACCTGAGTGACATATTATACCTTATCCTTTCAGGTTTACACAATATAATAACATATTGTGAATTTCTATATAAAAATTTCTCCTATATACAGTAGCTTGTGCACCAGTCCTTTCCATTTCCCCCACCTAGAGACTTATTAATTCCTGCATCTACACATCTAATCACTCTATGCAATTTAAAACATTATAGTGCAAATAATGAGGTCATACAATCGTTCAAAAATACTTATCTATATTAAAGAATATAAATGACCAAAAAAAAAAAAAAATTTTATGATACATTACCATTGTGCCTTTAGAGCCTACAATTCATCCTACCTTTTAAAGAACAAGAAAAACCAGCTGTGCGATCCATGCACATCAAAAGACCATAAAACCTTAATCCGCCTCAGCCCTGCAATTCATCTATTGTTTCAAAGTTAAATGTGATTATTCCATTCGCAGACATTAAAAACCAGAACTGACAATATTTTCTTCTCATTAGCACACAAATAGTTTAACAGCTAAAAACGAATATAGAGCACCTCTCCCTAAAACTACAACCACCATTTAGCACTACAGCAGCCTAAAACACTCAAAATGACCTTTTAATGTTGAGCTGTCATCGGTAGTTTTCATGAGTTATCTTAACACTTGATTTTTTTTTTTTAAACAATAACTTCCTAGGGTTATGAAAGCAATGCTATTGCAGACATATGCACACTTTACAATGTTCCGCACTGGACCACACAGGTATAAATGGATTTCAATATTTTACCAGAGACTCTAGATATGCAGTGCTGTCAGCAAGGTATGTATTAATTTCCATCTGTTTTATTAGGCAGCATAAAGTTAACTAGATCTGAAAAGCTTTTTCTTCTCACTGCCAGGGGAGACTCAGTGAACAGAACCATACTGGTTGTCAGCAATCTACTTGGCTTGACATAATGCTCATAGAACTGGATATTCTGCTTACATGTTGTGGATAACTTAACTGTAAAACCCTCTATTAGTAACAATCAAATATGTGTTTGTTTGATGGCATCATGAAATAACCTGATCAGTGTTTCTGCCAATAGAACCTACTTCTTGTAACAGCATCTAGGCATATACTAGATATGTACAAAGAAAGATGGCAGACTTGTGGGCAGTCTAAAAAATACAAATTGTAGGGAAGAAGCATGGTCAGTTATATAAAGGTAACGGAAAGATACTAAAGAACATTAAAAGCTTCTGCATCTAAGCTGAAGGACTCATACTCATTACTTATCTGGTATACCAAATACATTAAAGGTATTACACAGCTAAAATCTACAATATGGTGGAGCTGCTATTGCCAACAGGGGTGCCAGCAGCTCCGTCGGCCTCGGTAATGAGAGGGGGCTTGGCCAGTACGGCAGGTTATGACCATTCCCCCCCTCATGAAACATAAAGTGGCCAAGCCTTCTGCATGGAAGGATTTGCAGTGACAAATAGGATGAGTGGTGGGTGTGAGGGTACATTCACTCCCCCCCATCTCCCGCATGTCATGCAGGAGGAGAGGAATTGATGTTGGAGCTGACTCTCCTCAGAGGTCATTCGTCTCTCTGAATGGATGTGTTGACTAAGGGACGGATGAGCGAGTGAAGGGGGCAGCAGGACTTGGGTATTTCAAGAGAGGAAAAAATACATGAGGAGAAAGGGCTCTGCTCATTAAAGCTTAAATTCTAAAAGGTATACAAAGAGTGGTGGTAACCTGCGCTCAGGACTATTAGTGGCTGGTGTCACGGTGCCTGGCGAAGCACCCCGTGACGCAGCGGACTAAGTGGAGTGTCACGTTGCCTGGCGAGGCACCACGTGACCTCCCAGACTGCGGAAGACGGACAGATAGGCGTGAGCCCAGCAGCTGGGACCGCTGTTTAGGACGGCCACAGCGAAACCTACTCTGACTCTATTGAGTCCCCCGGGTAGGTGGTAAACCCCTGCAGAGAGCTAGGCTTCGCCTGTAGCCGCCGCGTTCGAATGAGCTGGTTAAGCCGGCTCAGACCCCGATGCAGCCAGGTGTTAGGAAATGACAAGGGGAGAACGACCACCAGGGGGTAACACAAGAGGAAACACTGGCTAACGGGCCTAACTGGGAAAAGCCCCTAACTGACCGGCACCGGGCCAAGGACGGGACGAAGCGACCCAGTCGCAAACACCAAATACAGGGGAAACACAGAATACGACAACTACTCCCCAACACCAGGGAAAAGAGGGGAACCCCTGCCTGCCGACACTAGGGAGCCAGAACTGGAGGGACAGAGAAAAGGAGGGAGGAACGCAGAAACAAACAACAGGATCACCCCACGGAGGGGGGGTAAAGGCCACGGCGGGCCACAGATGTAAAGAGAAATATCACCGGGCTCCCAAGGAGCACTTACGTGACCCACGAAAGATGTGAACCGTAGAATCCACGCAGGCTCCGACCCGGGATCAGATGGAAACAGGAAACCAAAACGGGACCAGAAGGCAAGAGGATCCAGGCACACCAGGAACCAGGCAATCTACAGGCACGGGCAAGAGAACTGGAGACCAGGCAGGGCAGGACTACCAGCGACCGGGTATATTAGCTGCAAGGCTATAACCGGCGCCATCTTGGTTGTGCACATCCCTTAAAAGGGATGGTGCAGCCTATCAGTGCCCCTTGTGCTGCCGAGCCCCCCGCCTGTAGCCTGGCCGAGCGTAACCCTTCCGGCGTCCCCCGTTGCCTGGCAACCGCTGATCGGCTGCCGGAGGACGCCGGGGAACACTTGACGCAGGACTCCATCGGGCGGAGGTGACGTCACCCCGCCGGGCAGAAGTCCCGTCCAGACGCTCGGCGGAGCTGGGCGGAAGCGCTGTGTGCGCTGCCCGCACAGCCTCCCCCAGCCGCCGAGCGCTCCTGACAGTACCCCCCCCTTGAGGAGGGGTCAACAAACCCCTACCACCGGGTTTGCCAGGAAACTCCCTAAAGAAATTTCTCTTAAGATTGGGAGCATGCAGATCCTCATCCAAGACCCATGATCTCTCCTCCGGACCAAAACCCCTCCAGTGAACAAGAAACTGAAGAGAGCCTCTGGAGATCTTGGAGTCCAGTATCTTTTCAACCCGAAACTCTTGCTGTCCCCGAACGGTCACAGGAGAGGACCTGGCAAGAATCGGACGTGGGAACCTCCGTGAAAAGAATACTGGTTTAAGTAAGGATGCATGGAAGGTGCTGGCGATCTTGAGGGACTTAGGCAGCAGAAGACGAAATGCCACCGGATTAACCCTCTTGACAATCCGATAGGGGCCGATGTACTTAGGCCCTAACCTCGCCGATGGTTGGCGAAGCTTGATGTTACGGGTGGATAACCAAACCCAATCTCCCACCTTAAACCGGCAAGGCCGCCTGGATCTGTCTGCGCACACCTTTTCCTTTAGGCCCGCCTCTTTAAGGGCCTCATGGGTTCTCTTCCAAATTCCCCTTAAACGAGCAGCCGCAGAGGATGGAGGGAGGAACAGGGGTTTCAGGTCCAAGAGCATTAACTCGAGGATGACATCCATACACCACAAAGAAAGGTGAGGCCTTCGAAGCTGAATGGCAAGCATTATTATACGCAAATTCCGCAAAAGGAAGAAGACCCACCCAATCATTCTGTAATTTGGACACAAAACACCGTAAATATTGTTTTAATGACTGGTTCAAGCGTTCCGTCTGTCCATTTGCCTGTGGGTGGAAAGCAGACGTGAGACTGGTCTTAATTCTAAGAGAGGCGCAAAAGAGTCTCCAAAATTGAGCCACAAACTGTGGACCACGGTCTGACACAATATCTGTGGGTAAGCCATGGAGTTTGAAAATATGTTGAAGGAACAACTCCACCAACTCTTTGGCCGAGGGTAGCTGTTTCAAAGCCACAAAGTGCGCCATTTTGGAAAATCTGTCCACGACCACCCAAATGACCTGACAATGGGAAGAGACAGGCAAACCAACAATAAAATCCATGGCCAGATGTGACCAAGGCCTGGAAGGAATGGGCAAGGGTAGCAGTCTCCCCAGTGGCCGGGCTCTAGGGACTTTAAATCGGGCACACACCGGGCAAGACAGAACAAATTCTCTAGTGTCCCGTAACATCCCTGGCCACCAAACTGACCGGGAGAGAAGATCAAATGTCTTGGCCACCCCAGGATGCCCAGCGACTCTAGACTCGTGCAGCTCTGACAATACCTTGCGCCGCAAGGTCTCTGGGACGAATAATCGAGACGCAGGCGTCTGGACTGGCGCTTGCGACTGCGCCTGATGGATGAGATCCATCAAGGACTGATTCAACCCCACAAGAAAAAAAGAAGAGGGCAAAATGGGAATTTTGCTGGTCCTACTCTCGTGTTCGGGAAGAAAACAGCGTGAAAGGGCGTCTGCTTGTATGTTCTTAGAGCCCGGTCTATAGGAGATAACAAAGTTGAATCGCATAAAGAATAGTGCCCACCGAGCTTGGCGAGCATGGAGTCTCTTGGCAGTCTCGATGTACTGTAAGTTCTTGTGATCCGTAAGAACCAAGATCTGATGAACCGCACCCTCCAACCAATGCCGCCATTCATCAAAGGCCCATTTCACTGCCAGCAACTCTCGATTGCCTACATCGTAATTGACCTCGGCGGAAGAAAATTTCCTTGACATAAATGCACAAGGATGCAATTCGAGAGATTCAGAGTCCCGTTGAGATAGAACAGCTCCAGCCCCAACCTCGGAGGCATCCACCTCCACAATGAACGGGAGTTCCGGATCTGGGTGTCTTAAAACCGGGGCAGACATGAACGCTTTCTTCAAGGTCTCAAAAGCTTGCACCGCCTTAGGAGACCATGTAGCTGGGTCCGCTCCTTTCCTCGTCAAGGCCACAAGAGGAGCCACAATAGAGGAAAATGACCAGATAAAGCGTCTATAATAATTAGCAAAGCCCAAAAAACGTTGGATGGCCTTCAAATTAGTGGGTCTAACCCAGTTCACAATGGCTTGGAGTTTCTTCGGATCCATCTGGAATCCTCGAGAAGAGATGATATATCCCAAGAAGGAAACTTGCGTCATCTCGAATTCGCACTTCTCCAACTTGGCGAACAAACGATTTTCCCGCAGTTTCTGCAAGACTTGTCTAACCTGATTTCTGTGCTCCTCCAAATCCTGAGAAAAAATCAAGATGTCATCCAGGTAGACGACCACAAATCTACCCAGAAATTCACGGAGGACATCATTGATAAAATCTTGAAAAACGGCGGGAGCATTGGAGAGGCCAAAGGGCATTACTAAGTACTCGTAATGCCCCGTCTGAGTACTAAACGCCGTCTTCCACTCGTCTCCCTCTAAGGGTAATGTGCCCTTCGAGCTTAAGAAAGGGAATACCCAGCCCACGGGCTATCGAAACATCCAAAAAATTCCCGGCCGCCCCGCTATCGATAAAGGCAGTACCAGAGAAGACCTTTTCCAGAAAGGAAACCTGACAGGGAGCTAAAATCGAGTTTTGGAAGGAGAAAAGCTGCAGGCCTAAGTGAACCTCCTCCTGATTCACTTGGCCTGAGCTTTTACTGGCTTCACTGGACAATTCCGTAGGAGGTGACCCTTCCCTCCGCAATATAGGCACAGACCCGTACTAAACCGCCGAGCTCTTTCTTCGGCAGGAATACGGGTGGCTCCTACTTGCATAGGCTCTTCGTCCTCGTCAGGAACAGCCGAGACAAAGGGAAGAGGCCTAGCTTGCGCACCCCGCTCTGACCGTCGCTCCCGGAGACGGCGGTCAATTCGGATCGCCAACTCCATGAGTTTATCCAAGGAGTTGGGAACTGGATATTGAATTAGGCTGTCCTTGATGGCATCGGACAGCCCGCAACGGAACTGACTCCTGAGAGCCGTGTCATTCCAGCCACAGTCGTTAGACCAACGCCGAAATTCGGTGCAGTACACCTCCGCTGGATTTCTACCCTGCTTGAGAGCCCGCAGGTGAGTCTCTGCAGAGGCCTCCCGATCAGGATCATCGTAAAGGAGTCCTAAGGAGCTAAAGAAATTATCCACTGAGGACAGAGCGGGACTATCAGCGGGTAAACCGAATGCCCAGGTTTGTGGATCGCCCTGTAACAAGGACATAACCAACCCCACCCGCTGGGATTCGGTACCAGAAGACCGGGGTCTAGTCCGAAAATATAACTTACAACTCTCCTTGAAGTTAAAGAAGGCCTTACGGTCACCAGAAAAACGATCAGGCAAATTCATCTTGGGCTCAGCGGGCCCAGGGTCCGGGGAGCGACCCCGCTGTCCCTGGGAATTCACCTTAAGGGACAGCTCCCGCACCATCTGGGTTAACCCCTGGACCTGTTCTGCAAACGCCTGTTGTGTTGGATTCATAACGGAAATCCAACCTAAAGTTGCTATATAAGGATACTTTTATATAACCTGTATGGCCGGTTATAATGTCACGGTGCCTGGCGAAGCACCCTGTGACGCAGCGGACTAAGTGGAGTGTCACGTTGCCTGGCGAGGCACCACGTGACCTCCCAGACTGCGGAAGACGGACAGATAGGCGTGAGCCCAGCAGCTGGGACCGCTGTTTAGGACGGCCACAGCGAAACCTACTCTGACTCTATTGAGTCCCCCGGGTAGGTGGTAAACCCCTGCAGAGAGCTAGGCTTCGCCTGTAGCCGCCGCGTTCGAATGAGCTGGTTAAGCCGGCTCAGACCCCGATGCAGCCAGGTGTTAGGAAATGACAAGGGGAGAACGACCACCAGGGGGTAACACAAGAGGAAACACTGGCTAACGGGCCTAACTGGGAAAAGCCCCTAACTGACCGGCACCGGGCCAAGGACGGGACGAAGCGACCCAGTCGCAAACACCAAATACAGGGGAAACACAGAATACGACAACTACTCCCCAACACCAGGGAAAAGGGGAAAAGAGGGGAACCCCTGCCTGCCGACACTAGGGAGCCAGAACTGGAGGGACAGAGAAAAGGAGGGAGGAACGCAGAAACAAACAACAGGATCACCCCACGGAGGGGGGGTAAAGGCCACGGCGGGCCACAGATGTAAAGAGAAATATCACCGGGCTCCCAAGGAGCACTTACGTGACCCACGAAAGATGTGAACCGTAGAATCCACGCAGGCTCCGACCCGGGATCAGATGGAAACAGGAAACCAAAACGGGACCAGAAGGCAAGAGGATCCAGGCACACCAGGAACCAGGCAATCTACAGGCACGGGCAAGAGAACTGGAGACCAGGCAGGGCAGGACTACCAGCGACCGGGTATATTAGCTGCAAGGCTATAACCGGCGCCATCTTGGTTGTGCACATCCCTTAAAAGGGATGGTGCAGCCTATCAGTGCCCCTTGTGCTGCCGAGCCCCCCGCCTGTAGCGTGGCCGAGCGTAACCCTCCCGGCGTCCCCCGTTGCCTGGCAACCGCTGATCGGCTGCCGGAGGACGCCGGGGAACACTTGACGCGGGACTCCGTCGGGCGGAGGTGACGTCACCCCGCCGGGCAGAAGTCCCGTCCAGACGCTCGGCGGAGCTGGGCGGAAGCGCTGTGTGCGCTGCCCGCACAGCCTCCCCCAGCCGCCGAGCGCTCCTGACAGCTGGTGTATAGTAATTCTGATGTGCACGTTGCTATAAATAGTGGTATTGGTACAAATATAATGCTGAACTGCACGGAAGTAACAGTGGTGACAGAAATGCAGTGTGGTGATGTGCTCGAGGGAAATATGAATAACCAGAAAACATGAGATGTACAAACCATGATATTCACAATATATGCTACACGGGTGGTAATGAAGGAAATAGGCTGTATAGGCAAGTAGTAGATGGATTTATTGTGATAATGTATATTGTATTATTTAGCTGAGATCTAGGTCTTTTCAGCAGTAACCTTGCAGCCGTAACATTGAGTAGACAACATTACAGTGAGCGCAGCCCTCCTTCCTCTCTAAATTCTAAAAGAGCCTAGCAAACTTTTTTTGGTCTTTCTTCTTTTTAATTAGTCTTGAATCTTAGTTTGCAAATAATGTCCTAAGTACTTCCAGTAAGTGATTTGGTGTGGCAAAGTAGCAAAGTTTGTGGTGTGATAAAAGCTGCTATTTGGTGCAATTTGAGGAAACTAAGGCACCCCTGCAAGTGTCACCCAGAGTGTCAGGGCACACAGTTGGGGAGCCACTGCTCTAGTGAACTAATATACACAACATTAGGGCCAGGATCTTAATAACTCTATAAACCTACCAGTAGGTTTTGATTTGAATTTGTATAGATGGTATCGAAGGTGTGGGAGCTTCCCATTACATTTACTGTTCTGCAGTTACTGGTCACAGGTGAGCAACGACATCTTAGATACCATCCACAGAGAACCCAGCCTACACTAGCTGAAAGATCATGCAGTAGTGGCAGGAGACCTGTTAAGCCCCATACACACTAGGCGATATTGCGAACAATATCAATCAGAAAGGGGCTTCTGAACGATATTGCGAACAACATCGTTTTGTGCGTGCACTCAATATTGTTAACGATGTGCGCTCCTACATGTTGTTGATGATTATTGATGTCTTCCAAATATGCAAGTCAATTTGGCAATATAGCCAAATGACCAGCATGTTTAGCGGGCCCCGATGAAACCACTGAAAATGATCAACGCCCGATATTGTTGAGTGTGTATGGACAATAATGTCAATGGCCCCTGTCCTATAGTGTGTGTGTAGGGCTTTAGTTGAGGCAATCAACTAGGGAAACATGTGGGGACTATCTATAAATTATCTGTAATATGTATGAATAAGATTTTATAAAAAAAAATTTTTTAACTTTTACACTTTTTTTTTCAGTTTCACTTCTTTATGAACTATGCGACAATTCATGTTGGGAGAAAAATCTACATACAATAATAAGTAAGTTGTCCAATAAAAATGGAGGTTCCTTTATCTTTGAGATATCCATCTTAAATGTGAGAATTCCCTTGTATTCACCACCAAGAGGGCTAAAGAGGATGCAACAACATATGCATGGATTGGGTAAGGGATCCCAACGCTTACTATGCTGGCGATCAGAAGACACTGCATCCCAGTGGACAGGATCCCAACATTTAATATGCAAGTATGTTAACCATCTCGCAAAAATTGGCTAATCATCCCTACTTGCAATCTAACCCTCTTTAGTGCCTAGCCTTACCCCTTTGCTTACTAACCATATTGTACCTCCTTAGTGTAGTAACTACACTCTAATCTACCTCCTGGCGCCTAAATCTAACCACCCCCACCACCACCCTCTCACAGCCTAACCATAACCCACCCCAGTAGAATTACTTCAGCATGCCAACATTTGGCTTTCCAGCATTAGACTTGCGAGTGGTGTTGGGGTTCCAGTGCTAGCCTTGTCACCAGTCTCAGGATTCTGGCGCTGGTTTCTTGCCAGAATGACAGTTACATCCCATATGCATTGCTCATCCCAACATATAAATTGCTCACATTATTCATTACGGATAGTGGTTATAAATAACTTTATTGGAACCTTTATTTATTTATTTATTCACTGACTGATGCATACTTGTAATGAAAAACTGTGTATAGACTTGCATTGCACAGTTATGGAAGCCTATCATATTTAAGTTCTACATGCATAACCCTCCGAGGCACTTATGTATTATATAGCTTCCCTTCTGGACTTGTAACTGCTATGCTATTACTGGTGCCTGTCCTTATGTTTCCCCCCTATATCCCTATAGATTGTAAGCTTGCAGCAGGGCCCTCCTACCTCCAAGTCTGTCTGTTGTTACCCAGTTTGTCTTATCACTGTCTACTATTGTAAAGCGCAACGGAATCTGCTGCGCTATATAAGAAACTGTAAATAAATAAATAATAAATATCTGTACCATTTTTGTATAAACAGAGCTATAGAACCATTTGTCAAAATGAATGAAGATTAAGGGTACATTTGTAGTAATTGTAGCATATTACATTAAAAAAGATTGGGGTCTACAGTATTTATAAAAGATAAAACAACTATATTCTCATGGTTTACGGATCGGAGACATTGCATAGCAGACCATAGTTTTTTTATTATTCTCAGTGGGAACAATGATTTGTACATCTTTAAAATGTTAGAAATGAAGTGTGCTAGAGCTCCTCAAGGGGTGCGTCATTTCCTTACTAAGAACTTATTTGAATTACAAGTTACATTTTAGATTAATATTTTGATTATCCCCTTGTGCACAGTGCATTTATGTATTGCTTTATGACCTTGCCCCTCTGTTTTTATGCATTATGTGTCAAAGATATGAGAGTAGAACAAGACATTTTTTCCCTCAGCACACTGAGCAATGCTAGTAACCAATCTAGAACACTACATGATAATAGAATTCAGAGATATTGGTTACATATACCTGCGCAGGTGTATGCTATGCCCCCAAGCCGCGTCAAGGCTTCTCTGTATATTGGGGGTCCCTAGCGCTATATCTAGGTGCAGGGTGCGGCACCCCAAAAAAACATCATAAGCTGGGAAGCCCAGTGCGGCATGCCAGTGATATACTAAGTGTTAATAATTAGTGATAGGAAGCCAAAGCTATATAAAAAGAGAGAGATAAATGAATGTAATTAAAATAGGATAGAGATAGTGTTAGTGAGAGAAAAAAGTGTTAATAGAATGTAAGGGCATGCCGCACTAAAGTCACCCAGCCCATCCAGTCCAGGAGCACCGCACCCAGCCCATCCAGTCCAGGAGCAGGGAGCCCATATTAGGAGGAGATGTGGGTCCTGATATGCCACATGGAGTAGTCCGGGGTTGCTCCAAGGTAGGTAGCTCTTAGTTTGGATATATCAAGCAAGGAGCCATTATCATGTGGCTCCTTGCTGGTTAATCGTAGACCCAATTTAGGGTAACGGTGGTGTGGGGTGCGGTGCTCCTGGACTGGATGGGCTGGGTGACTTTAGTGCGGCATGCCCTTACATTCTATTAACACTTTTTTCTCTCACTAACACTATCTCTATCCTATTTTAATTACATTCATTTATCTCTCTCTTTTTATATAGCTTCGGCTTCCTATCACTAATTATTAACACTTAGTATATCACTGGCATGCCGCACTGGGCTTCCCAGCTTATGATGGTTTTTTGGGGTGCCGCACCCTGCACCTAGATATAGCGCTAGGGACCCCCAATATACAGAGAAGCCTTGACGCGGCTTGGGGGCATACCATACACCTGCGCAGGTATATGTAACCAATATCTCTGAATTCTATTATCATGTAGTGTTCTAGATTGGTTACTAGCATTGCTCAGTGTGCTGAGGGAAAAAATGTCTTGTTTTACTTACCCAGTAATTAACCCCTCCCTCATGCACCTGGGAAATGCTACTGAACTAATTGAGCATCTACCACTATCTGTATGTATGTTGTTAGAGGCAGAAGGGAGCCCATATTAGGAGGAGATGTGGGTCCTGATATGCCACATGGAGTAGTCCGGGGTTGCTCCAAGGTAGGTAGCTCTTAGTTTGGATATATCAAGCAAGGAGCCATTATCATGTGGCTCCTTGCTGGTTAATCGTAGACCCAATTTAGGGTAACGGTGGTGTGGGGTGCGGTGCTCCTGGACTGGATGGGCTGGGTGACTTTAGTGCGGCATGCCCTTACATTCTATTGACACTTTTTTCTCTCACTAACACTATCTCTATCCTATTTTAATTACATTCATGTATCTCTCTCTTTTTATATAGCTTCGGCTTCCTATCACTAATTATTAACACTTAGTATATCACTGGCATGCCGCACTGGGCTTCCCAGCTTATGATGGTTTTTTGGGGTGCCGCACCCTGCACCTAGATATAGCGCTAGGGACCCCCAATATACAGAGAAGCCTTGACGCCGCTTGGGGGCATAGCATACACCTGCGCAGGTATATGTAACCAATATCTCTGAATTCTATTATCATGTAGTGTTCTAGATTGGTTACTAGCATTGCTCAGTGTGCTGAGGGAAAAAATGTCTTGTTTTGCTTACCCAGTAATTAACCCCTCCCTCATGCACCTGGGAAATGCTACTGAACTAATTGAGCATCTACCACTATCTGTAGATATGAGAGTAGTAAGCATGAGTCTGGAGACCAGCAATGATGATATGATTAGAATTGTTGGTACAGTACTTGTGTATTATCACGGCGCCCATCACATCGCATACCACTAATTAAGGTATGCGATGGACCCAATTTTAGGCTTTTCCTGGGAAGAGTGTACAATTTTAATATCATGTCGCATCGCATGCCATTATAATGGCATGCGATGCAACGCGAATTCAATGTTAAATGCCCAGGCAGACCAGATTTTTAATTGTATCCCCACCCTGATGGGTAATAAGTATGTTAAATGCCCCCCCCCCCCATTGTTAACGCCACCTCACTATCAACGGCAACCCGAAGCGTGGCGACCGCAGCGAGCCCGCGAGGGGCGGCGGTACGCATCCTCCGACCTTTTCATACCCCCACTATCCACGTCGGCGTGGAGTTAATTTTATATAGTGTGGTGAACGCAGGGAGCCGAGCCCGAAGCACGGCGAGCGCAGCGAGCCCCGCGAGGGGATGCGCATTACTTCACAAGTCTGGATAAGCGTTTTTGGGAGCTGCTGCCCTGGCGTGGGTTTTTTGATAGTTTGGCACTGAAAATTAATTTATTTTTGAGATTACCCCACTAATGACAAACAGACTTCTTTATTAGATACTTAATTATGTCTTTCTGAAGTCTCCACTCTGCAGTAAATAGCTACAGACATTGTAAAATATGTCAAGTCTGTTACAGCCTATGTCATTGTATACAGTACCAAATAAAATTGTATACAATTAGTCTATAGTCAGCGTGTCCAAAATCTCCAGAGACTCATGTCAGGCCCCTTACTACAGAAGACAAATGAATTGTCCTCTAAAGCTACGTTGGTCTGCACACAAATGTAAGGACCCCAAAGACAAATGCCAAACGTCTCCTTGGTAATCTGCCCTACTTCCATCTCGTATTAATCTTTGGCATTCCCTTTCTAGCTATACAATAGGAGCTGAAATATGTGCACTAATGCCAGATTTTTATCTCCATTAAACTAATGTTCAAACAGGCTGCTTTTCTGGATTGCAATGCCATTTAGCTGCTGCCCATAGCATATGTTCCTTTTAGCTATAGCATGGTTCACTTGATCTATTTTATGCCCTGTTTACTATTTCATGCCAAGTTTTGCCAGACACAGCAATTTTTATTCTTACAGTGTGTAAAACATTTATGAACTGTCTTCAAGATGCTTGATTTATATAAAAATTGGAATGCATTTAAGTATTTGTAGCTAGGAATGGTAGTCTAGACATACAGTATTTTAAGGCTGGCAAATATCTGGTTCATGGTCTAAAGTGTAAAAATTGTGAGTTAAAAGGAACTTATGTGGTTTTAACTATTGCATTGCCATTTGAACGTTCAAGATAACAACTAACGTATTTTGATAAATATAAGCCGAAAAACAACAATAAACCCAGGACAGATAAATATCCTCAAGTTCACCTTCTTATACTATAACATACTGTATATATATATATATATATATAGATATATATATATATATATATATATATCTATATATATATATATATATCTCTATATATATATATATATATCTATATATATATATATATATATCTCTATATCTCTCTATATATATATATATATATATATATATATATATATATATATATATATATATATATATATATATATATATATATATATATATAGATAGAGTAGGCGGCCTGGCACTCTCCTCCTTGCTGCAGCTGCCCCGGTGCCCTTAGCGATGATGGATGCACAAGGAATGAAGACAACGGCACTCTGAGGTCTTGTTTAAATAAAGAAAGTGTATTCAAAGATACATGCTGCTGCTGACGTTTCGGAGCTCTCGCTCCTTTATCAAAGCGATAAAGGAGCGAGAGCTCCGAAACGTCAGCAGCAGCATGTATCTTTGAATACACTTTCTTTATTTAAACAAGACCTCAGAGTGCCGTTGTCTTCATTCCTTGTATATATATATATATATATATATATATTCATCCCATGACCTACATGCAGGACCTCGGTTTCACAAACATTTCTATCCACTTGTTCATACAGTATATATGCTATTTAAAAGGCAACATATCCATCAGTAATAAAATGAACATTTGTTTTAAGGCACGTTAACTTAGTACAAACTGTTGTAAAAGACAGTTTTCCAAATGTGTATTTGTGTTTTAGTACTTTTCTCACCTGTAGTAGTATTCCTAGCCACCAGGGGCCACCAGGGTAAGTGAGCTGCAGTACTGGAAAGTTCCAGATAAGCTGCTCTTCCAAATCTGTTCTGTGGCCAGGTGTCAGGAGGTTACCACTAATAACTTTTGCAATTAAGTCTGCCTGGTGCAAGCATCCTTGGCTGGATCACTAACGGTTCATGTGCTGGGCTGGGTTCTAGTGAGCTTTTATCTGCCTGGCCAAGTTATCTGCATCCTTAAGTACCTGTATATCTGCATTAGAGAAACCATGTATTGTTACTTATATCTGCATTCTATAAGGTTTATGGATTCCTGCTCATGTGTACTCCCTCAGGAAGTAGCCAGGTCCTCAGGACAGGGCAAGCAGATCAAGAATATCGAGGAAGTCTGGGGGCATGGATAATTTTTTTGTGTCATATAATTTTTTGTGTGATATAATCTCCAGTAGTTGCTTTCCTCACTAGAGAAGCAGGAAGTGAGCTCTGTATCTTTAGCTAGGTGTTAACAAAGTTTGTTAAAAACAAATATCTACTTCCTCTGCACAGGATGGGACTCTGAAGACCTGGTGACTCCTGTCTCTGCTTTGTTGAGTATACTGCAGAGGAAGTTACTTATAGTTCAACCTCACCTGCGGCATTGTTATTGGTAACAATCATGGTAGCCAGTTCCTGCATCTTTTTCACTGCTGTAGGTGCCTACTTACTACATAGTTCTAAGCCTGGGAGAGACATAAAGTAAACTTCCATGTCAAAGGCTGTATTTGAAAAATGACAGCTGGGAGCCAATTGGTTGGAGTTTTAGTCTGTTTGCTTGATCTCTCTCCAAGCTTGGTACATAGATTCCCAAGTCTGTTATTTACCCAAAATAACCTACAAGATGTAGATGCTTCCTATAGCCCTGTCCCAGAAAAATGGCTCCAATATTCTACCATATGCCAGTGAGATTTCCCACTTGATCCAAGATCCCAAATTGCCACAAAGTACCAATACATTGCTACCAACCCCACATGTAATGAAGAACATCTGCCGATGCCAAAGAGGACTGCTCAGATGAAAGTCTGAAATCACATTCCCTCAAGTCCCCAATACAAGGCTCTCACACCTGCATCACGTGCCTCTCTATCCCTCATTATCTTCAATAATTCTCTCTCGTTTTCCACCTCTTCATTAACACTCTGCTTAATAAAAACCTATGTCTTGATTCAGCTATTCTCTGCTTCAGTGACGTGCGGTGGTGGCTGTGTACAGAGAGGCACTGCTGCAGCCACCACCGCACCCACACCCCGGCCACCGCCGACACACGCACCCCCTCCTCACTCTGACACTTACATTAAGCAGATGGGCAAGTTTAAAGCCCAGGGTCCCACATCAGGCCATCAGCGAGGAGTCCTCGTAGACAGGCTGCTGATGGCAGTTGAGAGGAACAGCGCTTCGTCTGCAGCCCCAGGGACCAGCAAGCAGGGGACTGGGGAGAGGTGCTGATCCTCCTGCCGCTGAGCGGAGTGGGGACATCTATTCAGCGATGCCGGCACCTGACAGGACTCCTCGCTGTCAGAGATGGAAACACTTGCGGGATGGCTTCCGGGCAGGCTGCGGCGGCAGGTGGGAAGATTGCCCGGCGAACTCCTCACTACTGTTGGCCGCGTATGAGGTGGACGAGCGGGAGCCGGTGGGTGAGCTGGCGGACGAGCTATGCAGCAGTGCCCGCCCCATCTACAGCCCCAGGGTTCAGCGCTGGGTCATGACAGGCAGGCATAGCGGTACTGGCTGACTGCAGGCGCTGCGGCACACCCCTGTCCCTGAGGCACCTGTAAAGGTGCCGCTTAAGCTAGTATTTTAATGGGCTTTTACAGCCCTTTGTTTGTCCCTGCCCTCTGCACGCCCTCTGCCTGCCCTCTGCTTCTATCTATTTGTACAGGGTAGCTGGAGGCACCGCTTTCGGTGCCTCCAATATCAATAAAAACATGATGCCCAATTAAAAATGATTAGAATAATATAAAGAAGATACTTATGACACAGAATATGTGTCATAAGTATCTTCTTTGTATTATTTTAATCATTAATGACAGGGTAGGCACTGCCTCCCCTGCCTCCCCTGACTGCACGTGCCTGCTCTGCTTCTTGCATTTCCTGAAATTTTAGCTGTTCTGCAATGCTTTGTGTCAGCTCCTTTGCAGCTTGAGAAGTACTTGTAAGTGGCAGGAGGCTTGTCTACCACATGAAATGGAGCCTACATATTAAAGCATGTTGGATTTCCTAATCTGGTGGGCTGCATGACCTTCAATGAAGAGTGCAGAAGAGTTCATGTCAAGTAGACAGCTGTCCAGTTCAGTCTTCTCTGTAGATTGGGAGCAGCTGGTGGGGGAGGGGGGGGGGGGTTCACCAGGCTGCTGGTAACCCCCGAGCCACCTGTTGCCTTTCACTGCCTTCTACAGGTTAGCCATCTGTCTTTGGAATTTGAGAATTTTATCATTTGATGGAAAATGTATTTTTATTTTTTTTACATTACATGTATTTCCCAATATAACATGTTTATCTTCTCTTTATAAATGTAATCACAATAACTGGTCAAAACAAGTTGAGCATCTTGCAAACTATTACCACAGAATCCTTAAAATTTACTTGCGTTGTTTCGAAGAACAATAAATCGAGACTTCTCAGCTTTTCCGAATTCTCCCTTGAGCTGGTCATACACCTAAAGATGTATTGTCCAATATGGCTGGTTGGAACAAAAATGTGATAACTTATAGGATCAAATGACAGTTGACCATTGGCTTCGAAATGCTGCAAAGCTGACAAAAACAGTAATTCAGACATTACCAGATTTTTGTTTCAATCAGCCAGATCGGACAATAAATCTTAAGGTGTATGGCCAGCTTTACCCCCAATATCGCTACCTGGCCCTCTCGCACCAGCAAACCCATTACACTGGTCAACACTCCGTAAATAGTCTTTTATTTTTGAGTCTCTTTAGGGTAATTTGAGGGTGCTGATTCTGAATCAGATTGGCTCTATTTTTTGAGATAATTGGGTACCCAATGAAGTACAGTAATATGTGTATTACATTCTGTACATGCAGAACAGTGTTGCTTAGCATTCAGAAGTTACTACAAATCTCTTCAAATCAAACTCAATATAACCATAATGAATATCACTGGGCAACTTTTTTTTTTTTTTTTTTTTTATAGTCAAGGATATTTGAATGAATTAAGGGTAATTTGATGGTACTGATTCCAAATATGCTATTAGTTTTCCCATATTGGCTCTAGTTTTTGAGATACTGCATATACCCTGAAATTGAACATTCCCCATAAACGCTTTAGACCTTCTTGTCTTAGCAGATGTGTTTTGATCTTCATTGTGTTCTTACTTCATGTGGAACTTTCTTCACAGTCACTTGGACAGATTCGCAGTTAATTAGGCGACTATAGTGCGGAGCAAGGTGAGAGATTTAACCAAGACATAAAAGTGATGGAGGAAAGGTACCAGGGTAGATGGAACAGGAATATGATGGCTGACTACTGTTGAGGTCTTATGCGTGACTGTGAAGATCACTCTTATATAAGAAAATGATACAAGCAGCGTTTTTTAAAGCAATAAATGTCAAATGTTTACCATGTTTATATATTGTGTCATTAAATAAATATATTATTAACCATAATAATCTATGCCGTAATTTTGTTACAATTTATAATGTTCATATATGTCTTGTTTAAAATGATTTCAGATTAACTGTTCACCATCGCAATACTTTGCAGTGTTCAACTAAAACATTTAGCAATTTAACATGACCTTTTCTCTGTTCATCTGTTATGAACCACTGCCAACTAATTGTTTAACAATCTTTACAGCGAGAGACACAGAGAATAACAAAGTAGAATACCAATTTTGCTTAGAAGCGCATACATTTCTTGATAACATTGTTTTCCCTGTGACATAACAATCAATCAAAGACAAAACAGTATTAGTGCAAACACCCAAGAGGGAGTAAAAATAGATCAGGCAAGGAATGCCATAATTTCCGCTCACAATCACAGTGAATACCATGAATCACATTAGAAGTAAAAAAAACATTCATAACAGATTCCATGCTTTATCAGGTCCCTATAGGTCTTGTGCAGTGTTAGCTGGGAGAGGACTTCAGTGCTAGCTGTGTGCACAAAAAATAATCAGGGTCATTTGCAGACAGCACACATATTGTTCCTGCAAGCACATACAAACACTTAGGGATAAAAGTAATCGCCTGAGGCAATTGCAACTTTTAAAGGAAAAAAAAAAATCACAAAATCTACCCGGTTTTGTCTTTTTAATGACGGTTACAACAAGCAGACTGGACCTGCCGACACCTGCAATCTGCAAGCTTGTACATTTCCCACACAATGCAATGTAAAAATAACATATGCAAACAAGCATTACAATGAGTTTTTAAGATGCACACTTGGGTGGAACCAATTATGTGCTTTACAGTATCTGTTTTGGTCAAGGCATATTTTACACACAAAACAGTGACTACCTCCAAGTGTACCACTGCAAAAATTAGATGTGTGAGCTGAACAGGAATGTCAAAACCTAAAAAGTGGACTAACCGATTATTAATGGATGTGAATGTTTGCATTTGATTGACATAACAGCATCCGATTTTCCACAGTTTGCCATGCAGGGAACTGAACCAGTTATGATCAATAAAGTTGCAGATTGCATTCATAGGCATTTTGGGAAGAGTCTTACTTTAATCCTGAACGGAGATGGTCAAGGTGTGGGCAGGCACTGACGTCATGGCACATCAGCAGCTCGCCCCCAAGCAGGCATGGACAAGCTTGCATTCGCAAGTGTCCGTCCAGCGATTCCATGGGTGTGTCCACTGTTTTTGTGGACATGCCCATAAAACGCTGGGAGCGGATCCCAGTGTCTGAAATTCACCAAAGGCGTTCTCTCTGGGAGGGGGGTTTCACAAATCGCCATCATCAGCCTGGGAGCGAATTCGGACCACACCGGTCTGAATTGCCCAATTAGACCCATGCACAGTTTAGCAATAATCACTCAACTCCGTAAATATCAGCATTGCTTACAGCGCTTGCACTGCGAGTCTGCAGCAATACGTATGCACAGACCCGCAACATCGGTCCTTGCTGCAAATTCGGCTCTTTTTAAGAGCCAACCTGAATCACCCCCATGGAGTCGTGTAATGCGGATAACTTAACCTCACAAATTCTTCATCTCAAGTTAATATGAAAGAAAATTCTCCATTTGTTTTTCACCTTTTACAATACAATACAATACATGCCCGTTCCACACGGGTTAGGGACATTTTAAATACACATTTAGCAGTATAGCATCTGCTTGCTTTGGAGGAAAGCCACATTTGCTATCAGAGCTCCTGAATGGGAATTTATCTCACGGTACTTCATTGTTTTCACAAATGTAGCAGGAGGCAGAGTAACACACACAGCTGAAATGAATCACTCCTGGGCTGCGCACACCAACTACCATTACATCACAAGTTGTTCTCATGAGAGAGGCAACGGAGAAATGAGGTTCGTGCTGAGGCATTACATATGTCTGTAGCTCTAATTGCAGTACACCTGCTACTATTATTTAAACCATCACTTTCTTAATTTCCATCTTGAATTTGGTTTACAGAATCTTATTGCGTTTTCATCTCCATTTTGTTAAGATGCATCTTATGGTGCAATCAGCATGACTATATTGTTAAAATCGCATCGGATCGCATACAGATCGCACAGGTTTTTTACCTTGCGATCCCGATGCACGCTCCCATGGCAGCACAATTCGAAACCCAGATAGACAGGGCAGCAAAGACTTTCCTTGAACCTCAGTACATGCCGCGTGTCCTAAGTATAGGCCTGTTCGTGAACAAATCATCTCCCAGTTCTATAGGATTCCCAAATCTGTATTTGAACATACTAATTATATCACCTCTCAACCTCCGTTTCTCCAGTGAAAATATATTCAGCCTGGTTAACCTATATTTGTATTCAAGTTATTTGAGACCTTTTACTAGATTAGTCGCCCTTCTCTGTACTGTTCCAATACATTTATGTCCTTTTTAAAAGTTGCGATGCCCAGAACTGAACACAGTGTCCAAAGTGTGGTCTCACCAATGCCTTGGTAAGAGGAACTATCTCTTTAGCATCCCTTGAATCCATATACAGTATATGACTGATTTACTACAGATTATAACTTTTGCAGTCAAGGTGACTATTGATCTTTCTATAAAGATAAAGGCTGACTTTAGCGGTATCTGTTTCCTGTTTCTCAATTAAGTTTCCTATACCATATTTAAGGCATAAACCACAAAGCATCAACACTTCAATAATTGATGCTACTAGTGGTATTGGGGTGACTTGAAACACTCATTAAAGCATCTTCATCAATGGATACTTTGTATAGAAAATGTTCTCTCCATTCCAATCTATCCTCAATGCTGCAGTATGGCTTATCTTCCTCACCAAGGGCCTTATTTTGGTTCATTCTTTCTGACAAAATCCTTCTTAGATGGGCAAAACCATGTGCACTGCAGGTGGGACAGGTGTTACTTGTGCAGAGAACTGTAAGTTCTGTTTTGCTTATTCATTTACATAAATAAAGTATAATAATAATAATAATTTATACACCATATGCCATAGTGCCGACCCAATATATAACACATTCCTTCAACCCACATATACTGTCATTGTCCATATACTGTAGATTTGAAATGTTTTGAGACATATGGTTTTAATGTCTCGCACCAGTGCTTTAGCTCTCAGCAGATGCATATACAGTTACAAACAATTAGATATACAAGTACCTAGTTATTGACATCCACACTCTGCCATGCACACCCTTGTCAGTACAGTATGGCTTCAAAGTTGACCTTTCAAAATGCAATTTGAGTTCTTTCTGCTACGCTTCATATTTTTTTTCATCCTTTTTATATTTGCTAATTTTCTGAAATCCAGCAACAGTGTAATAGGTGTAATAGGTACTTTTGGTATCATCTGTTACAATGCGTCTTCATTTTCCCAAGTTGATTAATAACCTAACAAGCATTACATAATATCAGCTAATCAGAAGACATTTATCTAAACATTTAATTTAAATCAAAGCAGACATTACTTAGACGTTGCTTTGCATCATCAGCATCATCATCTGAGCGAACAGGTAATTTTATGCACACTTGGTGTGGGTTAAATGTGTGTATACTTTCTTGCGGTGAATTATACATGAACTCTATACTGTTTTGTATTGCATATAAGAATGAATGCAAGTTCAGTTTTATGTAAACAGAGGAGCATATCAAACTTAACCCCTTCCCGACATTTGACGTACATTTACGTCATGGTCGGGAAGCACTTCCCGACACATGGCGTAAATGTACGTCATGGATTTAAACTGTCACCGCGTCTATAGACGCGGTGACAGTTTCAACATGTCTGCTGTCCCTGACAGCAGACATGTCCGTGCATGCCCAGGGGGGGCTGCGATGCCGCCCCCCCGTCGGCGATCGCTGTGATTGGCTGTTCAGTGTGAACAGCCAATTACAGCGTTTTCCTGTGTCACCGGCGAATAACGTTCGCCGGTGACACGGGATCGGAGGTGATTGGTGCTGTAAAGTACAGCACCAATCACCGCGGGGTGTAAGGGTGACACTGGTGTCACCCCACCTCACCCCGCCCGCCCCCAAAGGCCGTGATTGGTTCGTCGGACCGACGGACCAATCACAGCCATGGAGGGGGGTTTAAACTAACGGTGACTGCACTGCAGACGCCATTCCGGTCTGGAATAGCGTGCAGTGCGGTCACCGTGCCACCTGCCGCCATATACTGACCAGAACCTTGCTCCATACTTACCTGATCACTGCTTCATCGCTGCTTGATCACTGCCTAGTAGTGTGCTGGATGCTTCCTGGATCCTGTTGCTACTTGTGCCTTCCTGTGCTGTGAAATTGTGCTGCTGCAGTGTAATAGCTAGATAGAGAGATAGATAGAGAGAGATAGAGAGAGATAGAGAGAGAGATAGTGTCAGAGAGTGCTATATTTTGTGCTGCTGCAGTGTGATATAGTTATAGATAGAGAGAGAGAGATAGAGAGATAGAGAGAGATAGAGAGAGAGAGATAGATAGAGAGGCCTAGTGACAGAGTGCTATATTTTGTGCTGCTGCAGTGTGATAGTTATAGAGAGATAGAGAGAGATAGAGAGAGAGAGATAGAGAGAGATAGTGACAGATTGTGCTATATATTTTTTATATAACTGACTGCTGCCCCCTCCTTTTGTGCTGATCAGTATAAATTAACTGATCAGCAACTTTTTGGGGGCGCAGGTTTTTTTTTATATATAGATATACCTGTCAGTGCTGCTGCTGTAGTGTCATAGAGTGATAGATAGTGATAGATAGTGATAGATAGTGAGAGATAGAGAGAGATAGAGAGAGATAGTGACAGAGAGTGATAGAGAGTGTATATTTTGTGTCTGCTACCCCCCCTTTTTGGGGGTGCAGGTTTTTTAGTGTCCTAGAGTGATAGATAGTGAGAGATAGTGACAGAGAGTGATAGAGAGTGACAGAGAGTGCTAAATTTTGTGTCTGCTGCCCCCGCCTTTTGTGCTGATCACTATATCTGAGGTGATCAGCAACTTTTTTGGGGGTGCAGAGGTTTTTTTTTTTTTATATATATATATACCTGTCAGTTGCACCAAAGGTTGTGCACCTGCTGCACCTCACTGGTAATCAGTGTCGCATCACTGATCACCTTTTTTTTTTTTTGTGAGTGCTGTGGGGTCTTTTTTTAATTTTTTTTTTACACACACTGTGATTTTGTGGGTGTCCTGTGGCCACTGTGCGCTGATCAGTGACGTACATCACTGATCAGCTTTTTCGGCACAGGGTTGATCTATTTTATTTTTTTTTTTGATCAAATTCCTGTTGCCTTTGAGCGCTGTTCAGTGACAGACGTTACTGACCAACATCTGTGCTCAATTTTTGGCGCAGGACCTTTTTTTTTTTTTTTTTAACCCCTTCAATTTTTTATTTTTAACCCCTTCATTTTTTTTTTTTTTTATTGGTATAAAGTATTTTTTTTTTTCTGCACTACATACACACTACATATCCCCCGGGTTGAAATAAAGTTTGTACCCCCCCCTACACTAAACACGTGTTGAAACATTTCACTACCAGTAACACAAAAATAAAAATGGCATCCCAAATGTCCTCCCAAATGTCCTCCCAAATGTCATCACAGTCATCCAGAAGAATGTATTCAGCGGAGGAGGCATATGCCCTGCTTGCTTCTGACTCTGACACAGCCAGTGATGCAAGCGGGGAATTTGAAGGATTCGCCTTAAGCTCCTCTTCCTCCTCTGATGATGAGGGACCCCCTCAAAGACGCCCCCGTAGAGCAGCTGAGACCCCCCCCCAACAATTGATCTCGTATGGACCCCACCACCAGACAATTTTGAGCCCCAGGTTCCTGAGTTTTTGGCCATGCCAGGAATCCAATTTGATTCCACAGGTCTCAGAGAAATTGACTTTTTCAAATTATTTTTCTCTGATGATTTTGTAAATTTAATGGTGGACCAAACTAATTTATATGCCCAGCAGTTTATTGCTCAAAACCCCACGTCATCATTTGCTAGGTGGACCCCTGTAGATGCAGTAGAGATGATGACGTTTTGGGGTCTGGTGTTTCATATGGGCATAGTAAAAAAGCCAAAAATTAGGCAATATTGGAGTACAGATGTTCTGTACAGTACTCCATTTTACCGTATGGCCATGACCCGGACTCGATTTGAGACAATTCTTAAATTTATACATTACACCGATAATGCACAGTGCCCACCCAGAGATGATCCCACCTTTGACCGGCTATTCAAAGTCAGGCCGGTCATTGATCATTTCAGTGCCAAATTTGAAGAGGTGTACATCCCTGAAAAATTTATTTGTATCGACGAGTCCTTTATACATTTTAAAGGAAGGGTTAAATTCCGCCAGTACCTTCCCAGTAAGAGGGCAAGGTATGGCATAAAAATGTATAAACTGTGTGAAAGCACCTCAGGGTACACCCACAGGTTTAGGGTTTATGAAGGGAAGGATTCAAGAATTGAACCGCCAGAATGCCCCCCCTCCCTCGTAGGTGTTAGTGGGAAAATTGTCTGGGATTTAGTGCACCCCTTCCTGGATAAAGGTTATCACCTCTATGTGGATAACTTTTACACCAGCATCCCCCTGTTTAAGGCCCTTGGTTCAAGAGGTACAGCAGCTTGCGGTACTGTGCGCAAGAACCAAAGAGGCCTCCCAAAAACGCACATTGCCCAAGTAATGAGAAGGGGTGAAAGCAGGGGAATATGCAACGAAAATATGTTGTTGGTCAAATATAAGGACAAGAGGGATGTCCTTATACTGACAACAATTCACGGAGACAGTACCACCTCCGTCCCTGTACGAGGTACCAGTACCCACACCTCAAAACCTAATTGTATCCTGGATTACAATAGGTACATGGGCGGAGTGGATCTTTCAGATCAGGTACTGAAGCCGTACAGTGCCCTGCGGAAAACAAAAATCTGGTACAAGAAGGTGGCCGTGTATATCATCCAGATGGCACTGTATAACGCTTACGTGCTATTCCGTTCTACCGGCCAGAGGGGGACATTTATGCACTTTCAAGAGGAAGTCATAAAGGGCCTAATATTTGGGAACCAGCAGGCAGAGGGCCCCAGTACTTCTAGTACTGGCCCCCGTATTGTACCAGGGCAGCATTTTCCTGATGAAATCCCCTCCACTGGAAAAAAGGGCAGGACACAAAAAAGGTGCAAAGTTTGCTATAAAAAGGGAATAAGAAAGCAAACTATTTTCCAGTGTGACACTTGCCCCGACAAACCCGGCCTATGTATAAAGGAGTGTTTTAAAATATACCACACATCTATGGAATATTAGGTTCATAATTTCACCGTGCTTCGGGGGTCTTGCTAATGCCACATAGCACCCACCATTCATTCCACCAGAATCTGAGCCGCAAAATCCAAAAATCACTCCTTCCCTTCTGAGTCCTGCCATGCACCCAACTGGTATTTTTTGGTCACATGTGAGGCATTGCCGTACTCGGGAGAAATTGGGGCACAGATTTTGGGGTGCTTTGTCTCCTTCATTCCTTGTGAAAATGAAAAATTTTGAGCCAGAACTGCATTTTTGTGTAAAAAAATGTAATTTTTCATGTTCACTGCCCAGTTTTATCAAAATTGGTGAAACCCCTGGGGGTTTGAAATGTACACTATACCCCTAGATGAATTCCCTGAGGGGTGTAGTTTGCAAAATGGGGTCACTTGTGGGGGGGTTCCACTGTATTGGTGCTTTGGGGGTCTTGCTAATGCGACATAGCACCCACCATCATTCCACCAGAATTTGTGCTGCAAAATCCAAATATCACTCCTTCCCTTCTGAGTCCTGCCACTTTTTGGTCACACATGAGGCATTGCCGTACACGGGAGAAATTGGGGCACAGATTTTGGGGTGCTTTGTCTCCTTCATTCCTTCTGAAAATGAAAAATTTTGAGCCAGAACTGCATTTTTGTGTAAAAAAATGTAATTTTTCATTTTCACTGCCCACTTGTATCAAAATTGGTGAAACCCCTGGGGGTTTGAAATGTACACTATACCCCTAGATGAATTCCCTGAGGGGTGTAGTTTGCAAAATGGGGTGACTTGTGGGGGGGTTCCACTGTATTGGTGCAACATAGCACCCACCATTCATTCCACCAGAATCTGTGCTGCAAAATCCAAAAATCACTCCTTCCCTTCTGAGTCCTGCCATGCACCCAACTGGTATTTTTTGGTCACATGTGAGGCATTGCCGTACTCGGGAGAAATTGGGGCACAGATTTTGGGGTGCTTTTTCTCCTTCATACCTTCTGAAAATGAAAAAATTTTGAGCCAGAACTGCATTTTTGTGTAAAAAATGTAATTTTTCATTTTCACTGCCCACTTGTATCAAAATTGGTGAAACCCCTGGGGGTTTGAAATGTACACTATACCCCTAGATGAATTCCCTGAGGGGTGTAGTTTGCAAAATGGGGTCACTTGTGGGGGGTTCCACTGTATTGGTGCTTGGGGGGTCTTGCTAATGCGACATAGCACCCACCAAAATTCCACCAGAATCTGAGCTGCAAAATCCAAAAATCACTCCTTCCCTTTTGAGTCCTGCCATGCACCCAACTGGTATTTTTTGGTCACATGTGAGGCATTGCCGTACTCGGGAGAAATTGGGGCACAGATTTTGGGGTGCTTTTTCTCCTTCATACCTTCTGAAAATGAAAAATTTTGAGCCAGAACTGCATTTTTGTGTAAAAAATGTAATTTTTCATGTTCACTGCCCACTTGTATCAAAATTGGTGAAACCCCTGGGGGTTTGAAATGTACACTATACCCCTAGATGAATTCCCTGAGGGGTGTAGTTTGCAAAATGGGGTCACTTGTGGGGGGGTTCCACTGTATTGGTGCTTGGGGGGTCTTGCTAATGCGACATAGCACCCACCAAAATTCCACCAGAATCTGAGCTGCAAAATCCAAAAATCACTCCTTCCCTTCTGAGTCCTGCCATGCACCCAAATGGTATTTTTTGGTCACATGTGAGGCATTGCCGTACTCAGGAGAAATTGGGGCACAGATTTTGGGGTGCTTTTTCTCCTTCATACCTTCTGAAAATGAAAAATTTTGAGCCAGAACTGCATTTTTGTGTAAAAAAATGTAATTTTTCATTTTCACTGCCCACTTGTATCAAAATTGGTGAAACCCCTGGGGGTTTGAAATGTACACTATACCCCTAGATGAATTCCCTGAGGGGTGTAGTTTTCAAAATGGGGTGACTTGTGGGGGGGTTCCACTGTATTGGTGCTTGGGGGGTCTTGCTAATGCGACATAGCACCCACCAAAATTCCACCAGAATCTGAGCTGCAAAATCCAAAAATCACTCCTTCCGTTCTGAGTCCTGCCATGCACCCAACTGGTATTTTTTGGTCACATGTGAGGCATTGCCGTACTCGGGAGAAATTGGGGCACAGATTTTGGGGTGCTTTTTCTCCTTCATACCTTCTGAAAATGAAAAATTTCGAGCCAGAACTGCATTTTTGTGTAAAAAATGTAATTTTTCATTTTCACTGCCCACTTGTATCAAAATTGGTGAAACCCCTGGGGGTTTGAAATGTACACTATACCCCTAGATGAATTCCCTGAGGGCTGTAGTTTGCAAAATGGGGTCACTTGTGGGGGGTTCCACTGTATTGGTGCTTGGGGGGTCTTGCTAATGCGACATAGCACCCACCAAAATTCCACCAGAATCTGAGCTGCAAAATCCAAAAATCACTCCTTCCCTTTTGAGTCCTGCCATGCACCCAACTGGTATTTTTTGGTCACATGTGAGGCATTGCCGTACTCGGGAGAAATTGGGGCACAGATTTTGGGGTGCTTTTTCTCCTTCATACCTTCTGAAAATGAAAAATTTTGAGCCAGAACTGCATTTTTGTGTAAAAAATGTAATTTTTCATGTTCACTGCCCACTTGTATCAAAATTGGTGAAACCCCTGGGGGTTTGAAATGTACACTATACCCCTAGATGAATTCCCTGAGGGGTGTAGTTTGCAAAATGGGGTCACTTGTGGGGGGGTTCCACTGTATTGGTGCTTGGGGGGTCTTGCTAATGCGACATAGCACCCACCAAAATTCCACCAGAATCTGAGCTGCAAAATCCAAAAATCACTCCTTCCCTTCTGAGTCCTGCCATGCACCCAAATGGTATTTTTTGGTCACATGTGAGGCATTGCCGTACTCAGGAGAAATTGGGGCACAGATTTTGGGGTGCTTTTTCTCCTTCATACCTTCTGAAAATGAAAAATTTTGAGCCAGAACTGCATTTTTGTGTAAAAAAATGTAATTTTTCATTTTCACTGCCCACTTGTATCAAAATTGGTGAAACCCCTGGGGGTTTGAAATGTACACTATACCCCTAGATGAATTCCCTGAGGGGTGTAGTTTTCAAAATGGGGTGACTTGTGGGGGGTTCCACTGTATTGGTGCTTGGGGGGTCTTGCTAATGCGACATAGCACCCACCAAAATTCCACCAGAATCTGAGCTGCAAAATCCAAAAATCACTCCTTCCGTTCTGAGTCCTGCCATGCACCCAACTGGTATTTTTTGGTCACATGTGAGGCATTGCCGTACTCGGGAGAAATTGGGGCACAGATTTTGGGGTGCTTTTTCTCCTTCATACCTTCTGAAAATGAAAAATTTCGAGCCAGAACTGCATTTTTGTGTAAAAAATGTAATTTTTCATTTTCACTGCCCACTTGTATCAAAATTGGTGAAACCCCTGGGGGTTTGAAATGTACACTATACCCCTAGATGAATTCCCTGAGGGGTGTAGTTTGCAAAATGGGGTCACTTGTGGGGGGTTCCACTGTATTGGTGCTTGGGGGGTCTTGCTAATGCGACATAGCACCCACCAAAATTCCACCAGAATCTGAGCTGCAAAATCCAAAAATCACTCCTTCCCTTTTGAGTCCTGCCATGCACCCAACTGGTATTTTTTGGTCACATGTGAGGCATTGCCGTACTCGGGAGAAATTGGGGCACAGATTTTGGGGTGCTTTTTCTCCTTCATACCTTCTGAAAATGAAAAATTTTGAGCCAGAACTGCATTTTTGTGTAAAAAATGTAATTTTTCATGTTCACTGCCCACTTGTATCAAAATTGGTGAAACCCCTGGGGGTTTGAAATGTACACTATACCCCTAGATGAATTCCCTGAGGGGTGTAGTTTGCAAAATGGGGTCACTTGTGGGGGGGTTCCACTGTATTGGTGCTTGGGGGGTCTTGCTAATGCGACATAGCACCCACCAAAATTCCACCAGAATCTGAGCTGCAAAATCCAAAAATCACTCCTTCCCTTCTGAGTCCTGCCATGCACCCAAATGGTATTTTTTGGTCACATGTGAGGCATTGCCGTACTCAGGAGAAATTGGGGCACAGATTTTGGGGTGCTTTTTCTCCTTCATACCTTCTGAAAATGAAAAATTTTGAGCCAGAACTGCATTTTTGTGTAAAAAAATGTAATTTTTCATTTTCACTGCCCACTTGTATCAAAATTGGTGAAACCCCTGGGGGTTTGAAATGTACACTATACCCCTAGATGAATTCCCTGAGGGGTGTAGTTTTCAAAATGGGGTGACTTGTGGGGGGGTTCCACTGTATTGGTGCTTGGGGGGTCTTGCTAATGCGACATAGCACCCACCAAAATTCCACCAGAATCTGAGCTGCAAAATCCAAAAATCACTCCTTCCGTTCTGAGTCCTGCCATGCACCCAACTGGTATTTTTTGGTCACATGTGAGGCATTGCCGTACTCGGGAGAAATTGGGGCACAGATTTTGGGGTGCTTTTTCTCCTTCATACCTTCTGAAAATGAAAAATTTCGAGCCAGAACTGCATTTTTGTGTAAAAAATTTAATTTTTCATTTTCACTGCCCACTTGTATCAAAATTGGTGAAACCCCTGGGGGTTTGAAATGTACACTATACCCCTAGATGAATTCCCTGAGGGGTGTAGTTTTCAAAATGGGGTGACTTGTGGGGGGGTTCCACTGTATTGGTGCTTGGGGGGTCTTGCTAATGCGACATAGCACCCACCAAAATTCCACCAGAATCTGAGCCGCAAAATCCAAAAATCACTCCTTCCGTTCTGAGTCCTGCCATGCACCCAACTGGTATTTTTTGGTCACATGTGAGGCATTTCCGTACTCGGGAGAAATTGGGGCACATATTTTGGGGTGCTTTTTCTCCTTCATACCTTCTGAAAATGAAAAATTTTGAGCCAGAACTGCATTTTTGTGTAAAAAAAATGTAATTTTTCATTTTCACTGCCCACTTGTATCAAAATTGGTGAAACCCCTGGGGGTTTGAAATGTACACTATACCCCTAGATGAATTCCCTGAGGGGTGTACTTTGCAAAATGGGGTGACTTGTGGGGGGGTTCCACTGTATTGGTGCAACATAGCACCCACCATTCATTCCACCAGAATCTGTGCTGCAAAATCCAAAAATCACTCCTTCCCTTCTGAGTCCTGCCATGCACCCAACTGGTATTTTTTGGTCACATGTGAGGCATTGCCGTACTCGGGAGAAATTGGGGCACAGATTTTGGGGTGCTTTTTCTCCTTCATACCTTCTGAAAATGAAAAATTTTGAGCCAGAACTGCATTTTTGTGTAAAAAAATGTAATTTTTCATTTTCACTGCCCACTTGTATCAAAATTGGTGAAACCCCTGGGGGTTTGAAATGTACACTATACCCCTAGATGAATTCCCTGAGGGGTGTAGTTTGCAAAATGGGGTCACTTGTGGGGGGGTTCCACTGTATTGGTGCTTTGGGGGTCTTGCTAATGCGACATAGCACCCACCAAAATTCCACCAGAATCTGAGCTGCAAAATCCAAAAATCACTCCTTCCCTTCTGAGTCCTGCCATGCACCCAACTGGTATTTTTTGGTCACATGTGAGGCATTTCCGTACTCGGGAGAAATTGGGGCACATATTTTGGGGTGCTTTTTCTCCTTCATACCTTCTGAAAATGAAAAATTTTGAGCCAGAACTGCATTTTTGTGTAAAAAAATGTAATTTTTCATTTTCACTGCCCACTTGTATCAAAATTGGTGAAACCCCTGGGGGTTTGAAATGTACACTATACCCCTAGATGAATTCCCTGAGGGGTGTACTTTGCAAAATGGGGTGACTTGTGGGGGGGTTCCACTGTATTGGTGCAACATAGCACCCACCATTCATTCCACCAGAATCTGTGCTGCAAAATCCAAAAATCACTCCTTCCCTTCTGAGTCCTGCCATGCACCCAACTGGTATTTTTTGGTCACATGTGAGGCATTGCCGTACTCGGGAGAAATTGGGGCACAGATTTTGGGGTGCTTTTTCTCCTTCATACCTTCTGAAAATGAAAAATTTTGAGCCAGAACTGCATTTTTGTGTAAAAAAATGTAATTTTTCATTTTCACTGCCCACTTGTATCAAAATTGGTGAAACCCCTGGGGGTTTGAAATGTACACTATACCCCTAGATGAATTCCCTGAGGGGTGTAGTTTGCAAAATGGGGTCACTTGTGGGGGGGTTCCACTGTATTGGTGCTTTGGGGGTCTTGCTAATGCGACATAGCACCCACCAAAATTCCACCAGAATCTGAGCTGCAAAATCCAAAAATCACTCCTTCCCTTCTGAGTCCTGCCATGCACCCAACTGGTATTTTTTGGTCACATGTGAGGCATTGCCGTACTCGGGAGAAATTGGGGCACAGATTTTGGGGTGCTTTGTCTCCTTCATACCTTCTGAAAATGACAAATTTGGAGCCAGAACTGTATTTTTGTGTAAAAAAAATAATTTTTCATTTTCACTGCCCAGTTGTACCACAATTGGTGAAACCCCTGGGGGTTTGAAATGTACACTATACCCCTAGATGAATTCCCTGAGGGGTGTAGTTTGCAAAATGGGGTCACTTGTGGGGGGGTTCCTAACTTTTAGCATCTTATGGTGCCTAGAAACCTACATGGTGCCTAAAAAATAATCTCATAAAAAGGAGGCTCCAAAATCAAGTAGGTGCTCCTTCTATTATGAAGCCTGTGGTTTGGTCACCGTGCACACTAGGGCCACATATAGGATATTTATGAAAACAAAAGAATTGGGGGAATCAACTTTTAGTCACATTTCTCTAGTAAAATGTACTGTGTTCCTTAGAAAAATGTATTAAAATTGCAAATCTGCAAAAAAAATGATATTTTGAAATTTCACCTACACTTTGTTTTAATTCCTGTGAAACACCTAAAGGGTTAACAAACTTCCAAAATGCTGTTTTGAATACTGTGAGGGGTGCAGTTTTTGAAATGGCATCATTTATGGGGGTGTCTCACATACAAGTCCCTCAAAGTCACATCAGAACTGAACTGGTCCCTAAAAAAATCAGTGTTTGAAATTTTCTTGAAAATTTGAGAATTTGCTATTCATATTGTAAGCCTCCTAGTGTCCCAAAAAATTAAAAGGAAGTTGAAATAATGATGTCAACATAAAGTAGACATATGGTCTATGTTAGTTATTCACTATTTTGAGTGGTAAGATTATTTGTCTCACAAGCAGAAAATTTAACATTTTGCAAATCGCTAAATTTTCCATTTTTTCACGATATTTTGGTATTTTTTTACAAAAAAACACAGACTGTATCGACCCAAATTTACCACTAATTTGAAGTACAATGTGTCACGAAAAAACAATCTCAAAATCACTGGGATAAGTAAAAGCAAAAAAAAGTTATCCCCACTTAAGTGAGACATGTCAGATTTGAAAAAAAGGGCTCTGTCAGGAACGCAAAAACTGGCTCTGTCAGGAAGGGGTTAATATAGGATTAGATGAAAAGCAGTCTCAGCAAGCAATATTGACACTGGGGTGAAGTTAGTCCCAGAGGAGATTAGAAGGATTACAATTTCAGTTAATTATAACAAACTCTTTCCATGCATGGTGATGAAATTACAGTTTATTATATACTAGACCTCTCTACACTAAAGTAAGATTTGAACCCAGAACAAGTGTGTTAACCCATAACAGACATTTGTGGAAATCCCTAGGTGAGGTAATCATGCATTTGGGGAGGCAAAGGGGAAGATGGGGTCACTGCTATTACTAGGTCAATGCCTGCGAACCTGGTGACTGGAAGTTGAATAAGAACACAGGCAGATGTTCTTCCTGTCAGTACACAAATCTAAAACTGCAATTGACTGCAATAAATAATGGAGGGTTAAAACATGCACCTCTGTCACTACAAATCCTAAACCTGTCCTAGCTGAACAAATTGCTAATGTATTAAGTCAGAAAGGGAAATGTCATTTTACTAAAAGTACTTTATCGAGATTGGAAGTTCAACCATAAAAAAAAAAACAATAATACCTGTAAAACTATACAGTAGATTGTGCAGCTTTTTTTAAAGTAAAAAATAACAACAATGGTTATTAACTAGTCACAATATTTTTACACAGTAGCTATAAAAGAAATGTCATTATTTAAAATCAATCTCTTATTTACAGTCAAGCAGAGCTGCAAGTATGGCGGTACGGGGTGGTACGGCGTACCGTTAAAAGAAATACTGCCGGTACCCCGTACCGCCATAACAAATCTGCCCCCAAAGTGTTTAATGCGCATGCGCGCATATGTAAGTGGCGGGGGGCGTGGTTTTCGCCGCCCCGCCACAGCTGACAGCGGACTGGGACACCGGCACCGCTAGCCAGAGAGACAACACAACGCACCCACAGCCTATGTCTATATGTGTCCCTGTCTCCTCCCGTTGCTGCACTGGGCTACGCTTAAGAGACTGGCAGCGCTGCAGCAGCACAAATACGCATAGGCATGCGCACGATTGCACACAATATAGATTTGTGGCCGGCGGCATTACTTGCCTGCCGCCGCCGAACTCCAGCCCATTCTCCAAATAGATCATGGTGGTCGGGTGTTGTGTTGCCGCTGCAGAGGTGCTGGGATACATTGAAGTCAGCCCCGGCCCCTAGGTGTCAGAGCGCACAATACTGTGACGTCACAGCGCGCACCAGCAGTCCTCCCGCCTGCACTCCCATTCTACTGCTGCAGTGCTGCGGCCTTTCAGAACTAGAGGCACGCAACAGAGCAATCACTTAGCACCTCCTCACAGTGATACAGATAGCCTCGCTGAGCAGGACCCAGTGTGAGCTGCAGCCAGGCAGCCAGTCATGTTCCTCCTAGGAGGAAACAAGGTAATTTGCTATTTGTTTGAGTTTGGGAAAAAATGCCAGGCTGCAGTTAGGAGGCTGTTGCTGGGGGATGGGGAGACCAGGGGAGCGATGCTGGGTGGGGGAGGGGGTACTGTAAGAGGATGCAGCAGTGTGTCTCCCATATAAGATCAGTATTGATTAGGCTGGTTTAAGGTTAATGGGGGCCACTAGTGCATGCAGGGGTGCTTAAAGTACCCAGAAACCCCCCTGACAGATCTTTTTTTACAGACATATTTGTCCCTGCAATAGCCGAGCTGCCCCGCTACTGCCGCGGAGCGCTGACAGTTGTATAGGCAGTTGCCTGTGTAGCGTAATCTCAATAAATAAATAGTGGTACTGCACTCTGTCTAATACCCCTTTCACACCAGAAATGCAGGGACAAACCCGGGAATTCAGTTCCCAGGACAAGCAGGGACATTCCCGGGTTTGGACCCATTCACACAAGAAAAGTCCCTGCATTTTCTGGTGTGTGAAGGGGGCAGAAAGGAGGCAGGCAGGAGGTGGGGAGGAGGCGGGCAGTCGGCGGGATAGTGGCAGAGGTGGGCAGGAGGTGATGAGAATACTCACCCCGGTTGCTTGTCCTCTGTGCAGGCCGGGGATCCACACAGGCGGTGTCGAAAATTATGGGACAGGCGGCGGATGAAGATGACGCAGCTCTCTGGCGCCCTCACTGCCGCCGGAGAGCTGCGTCATCATCATCCACCGCCTGTACCGTCATTTGCGGTACCTGCATCAATTCCCGGTTGGACAGGACACAGAGGATCGGCAACCGGGGTAAATATACCCTACCCCATTCACACCAGCCAGGTCCTCGGGTTGAACCCGGGAACAACCCTGCTACCTAGCAGGGTTGGATTGCCGGCAAATTAGCCCGATAATTTGTCCCGGGAACCTTTCACCCCAGCGTTAGTAACGGGTTGTTCCCGGACTCAACCCGGGAATTTAGGCTAGTGTGAAAGGGGTATCAGTTGGTTGAAAATGGGGATTGGAGCATCATATCACATCATCACTCAGCCTCATTACCAACAAGTCCACCATAACCATTGCCAGTTTATTGGCCGATATGTGTTAGAAGCATTTTTTATTTTGTGACGTTTTATGTACACTTCTTGTTCTTTGTTTTGTTTTCATTTTCCAACAAGTAAACATACTTTATGATTAATCAGTGCTTTTTACTTATTTACACATACAGTAGACCATGTGATACTCCGATCCTCAGTTTCAACCAACCTAGACAGAGCACCACTATCTATCTATCTATTTATTGTTTACTACGGCTTGGTCACCCATTGAGTGCAGCAGCTAGTCAACTCGAGACACACCTTCTCAGTGCACAGATAATACCCTACTATTCAGTGTAATCTCAAATCTGAGGTTGGCTGACTTCCGCAGGGCTGGCTCAGATGTGGCTCCCTACCTCCCACTGGAACTACAGGGGCCATTTCAGGGCTATAAGAACGCCAGCGCTGGCTCAGTGTGTATTCTTAAATGATTTTCTGGCTGCGCTGGCTGTAGCAAAGGACCAAATAGGGCTGTAAGGGTTGTCGGTGCGGTGTAGCTGCATCCACAGACTACTCACCATGGTCAATTGGTGCAGGCCAACACAAGGTGAATTGTCGGGTGCTTGCTGCTGCAGCCAGCGGTGTAGCTAGGTGCCATGGTGCCCGGAGCAAGGGCATATTTCGCGCCCCCCTACCCCGGTAATTGGGGGCGTGGCTAACATGTGTTTGCATGTTACATTTAAAAAGAAAAAACTTAAGTTAACTTAAAAATAAGACACTATATAAGACGCTGTAATGGAATCTGCTGCGCTATATAAGGTGCCGTAACGGAATCTGCTGCGCTATATAAGACACTGTAACGGAATCTGCTGCACTATATAAGGCGCTTTAACGGAATCTGCTGCGCTATATAAGACGCTGTAATGGAATCTGCTGCGCTATATAAGGTGCCGTAACGGAATCTGCTGCGCTATATAAGACACTGTAACTGAATCTGCTGCACTATATAAGGTGCTGTAACGGAATCTGCTGCGCTATATAAGACGCTGTACCGGAATCTACTGCTATATATAAGACACTGTAACGGAATCTGCTGCGCTATATAAGACACTGTAAAGGAATCTGCTGCGCTATATAAGACACTGTAACTGAATCTGCTGCACTATATAAGGTGCTGTAACGGAATCTGTTGCACTATATAAGACACTGTAACTGGATCTGCTGCGCTATATAAGACACTGTAATGGAATCTGCTGCGCTATATAAGACGCTGTAATGGAATCTGCTGCGCTATATAAGACGCTGTAACGGAATCTGCTGCGCTATATAAGACGCTGTAACGGAATCTGCTGCGCTATATAAGACGCTGTAACGGAATCTGCTGCGCTATATAAGACGCTGTAACGGAATCTGCTGCGCTATATAAGACGCTGTTACGGAATCTGCTGCGCTATATAAGACGCTGTAACGGAATCTGCTGCGCTATATAAGACGCTGTAACGGAATCTGCTGCGCTATATAAGACGCTGTAGCGGAATCTGCTGCGCTATATAAGACGCTGTAACGGAATCTGCTGCG
Organism: Crinia signifera; assembly: GCF_055691185.1. Classification (NCBI taxonomy): domain Eukaryota; kingdom Metazoa; phylum Chordata; class Amphibia; order Anura; family Myobatrachidae; genus Crinia; species Crinia signifera. The sequence continues at coordinate 218,797,000 of NC_139220.1, read as the reverse complement.
ATATATAAGATGCTGTAAAGGAATCTGCTGCGCTAAATAAGACTCTGTAACGGAATCTGCTGCGCTATATAAGGTGCCGTAACGGAATCTGCTGCGCTATATAAGACACTGTAACGGAATCTGCTGCGCTATATAAGACACTGTAACGGAATCTGCTGCGCTATATAAGACACTGTAACGGAATCTGCTGCACTATATAACATGCTGACAGCTGTAAATATACATACAGCACAGCAGGGCAGCAGCAGATGCCAGAGAGATTCACTCCCCCCCCCCCCCCCTCCTCCCCTCCCCCAGGACCCACAAATCCCCCAAACCCCAAGTTTATTATTATGCATATCACATCATTAATTATCTGTAAAAAAAAAAAAAGAAATCCACCTTGAATAGTGATAGCAGGGCGGCAGCAGAAACTCTCCTCTGGCAGCGCTTGGGAAGTTCGGATGGCTGTGGCTGATGACGGAGGAGGGAGTGAGAAGCAGGCGACTCTGGGAAGGAATCTGAGTGCTGCTGCGCTGCCCGGAAGCCGGTCCGAGCAGCAGCAGCACCAATTTACATTGAAGTGAGTCAGCCGCCCAAGCGTCACGGACTGGGCAGGGGGCAGGAGGCAGGCGCCGGGCAAGGCAGCCGCCGCCGCACGCTGCCCGCACAGATGATCTATCTTGTGCGGCAGCGGGGATGATTTTTGCGGAGGGGGGGCGGGCCGGCGGCGCCATCCGACCAATCAGCGCCCGGAGCGTGAGCTCCGGTGGCTCCGCCCTCCCTACGCCTCTGGCTGCAGCTTCTTTCATGCTCCTGTCTCCAGCCAGCTCTGTCTCCTTTATTGTGCTGGCTAGAGAACAGAGCAACCCCAGGCAGAGCCGGCCCTAGCCTAAATGACGCCCTAGGCAAGATTTTGGCTGGTGCCCCCTAGGATCGCCACTAGTTTCGCCTCTGACTCTGCTCCCCTTTCCCAGCACCATCAACTCTCATCATAGCAGTCATCATTTTGGTGCTCCTACCCGCAATATTTTAAATAGAAACAGTGCACACATTCGGTGCTCAGCCCAAACAGGGGTGTGTTCTTGCTGGGAAGGGGCATGGCCACACATTAGTACCCCCAATTCAAATTATGCCACACAGTAGTGCATCTTCTTTATTCACATTATAACTTGCGATGGTGTCCCTTAATCACGTTACATCACACAATAGTACCACTTTACCTTATATACATTACTCCTCACATTATTCACATTATTTCCTTAGGAAAAAACCCTAAGAAAATATTGTATTTTAAGCACCTCCATGATCACACTGCAACCCAGCACAAAGCAGTGTGTGCTGGGCAGAGGAGAAGAGCTGCAGCTGCTGCTATCACTTAAGGGGAGGGGGCCCGGGGCCTCCACTGGGCCCTTCCATCAGACTTTGGCTTGAGTAATTTGTACCCCCTACCCCTTTCTCTCGGTACCCCTGATAATACCACACAGTAATGCCCCTTACACATGACACACATTATTAATGTCCTTATAACCATAATGCCCCTTACACATTATGCCAACCTTTGTTAATGCCCTTCATACACATAATGACACACATAATGCCCCGTACACATATGTTGCACATTATTAATGCCCTTATACACATGACACACATAATGTCCATTACACATATGTTGCACATTATTAATGCCCTTATACACATGACACACATAATGCCTGTTACACATATCGCACATTATTAATGCATGTATACATGACACACATAATGCCCTTTACACATATGCCGAACACTATTGCACAACCAACCCAGCCGCAGACAGCACTCGCACAGCCGCTAACACCTCTGCCTCTGCTTGTATACAGATGTTTCCTCATACATCTTGCCTCAATAGGCCATGCAGCTCCTGGCCAGTTCTGCTAACGTTGGGTGCCTTTTTTTGCTGAAAATTCATCTTATTTGCATTGTTATGACCAGCACACACACAAGGAGCTTCCGATTATTAAAATTATATGTGGCATGCCTATATTCTGTGTGCGACTGTGGCTGTACCTGCATACGGAATGCTATGTTACAGTGATTTCCATGAATACACTATTGCATATGCAGATACAGCCTCACGCACACACAGAATATAGGCATGCTGCATATCATGTTAATCAGCAGAAGCTGCTGATGCCCCTAGGCATTCCAAATGCCCTAGGCAATTGCCTAGTTTGCCTATGCCTAAGGCCGGCTCTGACCCCAGGCAGCGCCTAAAGAAGTTGAATGGATCAACAGCTGGATCCACCCCTTCTGATATTCACTAATAATGTTCTATACTAGGTTGTAAGGGGCTGCGCCCCTTTAACCTGTGAAAGGATGTATTGCGTGGGGTGCTATGGGTGGTGGCGGAGATGTTGTCGGTGGGTGCGTGTGGGCATTATGGCATGGGTCATATGTATTGGGTGTGTGACACGTAACAGGCATTACTGTGTAAACTTTGGCTGTGTGCCTTCGGCGTGCAATATTCCAGCCACTCCCCCTAGTGTCATATGACCACGCCCCTGGTCACACCCCTGACCACGCCCATTTTTCTACGGCGCGCGGCACAGTACCACTAAGACCTTTTTCCTACTTGCACCACTGCAGTCAAGCCATTTTTAGATTTGTCTGCATTTCACATAATGTATGTTCCAAGCTCTGGAATGCAATATACAGTAGATGGCGTTACCCAAGCCTACAGTATTGGCTTTCACATTTTGCAATGTGAACCAAATCAGACCCCTCCCATTTTTCCAGTGCCTTAAACCACATGAGCAGAAGGCCTTGTGGGTCTAAAACCTAGAAGTCCCCACACACAAATATTTTCAACAGCAGCAGAGCAAACACAGGACTTCATAGAGGTAATTAAACATAGGTGCAGACTGTGCAGTATAGGTGTGCAGTAAGGCCTATCTATAATGCACCCAGGCATCTGGGTTAGAACAGTAATGGGATCAGCAACACCATCGACCATGTGGATGTTTTTGGTTGTGTCATTGGAGTCAGAGGTGGATACCTTAAGTGTGGGGATATTAGATGGCCTTTGATCATTCTAGTCAACAGGTTCTCAAAGTCGGTACTCAAGACCCCACACAGTGCATGTTTTGAAGGTCTCACAGAATCAAGTGAAATAATTAGCTCGATCTGTGGAATTTTTTTAAATGTGTGTCAGTCAGAAATGAGTGCACCGGTCAGGTGACCTGGAAAACATGAACTGTGTGGGGTCCTGAGGACCGAATTTGAGAACCACTGTTTTAGTCAAATGTGGAATATATGCAGTGATATTACTTAGTGGGGCCATTCTCTCTATGCCTCCATACTTTATCTGTCCTGTTTCCCCTTTTTCAGTAGTTTGGAATATACTGTAGTAGTTTACATTTAAATAGGAACAACTTAAATAAAGCTGAACCTCCCTTTCCCTTTATAAAGGAGTCATTGTCTTTATTTCATTATGGTGAGTTAAGATGGTTACCTTGCTCTAGGAGGGGGCAGGCATGAATCAGGCGTTAGGGCATTTAAGCAGTCCTTATTTTCATTGACCGCTAATATGCTACAAACTTATGTTACCAGGGAAACAGAAACAAATAATGGCCGATGGAATAATGGAGATTTCTTACCTTTCTGTGATCAATCGACAGCTGGGAGAAAACCAGCTGAAATCCTAACAATACTATGGAGCTGACCAATCTGCAAAGAAAAACAGAATCAGTAATGTAAAGATATCTCAGTATTTACTACAACATTCCAGCTGCACACCAGCACACTGACTAGTGAGTACAGATGCTGGATTCCTTCATAATGACGTCTGCTTCCAATGTAGGTCTGTATTTATATAATTAATTTAGGAAAACATATCTAGTGCACAGTGGGATCTTGTACAGTGTAATCTACTAGCTATTAGACTTCGCACTGGAGTGGTGTGATCAGGGCAGCCGAGAGGAATGCCGGGCCCCGGTAAAATTTTAGGGCGTGGCCTAAGTGTGGGAGTTGTGGCCATCTCCCACACTTAGGCCACGCCCCCAAAATGTTTAGAGGAGGGTGAAATAAAACTCAAAAAAACTCTAAACTCAGCAGCAGAACACACCTACAGCATGTACTGTGCTGACAGCAGGCTCAGCATGAGCTCACACGCTGTCAGTGAGATGCTCATGCTGAGCCTGCTTCAGCACAGCACATGCTGTAGAAGTGTGTGCTGCTGTTGCTACCTGGGAGGGACGGAGGGGGAAGAGGGCATTGGGCTGAATGAAGGGGCCCTGATACATAACTTCCAGGGTGGTAGAGGATGTTTAATATGCAGAGGAGGGGTGTATAGTGGAGTGGGCTTATTATTCATAATTGTCTGGTGGGAGGACAGCTTGCTTGACTGCAGATATCTCCAGTCCCCGGAAATAGATTTCTTAGATTTTTTTTTTTTTTTTTTTTTAATTTGAATTTATTTTCTTTTTCAAAAAATACATATACATAATCATACAACACATCGCATGGTAAAGCCCTTACACTCTTACCTATTGCGCTATGGAGCTACTGCTCCACTTTCTTATATGCTTTTTCTTGGGCTTACGGTACGCATTAACACTACATGACATAACATTACATTACAATTCATACAATACATTTGGACATTTCTATTTAAGGACACCAAGGCACCATCAACACCGTACAATTTATCATGGCTATAGCGTACAACACAGAAAAACTATCTTCTCCTCTCTCCTTTACCTACTTTCTCTTTTTGGGGTTTGGATACCGCTTTGCACCTTCTATTAAAGATATACCCATCGTTCTTATCATTTTTAAATACATATGTTTCCTCGCAGTTAGTTTTTACTCTGGTCAATCCCAACTACGTTAACGGTTATATCTTATCCCTTTTACAATATATTTTTACGTTACTTTGTCACAGTGCTTTTTACATCTTTTTGCTATAGTACATTAAAACATGTGCATTACCCTATTATGTTTATTGTGATTATTGTGGAGGAGCCTACAATACTTTCTCAGATTTCTTAGATTTTAACGGAATTTAAAATTAGAGAATCCCACCTACCAAATGGTATTGGGGACTAGGGGATCAGAGTTCAGGAGGCAGAGCAATCTGCCAACGAGTACTGTATATAAAACTACATACCAGGTGTGTGTAGCTGGAGCTACTGGAAGGCTGATATCTCTGGTTCTGGGAACAGTAGAGACAAGTTTCTAGTGTCCCTCAAAGAAGGAGAGTCCCAGCTTTTGGAATATATTCAGAAAAACTCTATGTTAGACAAAACCTGAAATATCTGACTGGGAAGAGCAATTAACAGGCTTGGATGGGGACCACTGCTTTGAAGTCAGATATCTCCGGTTCCCAAGGGCCAATTTTTAAAATTCTTGTACCCATGGAAAGAGGGGACCTTCAGCTTTCAGACTTGGGCCCTTAGACTCCTGGGTACTCAGAAACCCCTAATGCGTGTGCTACTGGTATATACTGTACTATTCGCACCAGGTTCAGCTCACTCAGAATACCAGTGGTCATACTGCCTGATTATACATGAAGAAGTTAAGAATGACAACAACAGCTTTTAATTAATTATATGAGAGTCTTCATTTGGAAGTGGATTGGATATTGCACAAGCACAAGAATTTTAATATCTATAGTTTCTAAATGTAGTATCTGGGCTGCCGATTTTCTGATTGTATGCCTTACCTTAAGGCATACAATTAGATGCGATTCACTGTGATTTTCGGCAAAATCGCATCGCATCGCATGCGATGCGATTTTAAATAGGATTCGATGTTAACAAGGTCCACACAAGGTTAACATTTCTCCACTATCCAAGTGGGCATAGAGTTGATTTTATAAAGCGGGGCGAGCGCAGCGAGCCACCGAGCCCGAAGCGTGGCGAGCCCCGCGAGGGGACGCGGAAAACATTTTACGTAATCCGCTGCGCTCGCCATGCTTCGGGCTCGGTGGCTCGCTGCGCTCGCCACGCTTTATAAAATCAGCTGTATGCCCACTTAGATAGTGGGGAAATGAACAGGACTATGTTAACATTAAATCCTATGGAAAATTGCATCAGATCGCATGCGTTCGGATGCGATTCGATTTTTCCGACCCGATTTTAAAATCGGGCGCCCAGATACTACATAAGTACCCTAAATGTTTTTTTAAAGACTGCTTTAAAGAAATCTCTAATTTCAACTGACATCTCAATTAGTTTATTTGCTCAATTAGCTTTTTTAAAACAAGCTGATCACTTTTTTAATATGTTCCACCCAGAAACTCCAAATTACTCCACTCATAAAGACCGCTTTTTATCATCATTTTGGCATCAAGGTAGAGAAACATGGAACACACCTATGTGGGGGGCAGGCAGCGGATTGGCGCGGTGGCTGGGTGAGGTAGCAGCTGCTGATTGTGAAAAAATATTTTTTAAATAATGGCCAGACGCTGATTGGCTGAGTGAATTATCTCAGTCAATAAATGGCCGGCAAGTATTTTCAAAATATTTTTTCACATTCAGCAGCCACTTCCCGCCCAGACACCCAGCAAATACCGCTACTAGTTCCCAGCTGCTGCATGGACCCCGCTATCCGCCCCGCTGCTGCTAGCTCCCCGGAGGATATTACATGCAATAAATCGCATGCAATTTATTGCATGTAAATAAAGCACATCAAGTGCCAAATCGTAAGCGATCCTCCCAGGGAGCTACTGGGGGCTTTCAAGGGCAAAGTTGTCTGACTTATCCTTAGGACAAGTCGTACTAGTGTATGGGGCCTTTAGACCCTGAACATTGAGGTTACAATAAAAGTGAGAGGGGCTTACGGAGTAAATATGAGAATTAATCAATGCATCTGAGTAATATGCATTCCTCTACAGATTCATGGCACCACCGTTATCATCATTGTCGGGTTGTGACCAGAACTCTCTAAGATGCTGGGGTTTCTTCCGGCACTGTAAATAGACACTGTGAGCATTTGTCTCTTCACCCGCTGCTTAACCACTGCTCCCCCATCACCCCCCCACACACACACACACACACACACACACACATAGTGTGGGACAATTGGGTAGTATGGTATTATGTGATCACAAATTTGTAGGAGACATGATATTTGTTATATGTAACAGAATCATGTATGGCATTAATATCATATACGTAATTACATTTGATAAATGAATAAATAAGTCAAAGAAGAAAAAGAAAAAGGAAGAATTAAGTTTATATGGTATTTTCCTACAACAAGACAGAATGTGCTTTACAGATACTTTGAACATAATACAGAGGTTTAGTTTTGCATAAAATAAACAATGAATATATTATAAGGATGCAATAGCCATTTGGGTCATTAGTTTCCAAGGATTATTCCTCCTACACACAATGGGAGTAGGAGAGAATCTTGCTAAATCATCAGATCCAGTCACTGCTCATTCTGCACAAGAGTCCCATGTGAAACAGCTATCTTGGGCATGCAACATAGGTTACAATGTGCAATTACTGTAGTAATACTTGAGAATAAGACATACAAAAGGTAAGGTTGCGTCTACACATTGCGTTTTGACAGGTCCCTCACTCCGGCATCCTGCTTCTACTGGCGGCTGATTAAAAACTGCAGACAAAACTGATGGCCGCCCAGCACGCCCGCTCCAAAGGAATGTGCCTTGAGCCGGCCCTGGGCGCAGCCTAACAGGATAGCCACTGTAGAATAAGTGTGGTCTTATGGTGTGTACACACAGTAGATGTGCCTTAAGATCCTATCCACAATCTGATCAGATAGGATCGTGGATAGGATCTTAAGGCACATCCGATTTGCATCCTATCTTGACTATATAGTGCAGATCTGCACTATATAGACAAGGCAGCCAAGACTTTCTGGTTCCGATACATGAACGCGCATCGGGATCGGATCTGGATCGCAAGGGTTAAAAAACCCTTGCGATCTGCATCCGATTCAGATCCGATCCGATGTTGACTATATCGTCAACTTCGGAAAGGAAATCGGACCGTGTGTACACAGCATTACTCTAAAATTGTAGTAAATGAGATAAAGTTTGATAAAGCAATTACTAAGTGTGGTGAAGGGAAATAACAAAAAGGTTTTAGTCAAATGCACAAATTTACTTCTGATCCAATAAAATATATGTATGCGGCCCACATGGATTTACTGACACCTCAGGGGTGATGTGATAACTGTGGGCTGTAGGAAGGGTTCCAGTGAAACAGACTTTGTTTTTTGCAATATACAGTAGACAAAATTAGAATCACAGAGAATGGAGTTACTAATATCATACAGTTTTAATCTAACTTTCACATATAACGAATATAAAAATAAAGGGGTGCTACTCTGTAGCCTAACATGAATAAGGGGCACTACTGAGATACAACATGATTAAGAGGCACTGTTTATTAAAACGTGAATTAAGAGGCACTACTGTGTGGCGTTACATGAATTAGGTGCACTATATGCAGTTGAATGTGAATGATTGTGCTACTATGTGACAGAACATCAATGGGTATGGGTCATAAGGTCAACACTATGAAGATCGATACTTTAGGTCGACCAGTAAATGTTGGCACAACATAGGAAAACATGGTCAGAAGGTCAACACAAGCATTCGGTCAACAATTGGAAGGTCCACAGTCAAAAGGTCAACATAAGTTATTTAAGTTTTTTTGTCCTGAATTTCGACGTAAGGGGACATGGACACAGTAACAGTGTATCACAGCACTCGCCATGCTTTGGGCATGGTGCTTCACTGTGCTCGCACACTATTATATTTTCCTTCCATGTTCTAGTGTATGGTAGGGTATGAAATTCCTTTCTGTTTTGAAAAAAAACATGAAAATCCTGTCGACCTTTCACTGTTGACCTAACGCTTGTGTCGGCCTTCCGACCCTGTTGACCTTAGCTATGTCAACCTACTTCTTGTGTCGGCCTAAGCCCTGTCAACCTTTAGAGGTCGACTGACCTTCATAGTGTCGCCCTAGCGACCGTATCCCACTTCAATCAAGGGTACGGTTATGTGCCACACTCCTTCATTGTGAGACCGCCTTCCCTTTATGAAATATGGAAAGCACACTGGGGAAGTCAGTACCAGACCTTTCTTGAATATATATGGAAGAGGTGTATTAACCCCTTTGCTGGCACTCCTGAGAATTTTCCGGGCTATGCGCCAGTGCCCAGACTGGCAAACCCAGAAAATCCTCTGGAGTGCCATTGCCTGCTCTCCCTCCTTCCGGGAAGAGCCGCTAAGCTGAGATCAGCACTGTTCTCAGCTTCAGCCGCTGCCTGGCTCCTGCTGCTCGGCACTGCCTCCTCTCCCCCACCCCCCAGCTGTGTGAGACTCGCCAACGTCACATCGTACACAGCCTGGGTTGCCGGGGGCAGGACCAGGCAGTGGCTGATCTAGTGCGCAGCTTGGCCCCTCGAAACACAGTGTTTTTTTTTTTTAGGGAGCACTCCCCCCAAAAGAACTTGCCCAGTGGGGACAAAAACCCTGCCACTGAAGGGGTTAACATACCTCCCAACATGACCCATTCCAGGAGGGACAAAATGCTCTGCTCCTGAACATCCTTGCCAGTTGCAGTTGCAGAGGTAGGGCTGAACCACTGTCACAAATTCAAATAGGGGAGCTACACCTGCCAGTAAGTCCGGACTGTGCTGTTTAGGGTGGCAGTTGGTGGGCTCCCCTATCGGAATTTTGGACTGTTCTGCAGCCCTGCAACTGCCACTGGTAAGGAAGTCCAGAAACAGAGCATCTTGTCCCTCGTAGAATGGTCATGTTGGGAGGTATGTTAAGCACAGTCAGTCCGATATCCTTGTTTGTGACTGGAAGATGGTAGCATTTGTGATAATGACCTGTTTGAAGCTGATTAAATATTTATCTGTCATTTTAGATAATACAGTTTACGGAAGGCTACAAAAGGCCACTGTGTGGCATATACAGTATTACATTCTAATATGCCCTAGTCATTATATGTGATTTGATAGATTCGCCACTGAACTGCTTGCATTATAATGAGCAATAATGGTGTACTTACAGATAAGTATGACACATGATAAATAATAGGGATATATGGCGATGGTGAGCAAGAGTTTGCTAAAATGGCAGTAAACCGTCCTAAAATAGATTCTAAATGAATATTTACAAGTCTCTCTTTTTTAAACAATTAGTAAAGAAAAAAGACGCAGCTGTAATTAAATTATATTTGCAACTTTTTTGAAAGTGTGACATGTTTAATGGATTTTAAGTCATGCACCATTACTTAACAAACAAAACTACTAGAATAACAAGTTCACAGTAATAATGCTGAACAACTCACCGTAAAGATACAATCAAACTGTCAACCATGTTCCTAGGAAATGAAGAATCACTCAAGTGTGAATAGGCTTCCTGACTGTGGATAGTGTAGTTTTGTTCTCCAGATAATGAAAAGGAATTCCAACCTGGAAAAAAAAAAACATTCTTTATTAAATTTAGACAAATCTACCAAGAACATTGGACCTACAGAGTTATTCACAAAATATACACACACACACACAAAAAGAGTAAAAATACTATTTTAAAAATAATTTAAAAATAATGAAATTGCTTTATCAGTGTGGGAGCAAAACATAAAAAGCACAGAGGAACCAGTTTATTCTTTGGTGTCATTTATATAGAATTGGTGGTCACCAGTGGTGGCTCAAGGGGCTGGGCCGCAGCATAGTCCAAAATTCCAATATTGGAGAAATGCCAACTGTCAGTGAGTCAGATTGGAATGGCAGTTGTTGTGCATCCCCTAATTGAATTTTGAACTGTGCTGCAGAAGAGATATTTACACTATACCAGTGGTTCTCAAGCTCAGTCCTCAGGTTCCCCCCACACAGTTCACGTTTTCCAGGTCACTTGACAGGTGCAGTAGTCATTAATGACTAACACATTTTAAAAGATCCACAGCTGCAGCTAATTATTTCACTTGATTCTGTGAGGAGACCTGTAAACATGCACTGTGTGCTGTACTGGGGATTATGACTGAACCTGAATAGGGTCTTTCGGGTTATAGGGAAAATCCCCTGTGGGGACCCCCTGTATAATTTACAAGTACTCACGCAGTGGCGTAACTATAGCTCCGCAGCCCCGCGGTGGCGGGGGGGGGGGGCGCAGAGAAATTGGGGCGCCGTTGGGGGGCTGCGGGGCAATAGTTACCCGCGGTCTGCGTCTCGCCCGGCTCTCTGCCGGGACCTGCGTGACCGTCACGGTCCCGGCCGGCTCCTGCTGCAATGAAAACTGACAATTAGAAAATGGCTGAATTTTCTATGCTTTATTGCATAACGGGTATAATATTATGCAATAAAGCATTTAAAATTCAGTTGAAGTCTCCAAGAGACACCTGTGCTACTTGCTTGTCTGTGGATCCACATGGTCCTGGGAAGGCGCCTGAGCAAGCTGCCTGCTATACATCTATTGGAGTGCCGGATTCCTTTTCTGAGATTCTATTATTAAAAAGTGATTTAGGAAAAACAGCACCTAAGCCATGAAGCAGAAGACCATGTAAAATCAGAATGGGGTCGACAACTGCTATGGTGCTGGTGCGTAGAAGTTGCCTACGTTCTGCTAATTCCATAGCTGTAGAGTTCAGAAATTCCACTGGCATTAATGTAAGCACAAAAATGGTTTGGCGTGATCTTAATGGCACAGGTTTCCATGGCCAAATCCAATGCCAAGCATCTGATGGAGTGGTGTAAAGCACACTGTATTGTGGAGAAGAGGTACGTGTTCTGCGGACTGCCGAATATCACTTCGCTGGTTGTCAGTCTGGGTTTGGCGGTTGCAGGAAGACCGTTACGTGCCTGACTGCAATACGCCAACTGTGAAGATTGGTGGAGGAGGGATAATGGTATGAGGATGTTTTGCAGGGTTTGGGTTAGACCCCTGCTCTACAGTGAAGGGCAATCCTAATGCTTCAACATACCAAGACAAAATAGCGACATAGCCGGTTTGCATCTCATGGTGGAGTCCATCGGCTACAGCATTAGCATACATTCACATTCATGCTGCACACAAAAACGCAGTCATGTCTGCAACTGCCTCCATATAGAAAAATCAGGGCCAGTAGGTTTTCCTAACTTACCCAAAATATTATTTTTAGCGTTTATTCGATTATTGCAAAACAATATGTAAAGATTCTTTAGTGCTAAGTCCTGTGCTGGGTTTTTAGGGAGAAATATGTAGATTACATCAGTGGTAGCATTGGCATCAATGTTAGGAAAAGATAATAAACCATTTTGGCATATGCTTCTAGCTCTGATATTTGCCAATAGGCTTTTGTAATTTTTTTGTTATTGTCCCATTAAAATAAGTGATAAAAAAAAAAATCACAATAGCTTACTGGCGCACTCCCATTTCTCTGGTGTAATAACATTGGTTCAATGGCTGTCTGGGAAAACCAGAGCAGTTTTCAGGTTTATTTTTAACTTGGCAGGCAGAAGGTTCTCTCTGTGCCAATGAAACGGCTTCTTGGCAGGACTGGATTTATGCGTGAGGATTGGTCTGCAGCAACAACAAGTTATGCACCTTCATTGTCCGTTGTTCTCACACCACATGATGTAGTATTTATTTAGTTTATGCAGCCATAGAACATCTTCAGGAACATGTATAACGCATGATTCTCAGACATTCCCTCTCTTTTAATAATGGACCTGGGCAATTGAAGCAGCAGGAATAGCAATGAATGGCTTTTTAAAATGTACCAATTTCTACATACAAACAATAAAGGCAACAGTTATGTGAGTTAAATCAAAGTTCATCAGACTTCATTCAATGTGCTCAGGACAGGGCTGACCCTTTGCATATGTAATCTAGGTACTTACCTAGAGCTACCTTACTCCAGAGGGAGCACTAGGCATCTCCCATGCAAAAATACTCCAGCCAGTACAGAAAAAGGATACCCAACCGAATTCAACCTCCTATTTTGCTGCACATTTCTATCTTATTAACAACATCCTGGCTGCCAGGTCAAAATAGTGTGTGTGTGTTGAGGGAGGGGGTGGGGGGGGGGGGCATTGAGTGGCGTTGGGGGCCATGGCATGCACTGTGATCCTTAGTGGGGAAGGTACTGGGGGTATATTGGCATAGTGAGATTACCAGCATTGCGGAGCCGGCGGCAGGGCCACAATGACGCAATTCAGTGAATGGCTCATTGGACTCCCAGGACAACCCAATTTTGATCAATGGCCACTGTCAGATTTGGGTGGCAGTAGTGTGTGGGGGTCTGGTGTCTTGCTGGGAGACTTAAAATTATTTTTGAGGGGCTGTAAAACCCACCAGATTTTTTGGAGCAACCGGCGGGTCCAACGGTAGGCACTGCAGATCTCCATGATCACTATTTCATGGCATTTATCACACTCTTACCAATTAGCATGTAATCATTCATTCCTATAGAGGATATTTCCGAGTGAGCTCTCACTTGTGATGGATGATTGAGGATGTTACACAGAGCAAAGAGGTTGTGACCCTTCAAATTTTGATTTATAAATTGGTGAACAAGGGCTGTATGGGGGTATTTTTATTTAATAAAATACTACCAAATACTGTGTGTGTACTGCCTATTGTGGGGGTTGATTATTTACATTTGGAGTACAAGTGCCAGCGGACCCTTTATATCCTGGCTTGCTGGCGCTTGTAGTTCGACAAGTACTTGGAACTTCTGACCATCAAATGTCATCTCTTCTACCTTCCTCTGGAGTTTACATCAGTCATAGTCAGCGCCATATATATTCCTCTGCGGGCGGACACTGCTTTATGCGAGCTTCATGAAGCACTCATACAGTTCAGAAACTGCACCGGGACGCTGCGCTTATTGTGGCAGGGGACTTTAATAATGCCAACCTCAAACGCACAGCGCAAAACTTTTATCAGCACATTAGCTGTCCCACCAGAAGTGAAAGGACATTGGACCACTGCTATTTAACAGTCAAAGACGGCTACAAGGCTCAATTTCGTCCTCTGTTTGGGAAATCTGACAACGCCACCATCTTCCTCTTGCCAAAATCTAAACAGAGGTTAAAGCAGAAAGCTCTGGCTCGGAGGGAGGTTCACAATGGACAAACCAATCGGCGGCCGCTCTGCAGGATGCTCTGGATGACGCAGACTGGGACATGTTTCGGCGCAGCTCTGATGATGTCAACATGTTTACAGAAGTGGTAGTAGGATTCATTGGGAAACTAGTAGATGACAGTCTACAAGACTACCATCACTCTGTTCCCAAATCAAAAGCCGTGGGTGGATAAATCCGTCCGAAATGCTCTGAGATCCCGTTCCGCTGCGTATAACTCGGGGCTCGCCAGTGGGAACATGTCTGAGTCTAAGGCTACATCCTATAGTGTACGCAGAGTAGTGAAGGAGGCGAAGCAGTGCTATGGTCAGAAATTAGAGTTGCAACTTAACCAGAATGGCTCTAGGAGTCTGTGGCAGGGACTAAGAACTATGACAGACTACAAAACACCATCTTCCAGATCGGTAAATGCAGACGCTTCTCTGGCTGACGAGTTAAACTCTTTTTATGCTCGCTTCGAGGCTGCAGCTCACAACGCTAATAGTGGTAGCGCTAACAGTGCTAGTGGAGGGTACCGCTAGTGGAGTGTACCAGAGTGGTTAACTCATTCATCATCTCGGAGCACGATGTGAGGAAGGCATTCAGGAGAGTGAACATAAGGAAGGCAGCAGTGCCAGATGGCATTACGAGTCAGATCCTGAGGGCCTGTGCAGACCAGCTTGCTCCAGTGTTCACTGAGATATTCAACCTCTCACTGGATCAGTGTATCATCCCGACATGCTTCAAACAGTCCATCATTGTTCTGGTTCCCAAGAAACCACAGCCCACCAGCCTGAACAACTTCCGTCCAGTGGCCCTTACCTCAGTAGTGATGAATTGCTTTAAATGACTAGTAAGAGACTTCATCACTTCTTCTCTACCGGACACCCTGGACCCGCTACAGTTTGCGTATCGTCCTAACCGATCTACTGAGGACGCCATTGCATACCTCCATCATGCAGCCCTGAGCCACCTGGACAGCAGAAGAAGGAATTATGTAAAAATGCTGTTCGTCGACTGTAGTTCAGCATTTAATACAATAATCCCCTCCATACTCACCACTAAGCTGGAGATCCTGGGCCTCAGCCCACCCCTGTGTTACTGGATATCCAACTTTCTGACAGACAGCAGGCGGTACGAATGGGCAAACATGTCTCACCCATGCTCACCCTCAGCACTAGAGCACCCCAGGGCTGTGTTCTGAGCCCCCTGCTGTACTCTCTATATACTTACAACTGTGTGGCCACTTTGACATCGAGCTCCACCAACATCATTGTGGTGGTGGGCCTGATCCCTCACAATGACGAGACAGCCTACCTAGAGGAGGTTAGCAACCTGGAATCTTGGTGCCAGGTCAACAATCTCTACCTGAACGTCAGCAAAACTAAGGAGCTAGTAGTGGACTTCAGCACAAAGCAGGAGAGGAACTACCAGTCCCTGACCATTGGCAGGACACCAGTGGAGAGAGTAGACAGTTTCAGGTACCTACAGATGGAGCCGGGCTTAACTTTGCAGAGGCTGGCAATTCTATCGCCAGCCCTACCGACTACCGCCAGGGGCGCGTGCGCACGAGACGCTCGCGCGCCGCTTGGCAAATGGAGCCTGCCGCCGGTCCTCGCCGTCTCCCTCGCTGGTCCCCCTCACCGCCCCGACCCCCCCCCCAAACTGGGCAGCATCTCCCTGAAGCGGAGACGGGCAGGGAGATGCTGCCCAGCCACCATGATACTGGGACGCGTGTGCGTGTGAGACGCACACGCGTCCCAGTCTCTATCGCCAGCACTCGCCAGTGCAATGGATCTGGCGAGCGCCGGCCAAAGATAAAGCCGGCTCCATCTGTAGGTGTCTACATCATGCAGGACCTCAAATACAACGAGATGGGATTTCCAAATCCTTGGCGCAACACTTGAATATGATAAGTCTGGAGTTCTTTTTTCCAGGGATTTTTCTTATTTTTCAAGGATATTCTCAGTAATACATGCAAGAAGAGGGGAATCACTGATTAGAAAAGTCTGTACCCCAAAATTATAGAAACGGCAATGAAGGGTGTATAGGTATAGGCGTACCCCTACTCACGGTAAGTAAGGTGATGTAAAGGCCCGTAGCGGTTTCTTTGTGATTATCCTCTGTTCTCTTGATCTTGGTTCTTTTTGTGTTCTCCGTACCAGATGTTGAAGTAAGAAATAAAAAGGAGGGATTAGTGGATAGTTCTTATCGTGTGATAAACACCCCGTGCAGATTCTGATGTGATGAGAATGTGACCATCGTACCTTACTCACCCCAAGATAGAGTAAGATACACATATAAAGGTATCTTTGTGACGCAATACAACAAATGGCTACAATAGAAGGTGGGTATGCGTACCGCACTCACGTCAGTAGGTGCGGGGTATATACCCGTAGCGTTTTCTTTGTTCAAAACTTGTGTTGGTCCGTAGAGAACGGTGTTTTTCTCCCAGATTAGTAGTTGGGAGTAAGTGTAAAAGAAGAAGGAATAATAAGATAAATCAGTACATGAATCTTATCATGTGATGAACACCCTGTGCAACTCCGGATATGGGCCAGATGTGACTATCGTACCTTACTCACCCCAAGACAGAGTAAGATACACATATAAAGGTATCTTTGTGACGGAGATATTAACAACGGCTGCAACAGAAGGCAAATATGCGTACCGCACTCACGTGTGTAGGTGCTGGGTATATACCCGTAGCGTGTTCTTTGTGCAGATTTCTGTTGACCCGTGGAGCAAGGTATTTTTCTCCCGAATAGGTGATTAGGAAATAAATGTGAAAATAAAGATAAATAAAATTGCGTATGGTAAGTGCTATCTATACTCCTATATATAAATATAGGTGGGTATAGAGGAAAATTTGGTGTCTTGATTTTGTTTTATATATAAACCAAGGTGGAGGTAACACAAGCGTACCGTGACTCACAATGGAGTGTGTAGATAAACACTCCATTGTGAGTCACGGTACGCTTGTGTTACCTCCACCTTGGTTTATATATAAAACAAAATCAAGACACCAAATTTTCCTCTATACCCACCTATATTTATATATAGGAGTATAGATAGCACTTACCATACGCAATTTTATTTATCTTTATTTTCACATTTATTTCCTAATCACCTATTCGGGAGAAAAATACCTTGCTCCACGGGTCAACAGAAATCTGCACAAAGAACACGCTACGGGTATATACCCAGCACCTACACACGTGAGTGCGGTACGCATATTTGCCTTCTGTTGCAGCCGTTGTTAATATCTCCGTCACAAAGATACCTTTATATGTGTATCTTACTCTGTCTTGGGGTGAGTAAGGTACGATAGTCACATCTGGCCCATATCCGGAGGTGCACAGGGTGTTCATCACATGATAAGATTCATGTACTGATTTATCTTATTATTCCTTCTTCTTTTACACTTACTCCCAACCACTAATCTGGGAGAAAAACACCGTTCTCTACGGACCAACACAAGTTTTGAACAAAGAAAACGCTACGGGTATATACCCCGCACCTACTGACGTGAGTGCGGTACGCATACCCACCTTCTATTGTAGCCATTTGTTGTATTGCGTCACAAAGATACCTTTATATGTGTATCTTACTCTATCTTGGGGTGAGTAAGGTACGATAGTCACATTCTCATCACATCAGAATCTGCACGGGGTGTTTATCACACGATAAGAACTATCCACTAATCCCTCCTTTTTATTTCTTACTTCAACATCTGGTACGGAGAACACAAAAAGAACCAAGATCAAGAGAACAGAGGATAATCACAAAGAAACCGCTACGGGCCTTTACATCACCTTACTTACCGTGAGTAGGGGTACGCCTATACCTATACACCCTTCATTGCCGTTTCTATAATTTTGGGGTACAGACTTTTCTAATCAGTGATTCCCCTCTTCTTGCATGTATTACTGAGAATATCCTTGAAAAATAAGAAAAATCCCTGGAAAAAAGAACTCCAGACTTATCATATTCAAGTGTTGCGCCAAGGATTTGGAAATCCCATCTCGTTGTATTTGTGGTAATTTATGGTTATTGGGTGATAACCAGGGAAAGTACATCTCGCGGGCAGCAGCGCGCCATCACAGGTCATATCCTAGAACTCTTTTGTTGTATCATGCAGGACCTGACTAGGTCCTGCCATGTCAGCCATTTAACTCACTGGCGAAAATGGCCTGGCAGCATCTTTATCATCTTAGACGACTAAAGGACTTTAGAATATCCTCAAGAGTACTAAAGAATTTCTATTCCTGCACCATTGAGAGTATCCTGACAGGAAATATCACGGCCTGGTTTGGAAACAGCACCAAGAAGGAAAGGCAAGCTCTCCAGGGGGTTGTGCGATCGGCAGAGTGTACCATCTGTTTCGAGCTCCCCGACTTGGACACTATATACAGCAAGGGATGCCGGACCAAAGCCAGGAAGATAATGAAGGACCTCAGCTATCCCAACAATGGACTATTTTCTCTGTTGCGGTCAGGGAAACGCTACCACTCATTAAAGGCAAACACAGAGCGAATGAGAAGGAGCTTCTTTCCGCAGGCCATTAGAGCCCTCAACCAGACCTCCTAGTACCATGACTTACTTTCTTTCCTTCTACCCAACACATTCTCTCTACACTCTTCCTCAGCCAATCTACTTTATCATAATGTAGTACAGTTGTATAAAAAAGCATTTCACTACATATTGTACCATGTATGATTATTGTATGTGACAAATAAAATTTGATTTGATTTAAAGTACCTCTATAAAATAAAGACTATGCATAGTGATTTGTGCTTGGCTTTAAATAAACTAACCTGTCAGAACGCAGGTCTATTATGTGGGTAGCAATGCTTATAGTAAACCCGGGTTCAAAAGGAGGGCTGGGCAGGCAGGACAACCGCACTTGAAGGGACAGCTTATGGGTGGTACCAGCAACACCTCCGGCTCATGGCTCCTGCACTGAGTGGGGAGAGATGTCTTCTCCCTTAGTGTTGTGGGAGCACCACTGCAGCTTGGAGCATCTGTGAGATGCACGGAGGAGCAGCTAGTAAGCCAAGCATTTGGAACCAAGCGCCCACCACCCCCTGAGTTCATTAGTTATGATGGTGTGAGCACTTCCAGTGTGGGGGTAAAGCACATGGTGCAACATTGCCCTGTTACTGTACTATACAACAGTATATAAAAAATGGCGAATTATGCTCACCGATAATTCCATTTCTTCTTAGAGACCCCATGGCAGCCATAACATTGGGATATCCTCCATTTCCTTTAGTTTAGACAGGATGTTTTTCTAGGGACCATCCACCTGGTGTTATATAATATCACTCCTCCCCAACCTCCTTGTCTTTTGAGTGTCTCCATATTTAGGTATTTGGCAAAACATTACAAGGGGAGGGATTCTAATGGCTGTCATGGGATCTCTAAGAAGAAATGGAATTATTGGTGAGTATAATTCTCTATTTCCTTTTATGATCCCCATGGCAGACATAACCTTGGAACATACCAAAGCAGAATAAAGGGTGGAAAACAATAAATGCAATAAGATTTACTTAGCAAGTGCATCTTGCAAGGCATGATCCCCTAGTGGGCGTTAGCTACGTTTAAAGCATAATGTTTAGAGAACGTATGAGTAGACGACCAAGGTGTCCTTTCTGGAAACCTGAGTCTCCATCTGAAACTTTCTTACACTGACAAATGTATTTAGGAGCTTTAGATCCAGGATATTTATGAATCTTACTGTACCTATCATCACTAAAAATGGGCTGAAGTAAAGGCCTTCCTTACTCTGGATATTGATTCTATCACCTTAATAATTACAATATTTAATTTGCATAAATTAGCCATTGCTGCTTACGTGGTACTCTGGAGAGTAAGTACACACCACACACCCTGCACCTAAATCTATTATATTGCCATATTAAATTAAAACGAAAACCTTTTGTGTCCTTGGTAGTCACAAACCTTTAGGCATATTGGGGCAGATGTATTAAACGAGAGGGTGATAAACTTAATTCAGTCCGCTCCCAACTGCCATTTTTTCAAGCACATACTATAACATGGCATTTAGCATACCTCCCAACTGTTCCGCTATTCGCGGGAAAATCCTGGTTTTTTTGGGAGGTTTCTGCCTCCCTCCTGTGGCTGGCAGTGTCCCGCAGCAGGAGGGGGGGGGGGGTTCGTGAGTCCCTCCTGTCACTATTTCCTAAGCCCCGTAGGCTGCAGAACAGAATAGCATCTATTCTGCAGCCTGAGGGGCTAGGGTCATAGCCAGCAGCTCAAAGAGCCGCTAGCCATGCCTCCACAGTGGCAGACGCCCCCCAAAAACCTCATGTTGACCTTTTGACTGTCAATCTTCCCATTGTCGACCTAATGATTGTGTCGACCTTTCAACCCTGTCAACCTTAGCCATGTTGACCTATTTTACGGCTCAACCTAAGCCCTGTTGACCTTTAGTGGTCAAACTAAGGTATGAAGACCTTCAGAGTGTCGACCTATCCCGTTGCCACTTGCCTTCCAAGCAGTATTTGCTAGCATGTAGATCACATGTACAGTACACCCATTAATTCACTGTTCCAGCATTGAGGATGCCCGTTTCAGGTATATTTTGAAGCAGAAGCTGTGATATCATGGCTTCTGTAGCACCATTGCAGACTGAGGAGTAAAACAGGTCACCCCACCTCCCAACTGCTAAGGCAGTGCTACTTAAACTCGGGGCTGGATTCATATAGATGTATGGTATTGCACAGGGAAGTGACTGTGCATTACCATACAGCTAATATGCAAACGCAGAAGGACATGTCCTAGAATGCAGCATTGGATCACTCTGCAAGATCATCGGTCATCCGAGTAACCTTCAGGATGGCCATCTCAGATCCACAGCCGAGGCCACTCAGTCACACACAGGCACTGGCCTCAGCACTCCCACAAAACAAGTTTTGTTGAATGGACCCAGATGCTGCACCCAAATGCCCTCAGTGTGTCAATCAGGTTGTGGCTTAGGGATCACAGTGTACGAGGAAGCAGGACCAGTTCTGCACATGAACAGTATCCCCACCACTGGACGTGTACAAGTCCAAACCAGTACAGGCACTCAATTGTCAGGAAACCAATGAGTTTATTATTTCCAGGTCACCCTTTCAGGGTGTGTGGTGCGTGTGCACTACACACCCCACACCATTGTTTTCAGTACTTACTCTCCAGAGACCCACATCAGCAGCAGCGTTACACTGTGAACCTTTGGCTTCAAAACATTTTTGACCCCTTTACATAAAAAAACACTATTCATATAGATCTATATATTCCACTATAGTAAGTTATATAACAGACTATCTGCAAATATAATATCTACAAACAACCTGCTGGGTAAACACTAAACAATATATTTTTCAGTGACATCTCCGGGTGCCCCGCTGAATCATCAGGACCCCTGCTGAATCAGGGTTATCAGTAACGATCTGCGGGAGCACGCATCATGAACAATATAGTGCATACACACTAAATTATATGATATAGTAAAAGATATCGTTATTATACATACAGTTAACGAAAATCATATAGCGTGTGCCCACCTTAAGGGAGGTATTCAATCCCAGGTGCCATTTCCAACAGGGGAAATAGCACCCGCCACTTATTCAATGCTGCCATTTCCAACAGCAATGAAGTCAAAGTTCGACAAAACAAATCCGACTTTAAAAAAAGTCCAAACTGTTTTGTCGGAAATGGACATGGATTGTAGTAGAATTCACGGCCGTTTCGCAACAATCCATGGACGTATTTTGCCAGCATGCCCCTCGACAGGTGGAACATTGAATTCCGCCTGTCGAGTCTCTGTCGAGCCGGGTGAAAACGGGCCAGGATTCCGACTGCCCGGAACATTCCAACAGTCAGAATCCAAGATTAAATATCCCCCTAAATTAGCTTTACAGGTAGACAGACCCCAAAAATACAGGTTTTTGTATTCGCCCAAATTACTTCCCCATGGCAACAATTCATCTTCCGATTCCAAAGCCTACAGGAACAGCTTTCAATGAATTTGTCTCTACTAAAGAAATGGCCCCAGTCAGATTATGTATGCCAAGTACATTATCCTGGAGGCATCCGACATTATAATTCCTGCAATATATTTTCCAAATATGTAAATTATCCAGCCACCCAATTTCTTCCAGCCACTGTGAGGTTTCGTCATAATAAATAATAGGTTTTGTAGCAATATTTAACATCAATATACATAAACCCTTTGTGACTTTTCTATTAAATCCACAACATGCATTCTTGGTTATATATTCCTTCTCACCTAAATATAAATTTCAGTTAAGTTACAATAGGATTGTGGTTGACAGGGAAATAAGCAATTAAAAAATAAAGATCTATACAATTAAAAATAATAGGACTGTTTTGGTAAAACTGAGACCCAATGCCCCAAAACAAGGGGCAAAGCTGCTATACAATGTCAAGCAGTCTGCGGGAGGAATAGTAAGATTGTTCCAAATATGTGCACAAATCGTGGTTAAGGACCATGAATTTGTTCTGTATTTCAGGGCAGGATGTGAAGCCCATTGAAGCTTTTCAAGTAAATGAAGAAATTCTTGGTTCTAAATGATGTCACCCGCAAAGGATTTTGGAATACAGCCTATACAGTATTTCAAGTTGTGTTGTGTTTAGTCAGTAATGGAAGAATGGTCACTAAGTTTTACAGCCTCCGCCATGGATGCAGCATTTATGGCTGCATAAATAACTGTACCTGGATCCGATATCCACAGTAATTAGTGTTAAAAGCATATTTGTCAGTAGGGACGGCATTGTGCAGTCTTAAAGGTTCAAGGCGTATGTGACTATTACTCCTTAACAGTTTAAACATATTTACTGACCCAATGATTTGGAGCAATCATCAGCTTGGAATACGGTAGATAGATTTAACATTACATTCAATATAAACCCATGTATAGTTCAGAAAATAAAGTACGGAATTGTTACTGTATGGATTAGTTTAGACAAAGACATTACAGGTGAGACAGACTTACTGTACAGTCCTCATTATTAGGCTAGATCTAATGTACCGCTGAAACCGGCAAGTGGTCATGATGCCGCGTTTGCACTCATCGCAGCCCCAACCACTTTTCACACTGCAAAATACGGAAACTTTCTGCAAATAGTGTCATCACATCTCCAACCCACCCACGTTATTGGGGGAAGCGGACAGGAGAGTAGAGAATATGGTAATGAACTTATTCTGTTATTTTATTGGGAGTGTCATTATTATAGAAATCTAAATGGCTGTGGATCTTTTCTTTCTTGTATTAAGTGTGAGAATGAGCACTGACATTACCATGATGTAATTTTGCCAATATGAGGTGCTGGTAAGTAGTGCACAATTTAAAGAGCAATCACTCGCTATACTCACCGGCACATTTTCTACAGACGATCTGGTGGCGGGGTACCCATAGTGTGACTTAATGTATTTGGGTGGAGGCAGCTACAAAAAACGCCAAGGGTGTAAAGAAAACGAATGGGGTCATTCAGACCTGATCACACCACTGCGAAATCGCAGGACAAAAATGATTATGGATAGACTGCGCATGAGTACGTATCATAGCGTGAAGTCCGTCCTGCAATAAAATCCTGCTACTTTTTTGATCACTGGCCTACATAAGTTGATCGACAGGAAGACAGAGTTTGCGGGTGGTAGCCGTCCATTTTCTGGGAGTGTCAGGGAAAACACAGGTGTGCCCAGGCATTTGAGGGTAGGACATGTGACGTTCGCTCTGGCACGATCCATCAGTTTCTTTCATATCCACCAAGTCCTGGGCTACGCACACACTGGAAAAATCATTCGATGGTGAGTGGATTTGCAGATAATTGCCGATCCAACTAATTTTTGCAAGCCGTACTAAGCAATTCGCAAGCTTGCACCAGCGGGATTTCACTCTGGCTGGGCAGTGTATACCTGATCGCAGGGCGCTGCAATTTAGCAGATCTACTTAAGATAACAGCCACGTTCTTTCCTTCTAAAACATGATTCTTTTTTTCCCATTTCTTAAGCATAAAACCTACCTTACCTTTATGTCCTCAGATGCTCTCACTAATAAATGACCTAAAGAGAACCAAAGCAGGCATATCTGATAACTTTCATTTGATACATGTTTATTCTCCAATTGAACTTCTCTGTATGCGCTGTAAGCCAAAATGTTCTCCTGCCCACTAACATTGAGTGATTCAAGTGATCCATAGAAATGCACTGAGAATTTAAGTTTTGTACAAGTTCTTTGAACATAATATAAACAAAAGGTAACAATTTATTATTTAAAAAAAAATGGAGATCATTTGAAATAAAGTTTTTTACACAGAAGAAAAAACCCCATAAACAGACAACTAAACAGAAACAATGTCTCATCTGGTAAAGGACATTATTAAAGCATGACAGCAAGACTAAAATAAGGAGGATACCATCGTATTAAAAATCGACCACACTTAGGTCGGCAGGGTTCTAGGTCGACACCGTTGGGTCGACAGGCAGCAAGGTCGACAGGGTTCTAGGTTGACAGGTGTCTAGGTCAACATGGGATAAGGTCAACATGGGTTTAGGTCAACAAATGCGTTAGGTCGACAGGTCGCGAGGTTGACATGGGTTTTTTCACTGTTTTTGTGATACATAATACAGCTGCACATGATACAGAAAAATACAGCTGCACATGATTTTAGGGACGATCACCCCTAGCAGAGCCCACACTCCCGGGGGACCTTTAATTAACAGCCCCCCAACCCCACCCCCACACACTGACCTGAGGCAGTCACCTCATTTTCCGAGTGCTACCCCTGCCCAGGTCATCAATCAGCCAGGCTTTCCCATCCACTGGGCATTCATAACCCGCAGACTGTTTGTCAGTGTGTACTCAGTATACAAATTTACAGCTGCTCCTGCACATGATTTTAGGGACGATCACCCCAGCAGAGCCCACACTCCCTGGGTACAGTTAATTAACAGCCCCCTGGCGACGCAAGGCCCGCCCCCTGGTGATGCAAGGCCCGCCCCCTGGCGACGCCTTTTCTCCCTGAAATGATTTTTCAAAAGTAGGCAACCATGGTATAAAGATTCAATTCTATAGTAGAATTAGAGATTTCAGACACCATGGCGGGTATTCAATTAGCCCTGATACCCTGAGTTTACATGGGATTATGCTTCGGGTGCCTCACACATCTACCTGATAATCTACCATTTTTTCCCAGAAGCTCAACTAGTGCACCTAACTGAACACCACTATACAACTCGGCCAGCAAATTGGTGTGGCTTACAGCAGCCGATCTCCAACAAACAAAGAAATGATTGCAGGCCTGGCAAACCTGTCATTCTCCAGTTGTTCTGAAAAGTTCCAACTTGCCCTGCCACAGTTTTGATATAATGGAATGCTAAAACTGATGCACGGCATTGCTGGGATGATCCACATCATGCTGTTTTACAACAGCTGAAGAGACACATTGGCAAAGCCTTAAATTATTGCATAATTGTGTGGCACCCCAGAACTGAGGTACCCCTTTTTGTGCCACAGAATCATTGGTGGCCAGGGCTGCCTAAAAATATACAGGGTTTTGGGGGGTTGCTAGGCAACCACCCCGCAGCAGCATGGAGGACAGGAGGGACTTTAGGACCCAGCAAGGTGCTGGGAAAAAGGAGGAAGTTAGAGCCCTGCCTGTTGCTGGGCAGAAGAAGTTGTATCAAGTGCCCCAAGGGAAGAGGAGAAGCACGCTGGGCGCAACGCAGAGTGTGTGCCCTAGAGAGTAAGGAGTGAGAAGTGCGATGCAGAGAGAGCCCCCCTGCTGTGTAAGAAGTAAGCAGGAGGACGGCGTAGAGCTGAGAGAGAGTGCGACCGCAGGAAGAGTGGAGAGAAGTAGCCCTGAGTGGAGGGGAATTCAGTGTCACCAGAGTGACGGCACCTGGACCGACAACACAGTCCCACCGGCGGGGATTGACAGCTGCGTGGCGAGATATGCGCCGCATCAGTGACTCTATGGTGTGCCTGCACCACCTGGCGCACAAGGACAGGAGAGGAGCAAGCAGCGTTTGGGAGACACCGCGCAGCCAGCGGTGATTGACAGGAGCCAGGGCATAGCGCAGCCCACTGACAGGGGAATGAGCTGCCGACAAGAGGGAGAAACTGCACACGTGAGGAGCTGGCAAGTGGCAACGTGTGTGAGAATACAGGTATTTTGCATCCCCACAGTGCCCCTATATCCCCCGGCCACGTTTCCCTAACGGCCTAGTGGCCTGTCCTCCATTTTACTCCACAAGTTACCTCAGCACCGGCGCCATCTTAGAGTGAGGCGCAATCCACATTCTAGTGACTGCCTTTACACTCACGCTTCATTACATGGAACAGGACACAATATTTCCTCCACTGAGTGCCTTTGACTAGCCAGGCCCTGGACCCAGGCCTTTTCTTCAGCAAAGCCCGTTATCAGGGAGTTACATTCAGTGTTGGCAATGTGCCAGAGTTCAGGATACATGATGCCTTGGATTACAAATTCCTCTCATTAGTATTTCTGCAAGTACGTTGCACCTAGGCCAGAAAGGTACAAAACACTTAGAACTGCGCAGTTCAGTGACTTATTATTTTGTATCTGGACGCTTATTGTTATTGATATAAGGTATAATCTGCTGCATATTACTGTAATTCATTTAAATGTTATTAAAAGTCTTTTTGATTGATAATTGGAATTGGTTGCACTGTGTTTAAATTGCATAGTGGTCTTGGTAACGCAGCATACCGTGCAAATTGCGGCCTGCAGGTGTTACAGGTGGCCCCATCGCGCACGATATCCTCTTTAAAGAATATTATCATTCTTTTGTCATTCGTTGCAATTGTTGTCTGAATTAGTTCATTTTTTGTGCGCAGTTTTGTGTGAGGTGCGACCTATGGTGCCACAGTGGCCCCATTGCGCACAATATCATATAGCTGGAACATTGTTTAGATCTTTATTCATAAACTACCAATTGTCTTTACATCTTTTGACAATTATTGCATTCCATTGTCATTGCATAGTTTAATCATTTTCATAAATGTAATCCACGGTCCTTTTTGCCGCAAAATAAATCCTTTTGATCATCGTCCCATGTGGGGTGACCATTGTGTACGGTTGTTGTGGGGTCCGCCCCTCTGAACTGCAGGCGAGTGAAGCAGACATGTCGCAGCCAAGCAGTGCCGAAAGGAGAACAGTCACACACCTGCACGCAGTCTGACAACATCACAATTGTACTGAAAATCAGAGGGTAAGGAGGTGGAAGCAAGCCCAGGGAACAACACAGAGAGGTGTCACACCAAGAGATTTGTCAAGCTTTGGTACTAGGTGTGTGGCCAGCCATGTGGGAAGCATTATCATGCCCCAATTAGGAATACTGTGTCCTGTTTACATCATGTACTGCAGCTGAAGTGGGCATGGCCAGCAGTCTTGGGGAGGCTCTGTCTCTTCCAAAACTTAACCCTTAAAAAAAATGTCAATTGTTGCCCTTTAGCAGTATGCCAGCATCAATGTTATTACAGCACTGTGTGTATGACAAGAACTGCAGGAGTGACTGAAACTATGTGATCCTGCAGTTATGCTAATTGGTGAAGAGGAATCAATTTTTGATGGGGTATCCCTAAATAGATTATTTAGTGACGGGTATTTGTACAGCAGGTTTTTTTATGCCTCCAGTCGTTGGGCGAAATCGGGACTCTCGTGTGGCACAAGGGCATGGTCTGGAGGTAAACCCTATCTGCAAGCCACTCCCCCATTTACAGCACTGCTGCTGCCCGCGAGTGGGGAAAAAGGGACTGTACAGTAAAAATTTTGACTCAATTGGGAGGTATGGTTACTTGCCGTATCCGAAGCATGGCAAGCGCAGTGGGCTATGCAAGGGGACGTGGTACACTTATACTGTGTCTATGCCAACCTATATTGACAGAACGTTGTAGCATATCAATCATGCTGCCACTTAAGAGGACTGCAGGCAACCATGCAGGACTCATCCTGAACATGTGCACAAAGGGTCCTGCGCATGCACAGTTGCTCTGCCATCTAATTTTTGCATGAATCCTAAGGATTGCATACAAATATGAATCAGGCACAATGTGTACAAATTCCTGCTTCATAACCTTCTATACTGACCTGTATACTGGGGGTTATGGTTAGCAGGGAGGTGGGCGGACCAGGATGTGACAGCATACAGTAATTGCATCATTATAGCCAGGGCAGCCGAGAGGTATGCCGGGCCCCGGTAAAATGTTGGGGGCGTGACCTCCCACGATTAGGCCACGCCCCCACAATGCTTAGAGGGGGTGAAAAAAACTCTAAAGTCAAGGGGGTGTCTCCCCACCCCGGGCCCCTCCAGCAAGCCTGGGCCCAGGTAATTAGTACCAGCCCCCCCCCCCCCCCCTCGGCTGCCCTAATTTCAGCTCCACCCAATACAATGACACTATCAAGCGCAAAATGTCCAGTTGGTCTGCCCACTTGTGTTATTGTTTAACCACTACTTCATAAATAGCCTATAGTCATAGGCGTGCGCAGCACATTTTATTAGGGGGTGCACCGTCAAAGGGGTGTGCGTAGCTCCACCTATTGGGCGTGTCTAACAACGCCAATCAGGCATGTCTTCTGTCATCTATTGGCACTCTCTACAATATAAAAAGTCTCTCAGCCACACCATAATCTCCTATTTCAGTTTTAATGCTAATGCTGGTCTAACAGAAGCAAGGAAAACCACATTAGGCAAATTCTTATATATATTATCAGTCCCTGGCCACAGTGGAATTTACAATCTACAGATGTAGCGCCACTCATTCAGCCTACCCATGGCGGTTCTACCACCAGCCCGCCATGGCGGCCCTCGGCGCAAGGCATCGCAAAACATTTTAACAGCTTGGCGATTGCTGGATGAGTGCAATACCAGTGATCATCCACCAGGTGTCACTTTTTGAAATCTTTACTGTGCATGCGTGAAATGTGTGCATGAAGTGACTACAGTATTAAAAAGCTCTGTAGCGCAGGAACTACTTTGCTACTACTGTACTGTCCAGTAAGCTACAGTATTGTAGACAGACAGCTCTTATCAGGTGTGTAGGCTAGTGGATAAGCGCACCGCTCTGCATGTTGTACATTAAAGTACAGCATGCCTTAGTTTCATTATTAAAGGGAACTTATTTTTTACCAACAAATTTACAGTAGGTCAGTTACTGTATATTTAGCACAGAAAACTTCTGCCTCCCTATTAACCTTTCCGTGCGTCTGCATGGGCACGGACGCTAATGCGTCTCATTGTTTTGGTAAAAAGGCGCTAGGATGCATCAGAGTGGAAAGTCTGGTCGCTCTTGTAAAGTAGTGGATAAGCGTGCCACTCTGCATGTTTTACAGTATGCCTGAGTTTGATTCATAAAAGGGATCTTTTTTTTTTTTTTAAACACAGCTATAGACAGTAGGTCAGTTAGAGTATACATTATACTCTGTAAAGCATTGCAGAATATGTTTGCGCTATACAAGAAACAATTAATAAATACATACATACATTTTAATTTATCCATATAGCACTAATATAGTCAGGTTCCCTTATCTGTATGCCAAATAGATTAAGTGCAATTTAGCTTTAATACACTGTGCTCTGAATATGCGGTCAATGCCGCCTGATGTGTTAGGAGAGGGCTGATTTCATGAAAGCCTCGACTCCTTCTTATTGCCGACTCAGTACATAAGGTTAGCGCTGGGACACTTAAATGGTTAAATAGTATTCATTGCCAAAATTAATTATCACAGTATACACACAACAATTATACTAGCACACAGCAGAAGTACAGTTGGAGCCACAGCGATGTTCACGGGGATGAGACACACGAGCGTCTTATACTGTAGTATACTGTGTAAGCTCGCTCCACTTGGCGAATGTCAATACCGTTCCATCGCACGCACGTCCCAGTATCACGGCGCCTGGGCAGTGTCTCCCTGCCCGTCTCTGCTTCAGGGAGACGCTGCCCAGTTTGGGGGGGACGGGGCGACGAGGGGGACCGGCGGCAACGGTGGAGGAGGCGGTGGGGACCGGCGGCAGGCTCCGTTGCCAGAGGTGTGCGAGCGTCTCATGCGCGCATGACCCTGGCGGTACCCAGCCACTGGCGGGGGCTGGCGATTCTATCTGCAAAGATGTAGCCTGCTACATCTGTATGCGGCTTAACAGCAAAGTAAAAAAAGGAGGGCATTCAAAGCATTTAAACAAGATGGGACACCCAAATTATTTGCCGCATATAAAGAATGTAATAAGAAATGTAAAAATACAATCAAGATGGATAAATTAGAGGCTGAACGTAAAATATCTGCAGATAGCAAATTAAATCCCAAAAAATTCTACAGTTATATATACAGGAAACTGTTAAGGAAGGAAAATATTGGCCCACTAAAAAATAAGCAGGGTACCCTGGTAATAGAAGGAAAAGAGAAAGCGGAATTATTCAATTAATTTTTTGCTTCGCTATTTACAAGGGAAGAATCTTCAGAAGATCTCCCACAGATTAAATGCTCATCTCTTGATTGCTCCCAAACTGTATGTTTGAGTAAGGAAATAGTCAAAAATAGATTACAGAACCTAAATAGTAACAAATCTCCTGGCCTGGATGAAATACACCCTAGTATAGTAAAAGAATGGAGTTCTGTCATAGCACTACCATTATATCTGATATTCGAGGAATCAAACTCGAGGACAGTACCAAGGGACTGGCACATAACTTCATACCAATATGGAAGAAAGGCAGCAAAACTAACCCTGAAAATTATAGACCAGTCAACCTTACATCCATTGTGGGGAAAATATTAGAAGGAATAATAAGAGATAGTATCCAAAACAGAAGAAAGTAAGGCTCAGCATGGGTTCATCAAAAATAGATCATATCAGACTAATTAAATTAGCTTCTATGGGGAAGTCAGTAGGGGGCTGGACTTAGGGAAATCTGTTGATGTAATACTGCTTGATTTCGCTGAACCTTTTAACACAGTGTCTCATAAAAGGTTATTAATAAAACTAGGTAATTTAGGGGTAGGAGATAAAATTTGTAATTGGATTACAAATTGGATGCACAACCGAAGACAGAGAGTGGTAGTAAATGGAATACATTCCAGCTGGGGTAAGGTCCAAAGGGGAGTCCCGCAAGGTTCAATATTTGGACCCACCTTGTTTAATATATTTATTAATGATATAGAAAGTGACATAGTGAGTAAAATTGCAATATTTTTCGGACGACACAAAATTGAGCAAGGAAATTAATTCAGGAGAGGATGTGGATACACTACAAAAGTGACTTCATTAAACTGGAAAGGTGTGTGGAAAGGTGGAAAATGCAGTTTAACATTGATAAATGTAAATAATTCATTTGGGAACAAAAATTAACAAGCTACTTATAGGCTAAATGGAGCTATTATGGGGAATTCTGCTGTAGAGAAGGACTTGGGGGTCATCATAGACGAAAAATTGGGTAATAGTGCAGCCTACTCAAGTGCAGCAGCAAAAGCAAACCAGAAACTGGCATGCATTTAAAAGGGGAATGGATCAAGGGATGCCATCTGGTAGTGCCTCTTTACAAGGCAATGGTGAGACCACACTTGGAATACTGTGTTCAGTTCTGAGCACCGCACCGTAAAAGGAAATGAATTGGAGCAGATAAAGAGAAGGGCAACTAAGCTAGCAAAAGGTCTCAAATCAGTAGAATCAGCTGAATATGTTTTCACTGGAGAAACGAAAGTTAAGAGGCGATAGGATTTGTTCACATAAAGGATTGGGAATCATATAGAACTGGAAGATGATTTGTTCACTAACAGGCCTATACTGAGGCTCGAGGAAAATAAATTCTGTACTGATTTAAGAAGAGAATTCTTCACCATTAGAGCAGTAAAATTCTGGAAGTCATTGCCGATGGGGGTGATTACAGCAACTACTGTTAATGAATTTAAAACAAAACTGGATACATTTTGGCCACTAAGGGAATCCTATAGATAGGACTTACTCAAGTCAGTAGTTACAAGTCAAATAGGTTGAACTCGAAGGACTAAGATATTTTTTCAGCCTTAATTATTATGTTACATTCATTCTAGGATTAATTTAGTTGGGAGCCAATTAACCTACCAGGTATATTTTGGATACTGGGAGGAAACCAGAGGACCTAGAGAAAACCCACACAAACACAGTGAGAATATACAAAGTCCGCACAGTTAGGGACATGGTGGGACTCAAAACCGATGACCTCACTGCTGTGAAGCAGTAATGCTAACCATTACACCGTCCTTGCTACACAATTCTCTTCTGTCATACAGAACATGTTTCAATTACTGTATTAAAATTCCTTAGTACAATACATTCTGCAGACAGCACTGCAATATTTCTTAGTAATATAAAGTGAAATTATCAGAGTGTAATATCTGTCTAATCTTTCCAATTGCTCCAATACTTTACCAGATTTTTATTCCAAACGTCAACTAACCATTTGCTTCCAAACACATGAAAACAGGTAAAATGTATGTTCACATAAATTAGTTAAATCCATTTAATATAACCAATTTATGTGATTGACCATTTTTGCCGATTTCCAGGTTTTGGGAGCTAAGGATGTGAGCACCTGGCCCAGACTCCGGGGGCAAAATGTAACAGGTGGAGAGTTTTAGAAAGTGAGAGATTTTGGGAGAGTTTTCCCATTTCTTTAAAGCGGCAATTATTTACACCGCAAAGCTAGGTTGATTTTGCCATGCAATTGATTGCTGCTTTAAAACAAATGGGAAAACTCTCCCAAAATCTCTCACTTTCTGAAACTCTCACCCTATTACATTTGGCCCCTGAAGTCTGTCAGAATCTCCCCTCTGGCCTTCTCCTGGAGAGAAATAATATAAAGTAGGTAAGAGTGCCTTAACCTGAGCTGTCTATTGGTTACATGTGGGTGAAAAAGCAAGTATAATCCCATTATGCTCATCAGTTGTATTGTGTTACCTAGTACAGCATCGATTTCACTTTCTGTTAGTAGTAGAAGATAACATGGTTAAGAAAGGAGAAAACACATGCAGGTTACACACATAAAGTGAGGTGATGAATACACCAGACGAATGAGGATGTTGACAGATGTTTGAAAAGCATTTACTCAGTTTAAATCTATAGTTTAACCAGGCAATGCTCCTTAGAATAAAATGTGATTATAATAATAAGGGTAAGTTTCAGGTTTGTAATCAGGAGTGTGAGTCAGCACTAACCTCACAGATATGATCAAAAGTGAAGAGGTAATTTTATGTTTTTGTTATCATTAAATAATCTAAGGCAATTTTATTTTTTGTCCATCTCTTAGTGGAACGATCTTGCATAATTATACAATTAAAAGCAGATATGAAAACAGTACTTTGGTGGGATGGGCTACATGTATTAGAAGTACTTGCCAGCTTCATTGATCACATTTTTTGATGCACAAAAATGTGTGGAACTTCCCATGGGACTCTTATTGTCTTATCTTCCAGTTAGTTAATTGCCTCTTAGTCTATTAGTTAAATTTATGAAGGGCTGCTCACATCAACAAAAGAGCAGCAAGCATCAATATAGCCAGGATAGAATATGTACACTAACATAGTAAAATGGTTTTAATCTCCTGCAATTGAATAATACAGTACATGGCAATAACATGTAAACTAGTAATCACTAAATGCCCCAATACAATTAAAGTGGTGATTCCGCCACTGGATCTGCTGATCAGTTGTCATCAATAAAAATCGGCAATCCATTAGGAAAATTAGACATGTTAAAAATCCCCAACATGCCGGTGTTTAATATTACAGACATATTAGAGAACAATGTATTCCTGACCTTTTTATACTGCCGATTCACCTGCAATGCAGACAGTTTACAATAGGGGAGAAATAGTCATCTATTATTTTTCTAGTTTCATAACATTACACAAGTGCGGTGAAAAATACATTTTATTCAGGAAAGGGTGACATTACAGTCAGTGGCGTAACTATAGAGGGTGCAGGGGATGCAGCTGCTATGGGGCCCGGGGCTTGGGGGGGGCCCAGAAGCAATCCCCTGCACCCTTTTTATTTTTTGCCAGTTTTTTGTTCAGGTAATGGTAGCACGCCCCACTCCCCTCCCCCTTACCAACACCGATGACAAGATGCCAGCACATACTGTAGGAGATCTGCATGCTGTGGGACCCAGGGCAGGGGCAGATAAGATCAGCCGCTGATGAGCCGGGGATGAGGGACCAGCCACTGGGGAAGTTGATGCAGAGGAGACCCCTGGCTGCTGTGAGAGCCGGGGTCGCTGCAGGAGCCGGCACTGGGTGCAGAGGAGACCAGCAGCAGGGTGATGCGGGGCTGAGGTACCAGCCGCTGCCAGAGCCAAGGCAGAGGTGGACAGCTACCACGGAATCCGGTGCAGGTGCAGACCGCAGAGACCTTGACTACGCAGGTGAGAGGGATAGGGAGGCCTGGAGATCAGCCACATACTGAGTGGGGTGGGGTGGGGACGGGACTGACAAAGTCAACCCTTTTCTAACCCATGCTCTCTGTCCCCTTTGCCTTGCTTCCCCGTTTGCACTCCTCCCCACACCCCCTCTGCCCCCACAAACTTTGAAACCCCTTGACTTCTATATTGTTATACACACACACACACACACACACACACACACTAGTCCAACCTGGCCTTTGCCTTTTGCTACCCCTAATATTTATTTTGACCCCCCCCCAGGGTTATTGTAGTGATAATGGGGGGCCCCTTTAACATTTTAGCTATGGGGCCCATAAAGTCCTAGTTACGCCTCTGATTACAGTTGATTTGCTGATGCCTTGGCTTCTACATTAAATGCTCTCAGAAGTTCAAGGGGGCTGATTACCCTACCCTAGGCAAATACAGTAAAACAGCAGCTTTGTGTGAGGCATGAAACAAGAAGAGAACACTTAGGAAGAGAGCACATACTGTGCATGTAATAGTTGATTAGAAGACTATATAGTCTTTCTAGTCATCACTAAGGGGATATTCAATCTCCTGCCACTATTGCCGACAGGGGAGATAGCGGTTGGGCCCTATTCAATGCTGTCTTCCATGGCAGCATTGAACTGGGATCTCAGCAGAACGTGCCCTGACTTCACAAGCAGCCAGGCACGTTTCTCACTCGCTTCTAACAGCCACGCCCCCTTCTCAGCGCTCGGCAGGCGGGACATTGAATCCTGCCTGCAAAATCACTGTCGAGCCGGCCGAGAATGGGACAGGGTCACGGTTGTCGGGCCAGCCCGACAGTCATGACCCTACACTGAATACCCCCCTAAGCCCCAATATCCATGGGTAAAGAACAGAAGTTAAAGAAACCTTTATTTGTCTAGCACCAACTTTGTATGTATACTGTACATAAATGTAAGAGTTTGCACGGTGCTTATTACCCATCACATTTGGGTGGCTGTAACAGAACCTGGGGACCATGACACCACTTTGCATCACACAGTATATCCATGTGTATAGTTGAAAGTGTTATCAATAATAAACTAGTGTATTGTGTGTGTGTGTGTGTGGGTGGGGGGGGGGGGTGGTGGTATTATTCTACTGAAAAAAAGCCAGGTCTCTTGCAACAACAACAAAATTAAAAGACACCAGCGCAGGGAGGAGGTGGGGTTTGCGGACCTGCAGGCAGGGAGGAGAGGACATTTTGCTGCTGCAGCTGCATCTCTCCCCGCTCAGCACACAACACTGTGCAGCATGTGCTGGTAAGGAGATAGAGACTACAGCATTGGTAATTAGGTCTCTCTCTCTCTCTCTCGCTCTCTCTCTCTGCAATGGAGGAGGGGGGAAAATCATGACTCCAACAGACCCACGCCCAGGTAAAAAGTACCCGCTCCCCCCCCTCCCCTCATGAGGTATTACCTGGCAGCATGTACCTTCATGATCTATTTAGTTCAGATCCAGTACTACTAACTGGACTGATAACAATGCTGCAATCTGGAACCAGCAGCCTGCACACACAGAATAACTTGCAGGCAGTGGCAGCTACAGAGAGGTCGGGCTGCAGTGAACTCCAAAATTAAAATTGGGAATCCCCACCAACTGTCACTCCAAATACTCCAACATAAAATCATTGGTAGTTGGTGTTGATCCTCTATTTGAATTTCGGACAGCCCTGCAACTCCACCTCCAACATTTGCAGGTGAGTAATCAGCCTGGATGGAGATTCTGCAGCATCGTTCTCAAATTGATGGTGTTACAGCTTTTATGCGGAGCAGACTTCCCAGGTAAGAAACTCAACAAAGCAGGATATCCTGACCTGCTGGACAGGTGGCAGATGTAGGTCACAATATGAACTAATAAAACATAAGTCCTTATCACGACAAACAATACAAATGTACCCAAAAATATGTAAAACAAATAATAATCATTCGTACTCAATCATTAAATCCCAGTCTGACATTTGAGGCCAGATGATTTCAAAATCTTACAGCTATATTCCCCCAAATCTGCTGTGGGTTTTCCTGAGCATCAAAAATACAATTCCATGATGCATATGTAACTATCCTGAATGGACTCCATAGCGGTTTTACAGCCACAGCATGTTTTGCATTTCAGTGAATCAGCGTCTTTACTTTTACTCATCCACGAACTGTAATCCTCTCACCCACATCTTTTTCCACCCACTTATTTCAAACAAAATTAACATACAGTATTTTTGGGCCATACTTGTCGATTTTCCCTGAAAGTCAGGGCACAGTGCTCCTCTGTACACACGCACACACACAGGGGTCACCTATAGGATACACACTGGGGTTAGTGCCAAGCTACTCAGACACACACACAAACACAGCACATCACACAGATGCCTAAATATGGTGCAATCTATGGAGCTGCTGAGGAAGAACCATATACATTAACCTGCAGCCAGGGCACTTTCCCTCCTCCTGCAGCCTCTCCTGTGAGCTCCCAGATGACATCAGCTGTCAGTTTCCCCACCAGCTGGTCTCCACAGTAGCTCCCCATCTCTCCTACTCCAGCTTGTCTCCAGCGTGCAGCTCCCTTCATGCAGGAGTCAGGGCAAGAAAGGGATCGGTTGCTGCTGCCACGCCTACTAAAGAGGGAGCTATGATGTAGAGAACTCCCTGATGGCATGGCCGCTAGCAGGTTTTGCTGACCTGGGCAGGTCTAATAATACTTATGAGAGGAAAGGGGGGATTGAAGGTCCGCACACACTCAAATTGTATCCCTTTATTGTTTATGGGATTCTATCAGAAGGGCCGGCTATATTGGTAGTAGTTTGGCGGGGGTGATATCCAGAAAATTAGTATACAGATTATTTGGAAGAAAGATAAGAATTTGCATGATGGATGCACACCATCATGCTCTGGTACTCTGTCTAGGATCTGCAGATAGATTGGGTGTTGAGCTCTATTATTATTGTTATTTCACACTTGTGTCACATTTATTATTACCCTTTTTTTCAACAGTGTTCAGAGGATTCAATCAGAATGAGAGAGGAGGGTCAAATGTTGATCCCTTTATTTAGTTTTTATCCAAAATCACAATAGGTTATTAGTAGAGACAGGATTATATGCATTTGCATATTTGCACTGCATTTGCATATTTTGCCCATTCTCACTGGTATTGTATATTTTACCTAAATCTAGTGATGGTGCATATTTTAGGCCCTACCCCCTTTCCACCTGCAAGTCACAGCAGTGCTTTGCCCTGCTGCTGCTGGCCAGGTAGTGGTAGAGTGTGCAGGCTGGGGCAATAGGTGTGCAGTGTGGGGAACCTTGGATGTACGATATGTCTGACACTGCTCTAGGCTGCCAATCCATGTTGATAAAAGTCAGTTGGGGCGGATGCCATTACAAAGCTCCTGAACCTTTGCCTGCCCCTGGCCTGGGACTTTACACCAAGAGACAGACTTCTGCAGCAGAGGAGGCGGGCAGAAGGGCTGTGACATCACACGGCGCGGAGGAAATGCCGTGTCACAGTGAGTATGCGGCACAGAGAGCAAGCCTTCAACTGCGCCGCCCTCACACGCTATGCTGACATTTGATCCATCGGCGCTGGAGATGAGGGTCCGTGTAGTTGAAGCAAGAAGAGCTTTGGACGCTGCAGTCGGCTGTAGCAACCAGGAAGAAAAAAAATCCTGTGTACAGCACTAGACATCTGCAGATGCTGTGGGCCTATTTTTGAGGTTTATTTGCTGATTTTTAAATAAATAAAGTTAAAAATTACTTTTTTTTTATTATTTAATGTAGCATATTTTAACACTTTTCATGCATATTTTAAGTATTTTTCATGCATATTTGCATGCATATTTCAAGCTTTTTATGTTGCATATAATCCTGTCTCTAGTTATTAGGTTCTATCAGGATGATATTTCTCTTAAACTAATCTATCTGCAGATCCTAGGCAGAGTACCAGAGGATCTAGGATCATTGTCGTCAAGCTTATAGAAAATTAATACGAGAGCAAAATTGTAGTTACGTTAATAAACTACAGATGAAACTACTAACAAGTCTAGAGATTTTTTAGAACTCTATCAGACACTTTTTCTCTTTGTCAAACAGTGCATTTGCACTTAACATTATGGGGGAAATTTACTAAAGGAAATTTATAAAAAATAGTTGTATTTGTATCCAGAAATACACTTATTTTTGACATTTACTATCCCGAAAATACCGCAATTTGTATTCGTATTGATAGCACATCAATACGAATTGCCGTATTTTCGGGATAGTAAATGTCAAAAATAAGTGTATTTCTGGATACAAATACACCCATTTTTTTACAAATTTCCTTTAGTAAATTTCCTCCTATATGTGTGTGTGTCTATGTATGTCGTAGTCTTTTAACCCCTTACAAATTTCACAAGTAGCAGAAAGAAGTCATCCTGTGTGGTCCTATATATTAAAAGAACACACAGTACAGTGTCTTTTCTTTTTACCCCAATAAATTAATAAAAATTATAAGTTTAACAAAACCAAAATTCTTTCCTTCTTTGGTGTGCATCCATCATGCAAATTCTTCTCTTTCTTCCAAATAATCAGCTCTAATAATAACCACGACCTGCAGTGCTTGGCAGTTCTATTAGGCATGATTGTGTCACACTCCGCCCCCAACGCGGCCAGACTCAAATGGGGCTTGAATATATCGGGGTACTGGGAGGGCTGTGCAGGGCATCGGGGGTCTTGCAGCTAAAACGGGAGCCTCCTGCAGAATGCGGAAGTATCGGCAAGCCTGCGTCAGGAGAACTCCCTGTTTTCCTGGAGAACCTTGCAATCTCCCTGAATATGGTCTAGGAGGCCGCAACAAAGTGAGGATATAATGTCTCTAGATTTAACATGGAAGAATCACTGGAGAGAAGAATTAGGAATGTACAACATCAATTTCTAGGGTTCTATTTTTCTGTGTAACTCGCCAGCACCCTGATGGCTACATTAGTGGCGATGTCCAAGTGTGGGTGTTGTATTACAATACATTGGATTTATGCCCCAGGCTGTGTGCTGCATTATCAGTGTCCAGGTCGACATGTGAAAAACCCCATGTCGACCTTTTGACCGTCGACCCAACCTAGTGTTCATTCTGGCACCCTCTATCTTTGAAAACCCATGCAGTTCATCTTCCCTGCCTGGGGTGTCGCTGTCTGCTGTGGTGTTTCTAGCACAGGTCTGGTTTGCATATCAGTTCTGATATACAGACCACATTGTGCTAGAAGCACTACAGCAGACAGAGACACCCCAGGCAGGGAAGAGGAAATGCATGTGTTTTTAAAGATAGAAGGTGCTAGAATGAACACTACAATCCATGTCAACCTAATGACCCTGTCGAGCTAGACTCATGTCAATCTTCCTGCATGTCTACCAACATGCAGGTAACCTGATGATTCATACCCGTTTGGAAGGTAATGGGTAGTAACGGCATGTCACTTGGGGCATGTATCAGCCTGTGATTCTGTATGAAGGAATCACATCTCCATTGTGCTAGTTGCTGCAGGCTGTGGCGGGCCATTCTAAGTGAGCCTTAGTCGAGGAGTCAATGTTTTCTGGAACTGTGTCAATGCGGCGAATGTGTAAGTAGCTTGGGCAGCTGCGTAGGTTCTGATAGATTTATATAAATTCCAGCGACATATTTTCACACATCCTGAGTCACAAATCACATCTGCAGCACACCTAGGAATGAGGCCCTATATGTGATATATTATGCAGCTGCTTTAAGGTTGCTATGCACATCTAAGGCAGAGCAATACATATCCTCACACATAGGGGAGTTGCAGGTAGAGGTGAGATTTTGGTAATGTAACTTCTAGATTTAAAGTGAACCTGATTTTGCCTAGAAACAAACTGCTGCTCTAAATCTAATGGATACATTGCCAAAATCTCAGCTCGGCCCGCATCTTGTGGGCTATTACATTTCAGCCATACTGTAGATGTTGATTTTCTGGTAATGCTTTTTCAAGAGTAGGTATGTATATGATCTGGTCACTGGTTAGTAGAAAGGCCACTACTCGCTTTTTTTTTTTTCTAGACCTCTCTGCTGCTTTTGACACTGTTGGCCTAACTTTTCTCATACAAACACTACAATCAATAAATCTTCAGGACACAACCTTTTCTTGGTTCACACCCTACCTAGCTAACCTCTCTTTCAGTGTTGCTTCTCCGATTCCACCTCCTCTTCGATTTTCTTCAGGCTGCACGCACTCTCAATGCCTTTCAATAAGACCATCCGCTGGTCCCCAAAAAACTCACCCCTTCAGGCAAATTTATCAAATTACAGAGAGCCACCCACTTAATCTTTATACACCTTTCCTATCCAATTACATCCCCACTGTACAGTAACATATCATCACTAATTTTCTCTCTCACCTTTCCATGCTCCTGACCCCTGCCTTACAAAACTGGGGCAGCTAACCAAGAACCTTTGCAATCTGGTGGATCAATATACAATAGATAACACCTATCCTTCGGTATCAATCCCTATTACCCTATAGATTGTAGGCTTGAGAGTAGGGCCTTCCTATCATTTTGACTGTCTGTAACTACCCAGTTTGTTGTACCCCTTTTTTCCAATTGTAAGGCGCAACTGAACTTGCTGTGCTGTTAATGAATAAATAAAATAAATATGGGCAGCCAGGGATGTAACTAGTACTGTTAGGGCCACATAGCAATATTTTGAAAAGTCCCCCCTTTACCACCAGAGAGGGGAGTACAGGATGAAAGAAGGGGGAGGGGGGTGTCAAAGATCAGAAGGAGGAGAGAGTTGGTGGAGAGCCACGTAGCCCGCGCTTCCTGCCTCGGTAGCTCCAGCACTGCAACACTTCCACTCAATCAGCCACAATTTAACTTGAAGGGCAGGGCAGGAAATTGAGCCACTGATGATGGGCTCAGCACATGGGACAACCAATGCCCACACATCAGTATATACATTTTTTTTTAAAGGGTGCAGGGGATTAGCTGTGGGGCTGCCTTAACCGCCGGGCCCCATAGCAATTACATACCCTGCACCCTCTGTAGTTACGTGACTGTGGGCAGCACATTCCATGCATTTGGTTGTCTGAATAACACCATGGCAACAGCAACGGGATTATGATTATGAACACACGTTCAACAGTAGGATGGAAAGCTGGATAAGACACATCATACTAGTTCAATGCTGATTTAAAAAAATGTGCTATAGACATAATAAAAGTAGAAAACATAAAACATTGATTTTGACAAGGATATTAGTGGCAAAGCCTTCATTTTACATGTCTGAACCTGCACAATTATAACATTTTCTGTATCCCAGTACAAAGAAATATATCCCATCATTGTAAGCACTTTGTGTATGGTTTAACTTATTTTGTATACTGTATGTAGTCCTCTATATCTTGTGTTATAGTGTCTATATGGAAAGTTACAAAGAATGCTTGTCTTTTATTCCATAAACTCAATGGAATTCCCAGGATTATAGTAACATAGCAATTAAGGTTCAAAACAGACATCAGTCCAACATTCTTTGGGGTTAACAAAAAGTACAAGCTTCACAATTGTACAAAAGGTATTGCATTCACTTCATTGTGGCAGCAAAACACTTGAAGTGACAGTATCAAGCTCTGGCATTGTGTTATTTAGTACAGCTAACTGTCCGACAAGGGCTTTCCATGATGTTCACCCACTTGCAGCTCTTTGCATTTGCTGACCCTCTGTAAATGTGTGTGGTACAAATATCACATCAAAGTATAACTTACCTTTACTTAAAAAACCCTTTCATCGTATATCATAAAGGGCCAGATGTACTAAGCTTCAAAAGTGATAAAATGGAAAGTGATAAACAGACAACCAATCAGCTCCTGACTGACATTTTT
This sequence comes from Crinia signifera, assembly GCF_055691185.1. NCBI lineage: Eukaryota > Metazoa > Chordata > Amphibia > Anura > Myobatrachidae > Crinia > Crinia signifera. The sequence continues at coordinate 218,754,615 of NC_139220.1, read as the reverse complement.
CAAACACAGCAGGTAAGAGCTGATATGCCCTAAGTGTTTGTCAGATGTAGTTATATTTAGGTCTTATATGAACCAAAAAGTCAGGGAGCACCAAGACAGACTAATTATGCCTGGTACACACCAGAACAATGCAGGTCGTGAGCAGATCATAAGATGATTGTACGATCAGCTCACGGTCTGTTGTGGTACACGATCTGCTCACGACCTGATCTCGATCTGTACCCAGCTGAATGGTCATTTCCAGATCCTAGCTGCTGCAGGTAATATCTGTGAAATGACCAAACGACCCGCGGGGCCACGCATCACATCAGAATCGAATCAGAAATGGCACAAAACATGCCCAATTTACATACAATCAGTCGAGATTGTATCTAAATTGGGTGTGTTGAGGCCAAATCGTTCTGGTGTGTACCCTACATCACTTATGTTGCCTCTGAATGCTTTATTACACTGATCAGCAGTCACTTATTTCTGCAAAACTGGCAGATACTAGATGCTTCTTTCCATTAGAAGTAACATTTCAAATCTGAAATTAGATACCAATCTCGATGTTGGCGAATTTGGTTTTGAATTCGCTGGGTGAACAAACTCACAGAACAACGTTACATTAAAAGCGTCTTTCCAATTAATATCAAACACCCCATTTAAATCATTCTGTCCAGAACTTGTTTTCCACTTCAGAACAGATCTAGGTGCATTTACCACGGAACAGTCTGACCTGCCTACCTATTCCATTCCCAGCCCAGCAGAAGAGGTCATCATGATGTGTCACAAAATCTATTTACGTACAGGTACAAGTGTATCTTATTTATTTTTTTAAACTTATAATTTTATGTACATAATTGGATTGACATGGCTTGGTAAATGTACCATTTTCTAATCGATTATATTTTTAGTTCATAGTTTTGATACAAGGCTATATGAGCAGGACTAATGACATAGTGCAATTTGTTTTTCCACCACTTTGTTTCTATTTTACAATTATGCTTATACTGTAAATACATTTCATCTGCGTGAATTCTTGTACTGTATAGAGTAAGAGACAACTGACAAGGGAACGCAGAGCCCAAAGGCACATTTTTCTATATGCATTCCCTCCCTCCCCCCCCAACCAATGTCAATGGAATCTAAAGGCCTGTGGTGCCTTTGTGGTCCACATAATCCTACAAAGAATTCTGCAAGAACATACAACTTTTCTGTAGTATTTCTACCTGGCAATTTTCCCCTGGAGGAAAAAGTATTTGTATTTGATTAATTTTCATTAGTTTAAAGAAGACTCCACTTTGCAACTTGAATTCACAATTTCATGTTCATGATTATGTCATCTCTAAGAATATAGAGCTGACATTTTGCCAAGGTCACATAAAGTATGTGAATCTGGCCCTGGCTAGGACTAAACTCATAACATTGGAGAGTTAAGAATCATATTCTGCGTCTCACAATGTTCTGTCTGCTGTGCAAACGTCTACACCTTTGAACTGGTTGGAACAGATTTGTTTTGGTTACAGTGCAAGAAAACATAATTCTATTCAACATATCTTTCATTTTCTATGTACAAATAGGAGACCCACGCTTATCTCATGCATTCAAAGCAAATCTGAACCATAGCAAAAACAAATCTATTCAACTTTCAAGAGACTCTATGCAGCAAATTCAGTTAGTTTAAAAACAGTAATTATATTGGTTGATGATTTAAAAAAAATTATATGAAAAAGATACTCTTGTTTTTAAGATTTTGATCTAATTCTAATGCTCATTAAATAAAGCCCTCTTTCGGTTTTCCAGTTACTGATCCACAGGAGACATCCGAAAATAGCTGCATACGCACATATATTTACTGGTGTAGAATAATAGGATTCGAAACAAGATTAAAAAAAAAATAAAAAAAAATAAAAAAGACGTAATGTACTTAAACATATCTTTTCTAAATATTACTTCAATTTACTTAGATGGGCAATAAAGTAAATAGACATTTACAGAGTTAACATTTTAGAACGTGCAACAAACTAAAAATGATTACCTACAACGCTGCTATATTTGTTTCCTATTAAAATGAGAAATGCAACAAAGCAAGCTACAGTATATGTGTTTTTATATTAAAGGATTTTGCCTTCACTACATGTATGAAATGGTGTCGCCATGTCTTTTACCAGAACCAAGAGAGAAAAATAAAAAGTTTTAAAAAACAAACCCAAAAAAATTCAATGTATATAGTTTCCTGATAGAACATTGCTTATTGCATTATGATTGTTAGAGATAATAATGTTAGCGGTAATATCTCTTTAGAACAGTATGTCCTATTGTCCATCTCAGTACCATGGACAGGGAACATGCTACAGAATTAGCTAGTCATCTGCGATTGCCATCTATTTAAAAAAATTTATTGGAAAGACTAAATCATACAATTTCTCTATCATAGAAGTGACTTATGGCAAGGTCAACGGCTGGGAAGGCACTTGACTAGTGAGATGGGGGAACACTTGGCTGAATGCAGGGATGGGGGGTTGTTTAAGGCCCAATGTGATCCAGGATATACAGGCCGGCTGTAGATAACATCTCTCAGGCTGGCAGCTGGGTAAAAGCTAAAGATAACCTAAAAGGCACTCAAATGTTTTATGCCACCATGAATACAACACAGAACATGCATTAACCATAGCCCCCCCCCCATGTTTGTGGGAAAGTCATAATTTTTGTGACTGTCTGGTGCTCCACCCACAGGCAACAGTGTCCTGTGCTAGGGAGCAGTAAATAGGTGCTATGTGCTTGAGCAGAGCGTCTATTTCAGGAGTCAGAGGGACTGGGGGCTTGGCTATCGCCTCATGTTTGCGGACCTTCACGCCCCCTTTTCAAGATCGCCTTTTCAAGATTCTGCCATGCAGAATTCCAGACTCTACATTTTAAATGTAGGGTCCTATATGCAACTTGGAATATAATCATATATACAAAGTCTTAAATGAAGTTACTCTAAATTACACTGTAATTTTCTATTTTTTTTCTTCTATTTTTATTACCCATGGGTGACTTCTCTAACAATGACTAAACACCAAAATAATACATATATTATATAGCGAATGTTCCTCATATTCAGCTAAGTAATGAACATTGTTTGCTATCATTTTAAAAGTGTCTTTATTTGTGTGTTCTTGTCTTTACTTGTTCATTACCATAACTGTGACTAGAATTTACAATTCAGTACGGAGAGGTGTTGTTAAAAACAGTACTTTTTGTTTTGGGCAGGTGCCTGCACTCAATTCACTGTGCCGGAGTGCTGCAACTAGTGGTGGAGATCTCCGCTCTCCTAGGTAAATTACATAAGGGAAAATTCCACGGTGCGCTCTCCTATTGTGATATATGTTATGTAACATGGATAAGAAAACAACGGAAATGGAAATATGTAATGGTAAAAGGTCATTTTTTTAAGTGAAAAAATACACAGTGCTGTGATGATATAACAAAATATATAATGAACCTATACTGGTACACATATAGCTAGGTCAACAGGTCGACCACTAATGGGTTGACAGGCAGAAGGTCAACACATGAGAAAGGCTGACAAGGTCAAAAAGGTTGACATGAGTTTTACAGGTCTTATTTAGTGTCATAGGTCAACATGGGCACCACATTAGTGTACCGCGTCCTCTGCCATGGCTTTCTGCACTCGTCATGTTTTGGGCATGGTGCCCTGCTGCACTCTATTATATTCTCCCACTATGCCCACTGGGATGGTAAAGTATGAAAGTCAGTGTAAAAAAAAAAAAAAAAAAAAAAAAATCATGAAATTCTCACGTCAACCTTTTGATTTAATGCATTTCAAACTTTTTTGTGTTTTCCTTCAGCCTGTTGACCAGTAATGTCCAACATAATGACCGCATAGTCATTTGTACAACTTGTTTTTGTTATTTGTTTCATGTTGCATCTTATACAGTATGATGGAAGAGCAGCACCAAAGATGGTAACAGAGGTCCCCAGTATACACACGTTAAGGATGAATAGAAATATTGATGTGAGTGCCCTTCAGAGCTGGACTTCCAATCTGTCAAATGCCATAGGGGCTGATGGCCCAATGGGCTGGTCCAGTAACACACACCGAGACAGGGGCTAGCAGAGTAGCACAACCTCCTGGCACTCTTCACAGCTGCCTGGCAAGCAGGAACTATCACGTGCATGCACAGCACAATGCAAGGATTGTCGGACAGCCTTCGTCCTCCCATGCTCTCACTACATTATATTGCTACATTAAGACCTCAGGGCAGAGCCCAGAGTTTAAGATAGAGAGGGGGAGCGCCGAGCTGATGCGAATGCTGTGGGCATTGTGTGAGTAAGCGGCTCTAATCTTGTGGGAATTATGCAGTGTGTCTACCTATACCTGGTAAATGTGTCTTAAGGGTTCTACCAGGCGCATTGTGTAGGGGCTCTACCGCTCATAGTGCATTTAAGAGTTTCTACTTGGCACAGTATCTAAGTGATTCTACCTAGTGCAGTGTGTTTAAGTAGCTCTAACTGGTGCAATGTGTCCAGAGGGTCCTACCCAACGCAATGGGTACAAGTTATAATATTGTGTGGTGTAATGTGAATAAATGACACTACTGTACTTTGAATTTGTGAATTGGTAATATTATGTGACCAAAGCCCTTCCTCATGAAACCACGCCCCCCACATTTTCTGGCACACACCTGGGACATGCACTGTCCTCATTAATGATTCAACGTTATGCTATACCACAGCTTCCTTCTTATTTGGACTATATGCAGAGTTTAAGTGGAGAAATTGGGAGCCAGGTAAATTCCTGGTGGGCCTTACTGCATAAAGGGGGAGGTTGTTGTAATATGTTATATACCTACATACACACACACACACACACACACACAGTGCTTCAGACTTAAAAGACAACAGCACCAAGAGCAGGGACATCCATTCACCTACCTCTTCCTATACCTGTCATTGACCCCATCCCCTCACTCCCAGGTCCCTACCCCTTACTAACTTGTAACCTGTCAGTGCATTACAGACACAGTAACTGAAACTCCTCAGGGACCAAACTGATCCTCCCACTTGACAAGTAAGTGCCAGGGGAGGTGTGAAAATGTTATCTAGGGAGTGTTATGTAACCCCTTCCAACTTGGTTAAACAAGTTCAATAAGGGTAATAAAATCCTTAGTGCCTCCACCCAAGCTATGATGCATTAGGTGCTCGCTTGGCTAAGCCCAATAGAAATATTAGTTGTAAACATTTTGACTAGTGACTATATCTTATATTCTCAATTCTACAACCTAAAATGTACCTGTTTTTCTTTTCCAGTTCACCAAGAGCCACTGGCATGAAAGTTAACTGAATGGTAAGTATAATAACTTTTATTGTTACTATTACATGGACCAAAATGCAAACAAAATAGCAATTAGTATTTCATTCCCATCTACTCCACTCCCCTAATATACCTATACAATATATATGGTACTTGTTTCCAAGCAGGGCGCCCAGTTTCACTACGTACGGTACCGTAGTGAAATCGCATCGCTTGCGTGTTTTTGCATGCGATGCGATTTTCCTATGTAATTTATCCACTGCTTTTTTCCCCGGGCGGTGCGATCGCATCTCATGCAATCGCATTGCACCGCAAAATCGCATGCGATTGTATAGGGTGCGATGCCATTTACTTTACTATACAGTTGTATGAGATTGAAGCACCCCCCCAGTATCCACGCCACCGACGACGCGTGGCGAGCTCCCGACCTTTTCATACACCTACTATCCACGTCGGCGTGGAGTTGATTTTATATAGTGTGGCGAGCGCAGTGAGCCACCAAGCCCGAAGCGTGGCAAGCATAGTGAGCCCCGCAAGGGGACACGGAATACATGTAACGTAATCCGTGTCCGCTCGCCACGCTTCAGGCTCGGTGGCTCGCTGCGCTCGCCACACTATATAAGATCAACTCCACGCCGACGTGGATAGTGGGGGTATGAAAAGGTCGGTATGACGCGTTCCGCCGCCGCTCGCCATGCTTCGGGGTGGCGTGGATACTGGGCATCTGCCTCAATCTCATTGCATCTCATACAACTGTATAGTAAAGTAAATGGTATCGCACCCGATACAATCGCATGCAACCTCATGCGATTTTGTGGTGCAATGCGATCGCATGCGATGTGATCGCACCGCCCAGGGGAAAAAACAGCGTTTCTCTCAACGTAAACTATCTCCTTCCTCTGTATGCTGGTAATATCTATCTGTATAAATCGTGTCTGAAATCTCAGGATGATATCCAAAGTAAAGGCCCCCATACACTAGCCGATTTTGGTCAGATTTCAGCCAGATCAGTCGGATCTGGCCGAAATCGGACCAAAATTGGCTAGTTTTGATGTCCCCTCAGATCCGATGCGCGGTCCCGTGCGCATTGGATCTGCGTCGGGTGGTCGGACCTGCTGCACGTCCGACCACCCGACTTGGGACCTAGTGGGGCGGTAGAGGGAGCAGGGGGGGGCTGGGTACGCTGCGGGGGACACAGGCGGCATAGAGCCGCGCAGGGGGAGCCGGCGGGAGCTGTCAGTATTGAATAAAAAAAAAAAGCCCATACAATGCATGGGCGGCCTGTGATTGGCTGAGCGCTCTCTCAGCCAGTCAGCAATTGGCTGAGAGAGCGCTCAGCCAATCACAGGCTGCCCATTCATTGTATAGGCTTTTTTTTCTAGCACTGACAGCTCCCGCCGGCTCCCCCTGCCCGGCTCTATGCCGCCTGTGTCCCCCGCAGCGTCCCCAGCAGCGGGGGACACAGACGCTGTCCCCGCAGCGTTACCAGCAGCGGGGGACACAGATGCTGTCCCCGCAGCGGGGGACACAGACGCTGTCCCCGCAGCGTTACCAGCCCCCCTGCTCCCACCTCTGTAGCCCCGGCCCCCCCTGCTCCCCGGGTTTTTTACATGTGATAAATCGAGACGATTTATCACATGTAAAAAATGGCACATCAAGTGCCAATCTAATCAAGCTCCCCCGGGGAGCAGCCGGGGAAGCTCAGGGGGAAGTCGGGGGCGACTTGTCCTAAGGACAAGTCGCCCTAGTGTATGGGGGCCTTAAGGATACTGAAAGCCAGTGATCTGTCCTCTTGCAAACAATACAGCCTGTAAATTGATTGTGCTGCTAGTCTCTTCACTGACTAATCCCCTGTAGGCTGCTCTTTTATCACTAGATGCTATGGTTGATTGAGTCACTCCCAAGTCCTTTTGATTGCCTGACACTGACTGTAATTAATCATGTCCACTTATTGCGACATCTGTTCTACTTGCTGGGTCTATATATAGTGGCCCTTATTCAGATCTGATCGCAGTAAAATTTGTTCTCAAAATGGGCAAAACCATGTGCACTGCAGGTGGGGCAGATGTGACATGTGCAGAGAGAGAGTTATATATGGGTGGGGTGTGTTAAAACCAGGGTTGCCTACCGAAAATCAGGTCACCCTCCCGGCCCCCCGGAAAGGTGGGCAACCCTCCTGGGGGACCCCCACTCCCCCCCCCAGTCCCTCATCAGCTGACTCTAGAGCAGAAGAAGTTTCAGGTGACTTGATGCTGCAACATGGTGGCCAGGATTGATGGATGCGGGATATCATCAATGCTGTTTTCCTGTCACTTACTTTATGTTTTATTCCTCGGTGTGACTGCAACCATAAAATCACGGAACGGCCATGGGGACCAGATTCGCGCCCAGCTACGCCAACCTCTACATGGGGGAGGTCGAAGACCACCTCGTGTGGAGGGGCGGCTGGGACGCGAATCTGGTTTTCTATGGCCGTTATATAGATGATTTATTTATTATTTGGGATGGAGATATCACTTCAGCACTTTCTTTCGTCACTCATCTCAATTCTAATCAATATAATTTAAATTTTACACATGTTTACAATCAGGAAAAAATGGATTTTCTGGATATCAGTCTCAAAATAGAGAATGGCTCCATTGTTACATCAAATTTTTGTAAGGAGGTAAACACAAACTCATACCTCCATTTTAAAAGTGCGCACCATCCCTCATGGGTGAGGAACATTCCTAAAGGTCAGATGATGAGGCTGAGACGTAATTGTTCGCAACTCCAAACATATAAAGACCAAGCCAAAACTTTGGGTGAATCCTTTACAGCCAGAGGCTACCCCATTAGCCTGGTAAATAACTCCATAGAGGAAGTAAGTAAAATTGAAAGGGATAAATTATTAAAAGGGAAAGAAAGGGCTAAAACCTCACCCTCAAAAGAGAACAGGAATAAATTTTCATTCATATCAGTATTCAATAATCAATATAAGGATATACAAAAAATTATACACAAAAATTATTCTATTCTACAAAATGACAATGTATTAAGAGGATTGCTACCCGCAAGGCCATATTTTATTTAAAAAAAAAAAAAAAATGTTTAAAAACGTTATTGGCACCTAGCGTACTAAAAGAAACAGAAAAAGAACCTATGTCATCACAGAGCCAATGGCTCCCCAATATTCCGAAAGGATGCTATAGATGTGGTAGGATGGGGTGCATTACCTGTAAACATATAAAGAATAAAACCACCACTGTAGAAATACCAGGTGAAATAAAACCTGCAGTGATAAAAGGGTTTATCAACTGCAACACAGAATATGTAATTTATCTGTTGGTCTGCGGATTTGGCCTCAGATACGTTGGCAGAACAACAAGGGCTCTGAGGACTCGTTTCTTAGAGCATAGAAGAAATATTGTGAATAATAACCTGATGCACAGTGTATCACGCCATTATAGCGAGCATCACAGCAGTAATCCAGAGTGTTTAAAACTTATAGGTTTGGAACAAATAAAGAAAACAAAAAGAGGAGGAAACAGATATAAGGTTTTGTGTAACCAAGAGATATTCTGGATATTCAAATTTGGTTCCCTTTTCCCAGACGGACTGAATGAGGCCCTAGAGTTGAATGTGGTCTTATAAATGAAATATAAAATCCTATTGATAACATCGAACCTCATATGGAAATTATGATCACCCACTTCTCTCACTACTTCTTCCATTCCTTAACTCCCTTTCCAATCCCCCCCTTGTTTTGAGAAAGATAGAGGAAAATATATTATCCAGATGTAATAAACTGAGCCTCTTATATAACGACAAAATAGAAATAATATATATCAACCTACTATCAAAGTCAGAAAATATCATGGGATACGGAGTCCTCCTTTTTTAAAATAATAATTTTTCATAGCACTGTTTTTCACACTAAACATTAGTCTATCTATTCCCCCTTTTAGTAACATCTTCCCCTCTCCTCTCTGTCAGAAATTAGTGACATTCTCACCTCTAGAAAGGTAAACATCATTTAATACTATAATAAATGAATGTATAATAAAACTATCTGGGCGTTTATACTATTATATGAAATACACAAAGAGTTAAGACTTAGCCATTGTGCTCGAGATACATTGTGCAATTTTTTATTCTTTATTTATTGTTTTTACATTTTTATTATCATTCCTCCGTGGTGGAGAGCATGATGGGACATGTAGTCCAGGAATCTGACTAATACCTACACCCACTAATACAACGATATATGTATGATATTAATGAGAAATAATGATATCCTCTCATTCTGAGCTGATGTTGAAACCAAGTCCACTAATATGAATAGAATTATGTGTGTAAAACTGTATTAACATCATCTCCGAAAACGCAGATGCATTATGGGGATTGTAGTAACCCAGTGAGATATAATAACGCTAATATGGCCAATCTGTGACACCTACAAATAGCAATGAGAGTGAGCGCGACATCACTTCCGGAATAGGTGACTATGGGTAATGTAGTCACACTACTCCCAGAGATAGTAGAACAACCACCTGTATAAACGGAACGTCACTTCCGGTATGCGGAGGACGTTACCAGGGAGACAAATCAGGTAAAAATAGAAGTGCTCCCCCTTGCTTAAATAAAACTATGTATGAGGCTGCTGACTTATAGATCTACCTGGCGCTATGTACACAATAAGAACAGCATATGTGATGATCTTAATACTGAGTGAAACTGAACTGTGGCTATAAAATCCTCAGAAGCAGCTAGACAATTAGCTGCATAGACGGAACGTCACTTCCGGTACACGGAGGACGTTGCCATGGTGACACAATAAACACTAATGGAAGCGCTCCCACTCCTAGCTCTTTATTAAGAGATTCTTTCACATACATAATACGATTTGTGTCTGAAGTAGAAACTGACGAGTGCTAAAGAATTGAATCACCTTCCACTGATCATGTGATATGAGGTGAAGACAATAGTAATATAAAGTGATGTCATTGATTTGACCTGGAAGTGAACCCGAGAGGTCACTTATAACTATTTGATGTTTTTTATGATAAACAATGTGGTTTTTCATGTGGTATCAATATAGAATATACTTATGGTCTGTCTCCAATAGGTAGGAAATGTTTTACGTGCAATATTATGTAAGAAAAATGAGTGAATCAGAGAATATGCAAATGAATCCCATAATGCACTGGGTATAAATACAGGCCCAAATCCTTATAGTGGTATGCCTTGACAAAGCTAACGTTTGGACAGCGAAACGCGTTGGCCCCCCCTTGATACCAAGATCTCAATCTACACTTTGGAGGTTCCTGCTCAATCACCTGACCACCATCTTTCCCTAATAACATCTGGAAGTCCACGGCTTAATTCATCACCATCTTGGACGTCACCTGGATATCCGGCCACGAGGTTGAAGGTAGGCTCACATAACAACAGCCACTCCCTCGGTGAGCCCACAGGAATACAAATCGCCGTTACTCTGGACTCCGCCAATTCATATGGGACTACTTAGTGTGGACAGTGCGGGACTGTAATCCTCCACCCCGGACGGGGTTTAATTCCGACACGTGAGATCTGGTCACCTTTTATTGCCATTATTTCCAATGTCTATGTGCACATACCTTATTTGTGCCCATTTATGATACATATGCTATGGGATAACTAATGCTGCTATATATGTATATTTTTATTATTGTTTTTAATAAATTGTTGTCACCTTTTTGATATCTGATTCACTCATCTTTAATTGGTAGCGCTGCTTTTTGTGCTGTTTTTTCTTTAACCATAAAATCACTCATTGCAGATGCATGTTCAGTAAACATCTACCAATTTGCATACAATAGCTACTTTATGTCCTCTGCTGAATGAGCCTTAAGATGCAGGGGACTTTAAATTGTTGAACCAATAGAAAAATTGTGAAGGCTGAGAGGGGGTGGGCCTAACAGTGGAGAGCAGTCCTGGAAAGCTTGTTGACACCCCCTAAACCCCCCCCCATGACAGATTACACAGATTTACCCCAAAAGCCCAGTGACAGCTGGTCAGTTAGCCTCCAATCAACCCCCATCCCTTGGACCATGTTACAAACCCAACCATATCGAGTGACAGTGCACAGACAGCCACCCCTCACATCCCTTATAACCAGTGACAGCTTGCACCGACTTCTACAATCCCCCCCCACCCCCCACCCCCGGCCACAGTGGCAGCACGGACTTCCTTCCATACCCCCCCCCTTCCACCTCCCACCCCCTGTACACAGTTACAGCTTGGACAGCCCCCCTCCCCCAACTTCCCAACTGACCTGGTAAAAGCTTACACAGCTAGCCCCAGAAGGCTCCACCACCTAAGCCCACATTCAAGAGTCACAACAGTGGAGAAGGTTCAGAGGAGGAGCCAGTCAAAGCATCTTGGAAGAGTTCTTAGTGCTGATGACAGAGAGCTGCTGCATGACAGCAGCTCAGGAAGCCCTGAGCCATCGACAGGGAGACCTACCCCCTGGATCATCCTATGGACCCTCCACCACTGACAGGTTGCACACTACCCACCTCTCTCAGTGTCAGATATTGGGCCAGGTTCCTGCAGCGGGTGCCGGACGGGGTCCCGACAGTCGGGATCCCGACAGGGTCTCGACAGTCGGGATCCCGACAGGGTCCCGACAGTCGGGATCCCGACAGTCATTTACCCGACATCAGGATCCCTACTGTTAAAACACAGACAGATGGGTTCCCGACGGCCACCGGCTATTCTCCCTCATGGGGATCCACAACCCCCATAGAGGGAGAATAGAATAGGTGACGAGCATAGTGAGCCACCGTGCCTGCAGCGTGGTGAGCGCAGCGATCCCGCAAGGGGCTTTGTTGCACTCGCGTTGCACTCGCCATGCTGTCTGAGTCCGGCCAGTCGGGATCCCGACGTCGGGCTAATGACTGTTGGAACCCTATACCACACCCTCTTGCAGGTTGCGGCTGGAACTTGGTCCTGGTGAGTTCCAGAGTCCTGTGACCACCAGATTGCTCCTTTACAGTATCTTTCTACCCCTATACATCTGGGTCCGGAAACTTGGTGCAGGGCAAGCGGATCTCTAGCATCTTGGGGGGTATTGGGATTCTGTGTCCCTTGGCCAGTTATGGTGTGAGCCTTCTTGAGATAGGGATGCAGCGTGTTTGGGTGCAGGGAAAGCTGTGTGCCCTAGAGACTGGTAGAGACATACCTGATTCGGACTGTTATTGCTGTTCACCAAGCAGTTTGAGCACATGCAACTTTGCACAGAATACTAGGCTGAATACTTTGAATACATGCAGTGCTCACTTTGTAAATAATTTTTGTGCATCTAGAAACGTATTGAACACCCCTCCTATGTACTGCCAAGACATTCCATCACCTTAATACTGGTGCTATGAACTTTCCTACTGAAGAGGGACTTTTTATTCATGGTTCCTATTGGAATATTGACTTTCAAGAGCTCACATATTAATATCATACTTTATTTTACTTTTTGTTTTATAAATTAATTTGTATACAAATATGCCCTACAAAAACTATAGTGGCCTACAATATATTGCTTATATTAACAGTATTGTACAGTTTACAATATTATTTCAAACAATTAATGATAATATCAATGATTGCATTAATATTTGAGCTGCCCCACCCTTTATTCAGTTTTTGGGGGGGAGCTGAATAATTGCCACACACACATAACTGGGTTTTTCATACATTCTTCCATTCATCGTGATTATCATCATTTACTCCATACAGACTCCATATGGGACTTCAATTCAAGAGTTATTTGACACAAGGACAACTGCAAGGGTCATGTCGCATCACCATGTCCTGCCCACATCACTGGAGAAGCAAACTGGCTATTTTCAGTACTGGTCAGAGATCTTCAAAAATAGCAAAATGTGATTTTTACAGATATGCCTATGCCCATGCGTGAGGCCATAAACTGCGGTCGCATTGTACAAAAAAAAAAAAAAGTGACCTCAGTCTACGTCACAATGGGGATACAAAAGGTACTTATGTAATATCTGGGCTCCCGTTTTTCTTATGAGACCGCATCCCCTTGCGGGGCTCGCTGCGCTCGCCACGCTTCGGGCACGGTGGCTCGCTGCGCTCGCCACACTATATAAAATCAACTCCATGCGTAATTGGATAGTTGGGGTATGAAAAAATGGGGGTGCATTTAACATGGGAGCCCAGATAATACATAAGTACCATACAAAATCCTGGGTGTGACCCGGCCTGCAAGCGCTTTCTCACTAGCCACCTGACCCGGCATAACGGGCGGGTGGCGTAATCGGGAGGGGGGGGCCGGGGCAGCACTGGAAGATGTCAGCATCTTCCAGTGGCGCCTTTACAGTGCAGTGAATTGGACCAGAGTCACGTCTGCCCTGGACCTGCGAGTGTCCCCAGTCCAACCCTGGTTAAGACCCAGGTTGAAATCCCAGAACAATATTTCAGGACCCTTTCTCACTGACCAATTTCCCGGGTTGTTGCGCATTCATGTGCAATAACCCGGGAAATATTTGTCAGTGTGAAAGGGGTATTATTTATCTTGCAATTACAGTTAACTACACTTAATTAGTGCTAGAGAGTACTCCAGGAATCTCATTACAACATACAGCCATAGAGATCTCCTTGAACTGTAGCCATCATACTACTTCAGGAAACCTGACAATGGCTATTGCCTGTTAGACATGTAAGGCAGTCATAAGTGTAATATATATTGCAGTTGTGTGTGATAAGCTGGAGCTTACTTAGATCATATTCGCAAGGTCTCATTTGATGTGTCTATGAACACTTAAAAGGAACTTGGTTTTAGGAATTTCCTGTGTAAAACATAACACTTCTCAAGTGCAGTAACATGAGAAAATGTGTGCACAGATGCTGAATTTTGTAATGATATACGTAATGCTTGGCATAATTATATACAGCACGTATGTTTCATTCATTTTATCTGTTTGGGTTATGTCTTACTAAGGTTTGTCTTAAACTGCACCTGATGTGATCTAGGCTTCCGTGTCCTGCGGAACAGACCACACCTGACTAATAGAACTAATAATTAAGTCTCTATCAGGAGTGTATTCATTATTGCAGCACTACCACTATTATTATATCTTTGCTATGTACTAACCCTGGACTGCAGGGACAGCGGTCACGATAACCACTGAAAGTTGGTTTCCTAACATTTTGGAGCAGTCTTTCGCATTTGTAAACGATTCCTCCAAGATAATCTGACACTCAAGGGGTTATTTGTCAAACATTGGCAAGAAATAAATTTGTGAGAGATAAAATACCAGGCTTCTGCCTTATATGACAGTTACACTGCTTTCATACTACAAGCACAATCCCAGGTTATTGCATGTGAGGCAACCAAGAATTTTGCCTAGTGTGAAAACAAAAGAAAAGTGAAGCTGGGTACACATTAGGCAACATCGCAAACAATGCAACATTGTCAATGATATCCCCTGAACTGGCTGCTCTCCCTGACAAATGATATAGGGCCATATGTACTAAGCTTAAAATATGTGGAAAAAGTGGAGTGTGAGAAGCAACCAGCTCCTAAAGGTCACATCAGAATCAGCTTTATTGGCCAGGTATACTCGCGTATACTAGGAATTAGATTTGGATGTCTGCGCAACAGCCAGTTAGGGAACAGTACAGATATACATAACACATACAGGTATATCTTTAAAAAAGTCAGTCCACACAGTCTCAAGCGCTCTCCCCCTGCAGCTGCTGAATCCCAGGTGAAAATATTCAATCAATGATTATTTCAATGGACAATCTCTATGCAGAAACAGGGATTATCTGCAGCGCTGGGTTAATGTGCAATTCTTTATATGGGGTTCGCAGGTTTTCAAAATTAACAGATTGTTCCAGAAGTTTTTTCTTCTTTTACTTAAAAAAATGAAGCCAATATATATTGGAGCCCCACAGCATACATTTAAAGATCAGCGTCCCGGTGACCCTGCCAGACTGCGAGCGCAGGCAGGTGCTGGCTGGTGAGAGGAACGCAGGCTGTGTGTTCTTTTTGCTCTAAGGATTACCTGTCCCTATCTCCTACACACGAGGGAATACTTTATCCAAACACAGGGAAAACCCGAAGGGTCACCACAGTGGCAGTGTGGTGCCTGAAGGGAAGAGTACCAGTGAAGGAGCAGCATTTCATCCTGCTAAAGAAATCCCACTGAGAAACATCTAAGTGGTAGGAGATTCTGCCCCCGAGAGGTCCGGTGAGCCTATTTTAAAACTTTTTTCTGCAAGGAACAAGACTGTATACTGTGTTTTATATTTTGTATTTTTTGAAATTTTTTATTCATATCTTTGGGAAAAGTTTTTTACTTATATATTTGGCAAAAGTTTTTTTGCATATATATTAACTCCATACAGTAAATAAAAGTTTTTTTAAGTAAAAGAACAAAAAACTTCTGGAATAATCTGTTATTTTTGAAAACCTGCGAACCCCATATAAAGAATTGCACATTAACCCAGCGCTGCAGATAATCCCTGTTTCTGCATAGACATACAGGTATATGCTCGATGTGCCCTGGGGGTTATAGACGCAGGGAACATATATTCACTGAGCTGCACAGCGCCTAGGCAGCGCCACTGATCTCCGCAACAGCCAGGCAGTTAACAATGTAAGCAGGAACAGTACAGATACTGTATCACACATAGAACACATACCCACTGAGCTGCACAGTGCCTAGGCAGCGCCACTGGTCTCTGCAACAGCCAGGTAGGTAACAATGTAAGCAGAGACAGTATAGTTATCACACAGGGAACACATTGCTGCCGTGCTGCACAGCACCTAGGCAGCCATCAACGGCGTCACTGGTCATTAAAGCAGCCAAGTAGGTAACAATATAAGCAGAGACAGTACAGATATCACACAGGGGAAATTACATGACAATGGCAGTTAGGAGCTGATTGGTTGGTGGTTTATCACTTTTCAAGGCTTAGTAAATCTCACCCCATAGTGCATACGAATAAAAAATGTTACGAACAATATCGTTCAGTGGCCACATCCAGTCACATGCCATTGTTGAAAATATAGTCAGTATTCTAGTGCATTTACAGACAACAGAGTGGGCTGCTAATGACACGTGAGTGTGAATCAATATTAAAAAAAGTAATCAATAACAATATAGCTATAGTGCATATCATTAGCAAAATAGTCTAATGTGTATCCAGCCTAAAGGTGTGTACACACGATGCAATTTGGTCGCTGAGCGATTTTGCCTTAACATTGCTCAGCGACCAAATAACTCAGTGCACCGTTTTCACCAGCGACCAGCGTTTTTGACCCATACTCCTTTAGCCATAGCATGCTCCTGCCACCAGTGACTATAAAGGGCTGGTGCGGGAGTGCACTCCTGGCAATTTGGGGCAATAAGATTGCAGGCAATATATTGCTCAGCAATCATATTGCTCAGTGTCCCGTTTTTATCTGCGACCAGAGATGGTCGCAAATGAAAATGTCACACTACCGGGAGAAGAGGCAGGGGAAGTCGCTGGTCGGAGGTGGAGCATGCTCCTCCGACCAGTGACCATTCAGGGGCTGAAAACGGGAGCGCGCACTCGGCGACTTATCGCCGGTGCACACTCCCATCGCTGGCAATATGGTCCCTCAGGGACCATCGTCCCAGTGTGTACGCACCTTAAAAACATGGGCAATATGGTCGCTCAGCAACCATTTAGACAGTGATACTGTCTAATATCTACCCGTGTGTACAGGGCTTAGGTCACCAGTTCACAGCGCTGCTCCCAACAAGGGTCACAGAGAGGAGACCCAGGAATTTTTGCCAACTTGCTAGACCAAAATTCCGGGATCACATGCCAGACAGCAGCATTAGGAGCTGCTTGTTGGTACTTTTTTCTGTCACAATTTTATCTCTCTCCAAACTTTGAAAATGTAGCCAATTTACATTTATTCAGTCTCCAATGGCGGTCTTGAATAATTAAACCAAAATATCAGCTTTCATCCAATATGTGTAAACACCAGAATTCCATTTTCTTATTTTAAAAAGCAGGTGTAAGTTCTTCAAAACTTTATTAAATGAGATCATTTTGTTGCCACTTACTGTACCTGCAGCTCCCAGGACCATATACATAGGTGATCCTACTGTACAGGGATGAAGCCCTGAATCACTGCCTGGAAAAAGTACCTTTCTCTATCATTACATTCTTTCACTTTCTGTAAACACTACATTTCCCGTCACTCGTGTTTCCTTGGCTTTTATGCCTCATTTACAACAACACTTGTTGGCAGATTAAAATAAGAATAACAAAAAAAAAAAAAATTTAAATTAAAATAGAAATATACAGACTCGCAGCGTTCTGCAGACAGCTGTTTAATCTGTGGATTTATCACTCTGCTCATGAGCCCTTGAGCAACACAACTCGCCTTTACCTGCATGTGTCAGGAGGAAGAGAGGACAGGTAACAACACCCCACAGTCATCAAAGGGATTTACAATATCAGCACACACAAAGGCTTCAACACTACTGGAGTTCCTTCAGATCCAGAGGGGCCATGGTGGTCTGCCTCCACCTACCTGACAGGTGCTCCCTAAGATTCCAATGTGCTGTTTCATAGTCATAAATCGTGCAACACATTTCTGCTGTTTAATACTAAAACACAATTCTATTGCAGTATATATAAATCACAGGCACATTCAAATGATCAAAATGTGCAATAAGTTAAACATGTATAAAATGTGAAGCACTATATGGATGTGACACATGATAACAGATGAGCACTTTGTATCATTAAAAAATAAAAATAAACATAACAGACACCTTCATAGTAGCAGCATTGCACAGATGCAATCCCACATCAGCCTGTGTCCCACACTTTGCTTACCTGGATATCTGAATCCTAAGAGTCTCCAGGTCTCTTCCCACAGTCCAGGTTCCCAAAATGGTTTAAAAAAAAATATCCTACAAGTGATTACTACTATCCAAGCACACTCAGGTTCTCCAGTGATTGAAAATCAACAGCAACAAAAATAAAAAATGAAAATCAACACAGTTCCTCCAACGGAGGAGATCTGATACAGCGGAAAGTGCATGCAGGTTCACTCCAGTTCCTTGGCAACTCCACGCTGTGGGAAAGGGGGAAGCTTCTCTCCATGCAGCTCCGTCCCACGAGTGCTGCACTACTTGTTTTATTTGGGACATGCACTGTCAACTGCAGTGTAGACCGGAGCGGAGACTGCGCTCTCTACTGCCACCTGCTGGTCAAACAGTGGGAGGGAAAGGAAGAAAAGTAACATTGTATTCTGTTGTGAAGTCTGTGTGCTTAGGACTTTGCAACTGTAGTGGAACTACAAGTGCTATTTTTAAATAACAGGACACTGAAATATAAATGGAAGTTTGACCAAGTGATTACAAGGTAGAATATTTTGGAAATAATTGACAGTTTTTATGGGGCCTATTTACAGTATCAATGATTTTATTCATAAAAGTATAGAAACTGCAGTTTCTGTGTATTCGTTCTATGTACTAACAGCCACATGCTGGAGATTTTGGAAAGCTTACTAGCACTGCAATTTAAGTGCAGTCCCCATTATTTTCAATGAGGATTACACTCATACCTCCCAACATGACCCTCTCCAGGAGGGGTGCCGGACAGGTTCCCGACAATCTTTTACCTGACGTCGGGATCCCGACTGTCAAAATGCCGACAGCCGGGTGCCCGACGGCCACCCGCTATTTTCCCTCGTGGGGGTCCACGACCCCCATAGATGGAGAATAGAATAGGTAGCTCGCGTAGCGAGCCACCGTGCCCGCAGCGTGGCGAGCGCAGCGTGCCCGCAAGGGGCTTTTTTGCGCTCGCCATGCTGTCTGACTCTGGGCAGTCGGGATCCTGACGTCGGGATAATGACTGTCGGAGTCCCATACCACACCCCTCCAGGAGGGACACAATGCTCTGTTTCTGGACTTCCCTGGCAATGTATGATTGCGGTCACCTGTGGTGAAGCACTTGTCTTATCAATTAACCTGTTTAAAACAGGTGATGGCAATCATACATTAAGAGGGAAGTCCAGGAACAGAGCATTGTGTCCCTCCTGGAGAGGGTCATGTTGGGAGGTATGCAGTCTGACCCCTATGTACCAAACCCTACCTCCCAACATGACCCCTTCCAGGAGGACACAGTGCTGTGTTACTGGACTTCCCTGGTAATGTATGATTTCCATCACCTGTGGTGAAACAGCCTTCTCATCAAATAACTAGCTCACCACAGGTGATGGCAATCCCACATTACCAGGGAAGTCCAGAAGCAGAGCATTTTGTACCTATTGGCATGGGTATGAGAACTCCTCCAAAATGCCAGGGAAGTTATGGGGCCCATACATCTACAGATCGATTGTCAGATTGGGCTGATTGGAACAAAAACCTGGTAGTATCTGAATGACAGCTTTTGGCAGTTTTCCAGCATTTCTAAGCAAATGGTCAACTGTAATTTGCTCTCATCCATTACCAGGATTTTGTTCCAACCAGACAGATCTGACAATCGATCTGTAGATGTATGGGCCCCATAACTTCCCTGGCATTTTGGACTAATGAGGGAGATTGCTGCTACTGCAGGGAGTCTCCTGCAGAATGCAGGAGGGTAGGTAACTATGTTACATGGTATCACTGTTAGGATAAGTAAATTTAAACACCTATTTTTCAGAGACATGAGTTTGGTTTTGTCTACATTGAAAATCTGTTGAAGAATAATAATAATAATACATTTATTTGATAGGCATCACAAGGTGTTCAGTGTTGTGGTGTGCAAGAGGTAGCAAAAAAATGCTATTATTATACTACACATAAACAGTAAGCATCACAGGAGGACAAAAACATTTATGCTTTATATAGGTACAAAATTTCTATCTCCACCTATCAGTGATATAAATTTTGAAATGACAGCAATTTATCAATAGCAGATCCCCATGACAGCTGAGGAAATCCTCGTATTGCTCCTGGCAATACTGGCTGGCAGCAGTAGGAGTATTTAAGCTGGATACACCCCTACAGATTTATCTGCCCAATCTGCCTGGGGGGAACAATATTCTGGAAGTGTATGGGAGCAAATGATAATCAACAATTTTATATAACAAAGTTATCCAAGCATTTTTTTTTGTCTGTTTTTCAGCATTTGGGAGCAAATTACATACTTGCCTACCTGAGCTTCTCCATGAGGAAGAAAATGCTCTGTTCCTGGACTTCCCTGGTAATGTATGATTGCCATTTCCTATGATAAAACACCTTTCTTATCAATTAACCTGCTCACTACAGGTGATAACAATCATAAATTACATTTTTGTTCCCACCAGACAGATTGGACAGATAAATCTGTTGGTGTGTAACCAGCTTTAGACTTCCATTTCTAATTTAATGAAATATGATAAAGAGTTCAGTGGTTGAAGTGGGCCCATATACAACGGTATTCCATACTGCAACATCTACTGCTTCAGCTGTATCATATAGCATTCACTTACATTTTCTTTACCAATCACTACAATCACTCAAATACTGTGGTTTATAAAACAAACAAAAAGTTGATAAAAATGATTTAAAAAGTTATTGTGAATCTGGACACTAGTGGGAGCCACTAGTGGAATTGTCAGTAAAGTGCTAGACCAAGGGTGGCCAAATTAGGTCCTTCTCAAGGACAAATAATATGTCTACACCACCTGTGGGTCTTTCTAAAATGTTTTAGTTAAATAAAGAACCACCTGTGAAGCTCCTATAATAATACATATGTGCTCCAGCTGGCATATCTGCAAAACATGAACTGTTAAGGACAGAGTTTGGACACCCCTGCACTGAACCATGTATAATATGAATATACAAACTGTAATGAAACTTATCAAAATCTCATCTGATGATATTGAGCTGAGTGTAGGACAGGGAGGAAAAAAAGACGAAATTAAGCTGAGCACAGATTTAAACCCTCTAAGGACCATCCAGCAATCAGTGTCCTCACAGATCAGTCAGGATGAGCACAGAGAGGTATTTAAGCTTCTCCAGTGAAATAGAGTCTGAGCACAGCTGGAGAGGGAAAGCTTGGAAAGAGAATATGATGAAAATAGAGCATGTTGGTAAGTAGAGGGAACCAGAGGATGAGAGAGCTGCAGACAGAGCAGTGTGACGGAAAGTGTTTATAGGCCTGATTCAGTAAAGGTGCGTACACACCGGCTATAATCGCTGGCAATATGGTCGCTGAGCAACCATATTGCCAGCGATTGGAGTGTGCACCGGGGATAATTCGCCGGGTGCGCGCTCCCGTTTTTAGCCCCCCTTATGATCGCAGGTCGCAGCTGATTCCCTCTACGGCTCCCTTGGCATAGGTTCTTTTTCATCAGCGACCATCGCTTTTCGCTGATGAACAGGAGACACTGAGCAATATATCTCCTCCGTGTGTACATAGCTTATGAGTTGTTATTTTGCTAAACTTATGCCGTTGTCCTTACTGCCCCCCATAAAGTGCAGCATCGCTACCCCCTGTTGCTCCATGTACTGCTGTCGCATTTTACGCAACACGACTGCAGTGCACAGCTTCATGCATGCAATTTTTGTTAATGTGCCTCAGCTAATAAATTAGCCACATAGTGTGGTAGCAGACAGTCTGAGGGCGCTGGAGAGAGGCAGAATGCTGCAAAAAATGTCATTTAAAGGCACATTAAAGAATAAATAGTAAAACTTAAAAATAGTTCATAATTCTGCATCCCAGAAAACCATAACTATGAGAGTACGGGACAGGTGGCAGATCTAATATGCTAAATGTATTTCTAAAAAGCTGTTCCTAGATTGTAAGCAGCATTTTACTGGTTACATTTATCTGACATGTAGCCAAAAACTCATTTTCAGTTAAGCACCTGATTTTTTAAAATATGTATATCTTAAAATAAATGGATAGTGTGTATGCTCAATATTGTTAACAATGCACGCTCCCGCATATGGTTAACGACCAACACCACCCCCTCCTATCATCTGTGCATGCTGCTCAATCTGTATTGTCAGCGACTGTATGCAGAGCTGATCCCGGTGACATCATTGAAAAATATTGGTAACTGATTTTGGTTGACCAGTGGCTCTGCCAATGTTAACTATTTATGGTGCCCCTAGTTATCTAGTTTATATGGGGCTTGGCAATGCCAAACAGCAAAGATACTCGATTATCTGATCAGTAACTGCAGAGTACAATACATAGCTGCCTACCCTCCTGCATTCTGCAGGAGACTCCCTGAAATAGCAGCAATCTTTCTCTCTCCCTCATTAGTCTAGCAATCTCCCTCATTTCACCTAGCTCACAATATGTACACTTTTGGGGGGAAAAGGAATGAGAAATAGATACATTTACATTGAATTGTCAGCGCCATTTCACAGCATTGGTGATAAAAAACAATGGGGCAGATGTATTAAGCCTTAACAAGAGATAAATTCAAGTGTGATAAGGAGAGATAAATGTCCAGCCAATCACCTCCTTACTGACTTTTTTTCAAACACAGCCTGTAACATGGCAGTTAGCAGGTGATTGGCTGGATGTTTATCTCTCCTTATCACCCTTGGATTTATCTCTTGCTAAGGCTTAATACATCTGCCCCAATGATCCATATGGCTACATGCATGTCTTGTGGATGTAATCAGTGGCGGATTCAGGGGTGGCACCTGGGCATGTGCCCCCCCTGTCATTTAATTTTGTAGCTGAGGACCAGGGCTTTCCAACGAGCCCAGCCCCGTGTCTCTAGCCCCCCCGGGAACCAGAGATATCGCCTGGCAAAGCTGTAACGTTTTTTCCCCATAGGATAATATGGGACCCGTCAATTCCGACCCCCTTGTCTCATGTAAATTGTTCAGTTGGTTCCGAAGATATAGCCGGGGGGGAGGGGTGGTTTTCTCTCCCCCTCACACCAAAAAAATGCAGGGACTAGGCTGGTGTAAAAGGGGCCAACTTGGGAATGCATTTTCTGGTGTTAAAGGGGTATTATTTCAAATAGCCGGGACCTGCAGTGCTCTGAATACAGCCAGGCTCTACCACTGTCAGTGGCTATCACTTCTGCCTGGCGGCGGCTGTTCCCCATTTCCCACGAGCATGTATTCCCCCTTGGCAATGAGCATGTAATCCCACATGGCAATGAGCATGGAACCCTTGGCAATGAGCATGTTGATAAGCAGCACTTATGTAGCATACTTTTTAATAGGCATTATGGTGTTTGGCATAATACATAATGGACATAATGGCGTGTAACTTAAAGTGTAATGGACATTATGGTGTAAATGTTTAATGCGCGCCTTTGGTGGACAATGTCCCTGTTTATGAAGCGTATTGTGAATTTTGGCTTAAACTGTGTGGCATTATGTTAATTCTGGCTCAATCCGTGTGGCATTATGTGAATTTTGGCTCAATCCATGTGGCATTATGTGAATTTTGTCTCAATCCGTGTGGCATTTTATGAATTTGGCTCAATCCATGTGGCATTAAGTGAATTTTGGCTCAATCCATGTGGCATTATGTGAATTTTGGCTCATTCCATTTGGCATCATGTGTAAGGGGCAAGTATAATGGGGTCCAGTATTTTGTTGCATAATGTGTAGAAGTTGTATATGGTGTTGTACACTACACTCAAGGACACGCCCCGTGTTGAGTGGCTACACCCCTTTTCCGGAGCACGCTTTCGGCGCGCGCACAACTACATCCTTCACTTTTGTCGCCATTGTGGGCCTGCATACTTTAAATGCCAGGGTCTATTTTTAATCCCATTCCCAACCTCTCTCTGCCGCTCTCTTAGCATGTACACTGGCACCACTAACACTGCCCCTCCCCCACCTAAACCCTCTTTTATCATGGTGCCCCCCTGTCATTTTATCCTGGATCCGCCCCTGGATGTAATCAGTTATGCAACCCAGATTTTGAAAGAATGTGCATAATTAATTATAACCCATTTTGTTTTTATTTGTGTTTTTTTTTTTAATGGTAATTCATACATTTTTTTTTTTCTGTAAATCAGTTTTCTTTTTTGAAATTGATAATGGGGATTCAGTAATTTAGACCTGATTGCTACTGTGCGATTTTGCATTGATCAGATAGTCACCACCCACACAGAGTGACAGCCCGTCTGCTAAAGTCTTGCGAAAATATTACTGATTGTCATCTTGCAGCAAATCCATTCACAACTCGCTCGCCATTGAGTGTGTTCAATTTGTGCAAAAACAGTCACCCTTCCACAACTGGCTGATCAAGGCCAGAGCTGACGTCACACACCCTCCCTGAAAACTCATGGCCACACCTGCATTTTTTGTGACACTACCAAAAAACAGATGATTACCACCCCGAACACCGCTTCCTGTCATTCAAGTTGCAAGAGGATTGCAATTAGATTCTTTGTAGTAGTTTTTTTTTTTGCTGTTTGTTCATACGCCTGCACAGTCATTCGATAACAGATCACTTGTAAATTCACACAACAGTGATCAGCTCTGAATAACCCCCATTTTTCTCTGTATATCAATTTAAAATGACATTGACTGCTCTGTCTAAATTATTGTAATAAAAATGATTTAAATTCTGTAGTAAAATGCTTACTGATATATGAGCTCCAGCTTGTGATTCAAACAAATATGGAAGCATTTTCTCTAACATGTTACGCATATTCATTGCACGCATTCATTGTGTGGGAAACCAGGCAAGGATGCATGTGTTGTGTGGGTCTCGCTGTACGCTTTCTACATAGGGTCACTGGTAGTGTACGGAATTGTCAGAGCTTTAACTCACTAGGATGTCAGACTAGACTCTGCCTCCAGGCTCAGCCCAAACATGTGAGAGCACGAAGTGTGTAAAGCCCCAGAGATTTACTCAGGGATGTGATTAAAGCGCTGAAATTAAACCAGATTTAAGTCATTTGATTTATTTTACCTTTTACATTGTAATCATATGGGGTTTATAATTGGAAGAGGGCTATATGTCATTTTCTCCTGCATACAAAAAAATGTGATAAAATACAGCATTTAAACCTCTATTTTAAATGCAGCATGGGGATACCAGCGGATAACGTAAATAGTGACAATAGTAAAAACTTCAAATTAATGGTATAATAGATTGGGAGTCTTGGAAACCAAGTAAAAAATTATGATGACAATAATAAAAATATAATTATAATAACTCATGATTTCATATACTGTGTATTTCATTAACCTTCATGCACACTACATAGGTATGGGGATCATGACACCATGGGCCAGATGCACCAAGCTATAGAAAGTGATAAACCAGCCAATCAGCCCCAAACTTCCATTTTTCCCCATATTTTGGATCTACCTCATTTACTATCGACATGAACATCTATTTTAACCTGTGGCGAACAAAACTAACCACCATGCCCATTGCGTGGCGAGAGAGGCAAGCCTGTGAGGGTAGTAGTTTCCACTGATGTTGGTCCGATAACAGGAAATATACTACATTTGGGACAAAATAACCCAAAAACCATGTGTTGACCATTTTCATGTTGTCCTCTTGAACCTGTCGATTTTTTTTAATTTTTTTTGTACCTGTCAACATTTCATCTAGTGAGCTTTCTTTTGTACCTATAGACCTAATGCATGTCAACTATATGGTGTCTACCAGTGGCGGCTTCAGAGGTGGTGCTCAATTAGGGTAGCCACACCCACTGACAGTAAGTCAGTTTGGAATGACAGTTGGTGGCAGTTTCTCCCTGATCTGAATTTTGAACTGTGCTGCCACCCCACCTCTGGAGATACCACTGTTGTCAGCTAAATGACTGTCTACCTAGGTATTGTCAATCTATTTATCCACACACTACATGCTTACAGTCAGTAAGTCCTCCTGGCCACTTAGGTGTTGAAACGCATTGGCCAGGAGGACTTACTGACAGACTCAATTGATCCAGGTGATTTCCTGTGAAGTATTCTGTGGATGCCTGGGTACTATTACATCTTATGCTTCACATGTCTACCTTTTATGTGTTTACAATACCACTGGGGGAGTTTCTAACCTTTATACAGGTTGAGTATCCCATATCCGAGTATCCCATATCCGAGTATCCCGTATCCGAATTATTCCGAAAACCATACATTCCAGAAAGTGAAAAAAAAAATTTTTTTGTTAAAAACTCAATGGGGACATTTGTAACAGCACTACTGAGGACATGATATGTAACTGGCACTATATATGTACAAGAACATGATTGCTTGGCATTCAAATCAATATCTGAGATACAGTAGTACACAAACTTTTTTCATGTTCTTGAAACCTTGTTTTTTGAACAAATAAAATATATTTGTGTGCATTTCATGTGTTTGATGTATTTATACAACATAAATGCAAGATACAGATGTAGCAGGCCTTATCCTTGCTGGCGATCTGCCAGCAGCACGGCGCCTCTATCTGACTGAGACGCGCGTGCGTCCCCCACGCACGCGCGTCTCAGTATCCGGGCGGCAAGGAGGACGCAATACTGTCCGCCTCCCGCTCGACAGGGCTGGGGGGGACCTTTGGCCACTGTGGGGGGGTGCGGTCACCCCGTGCGCGCGCGTCCCCTTCCGACATACAGATGGCGGCGGGGCAGGGGATGGCGACGCCATCGCCATCCCCTGCAAAGATGAATCCCGCTACATCTGTACTTCAAAATACATAATTGAAATATTAAAATATTCTGAAATACGGAATAATCCGTTATCCAAAATTCTCCTGGTCCCGAGCATTTTGGATACGGGATACTCAACCTGTATTTAATAATTGTATCACACTATTTGGAGCCTTTAAACATTTTATGGGGGCATTTAGGGGGCTCCCCCTTCATGACATATGTCTTAGTTATTAGTGTAGACCACAAGTTCTCAAAGTCGGTCCTCAGGATCCCAAACAGTGCATGTTTTGCAGGTCTCCTCACAGAATCAAGTGAAATAATAATTTAAATGTGTCAGTCAGTAATGAGGGCACCTGTCGAGTGACCTGGAAAACGTGAATTGTGTGGGGTCCTGATGACTGAAATTGAGAACCACTGGTGTAAATCATATCTTATGTTACGATGCCACTGATGCATACAAACTACTGTGAAAATATTATCTATGTATAACAATATTACACTTTTATATATTTTTCTGCAAAATTTTTTGGAAAACTATATATGGTGAGACTTTTGGGTTAAGCACATACACCATAACAATATAATTATTTAGAGCAGGGGTGGGGAACCTCAGGCCCAGGTGCCGTATGCGGCCCCCATAGCCGATCTGAGTGGCCTGCCCACCCACCCGGCGGCTTTGCCAGGAGTCAAGTACAGGGGAATTCTCGCAAGAGGTCGGTAGTTCTCGCGCGATTCCTCTTCATCAACAGCAGCCGGAGACTTTCAGTCCTATTCAGCGGCAGCCGCCGGAGTGTGGGACGGCTGCAGCCGGACAATTTGTAAGAGAATTTTTTACATATGGCCCCCGAAGGATTTTTTTTTACCCATACAAATGGCCCTTGGCACAAAAAAGGTTCCCCACCCCTGGAACGCCTGGTGACCCCTTGGTTTTTCTATGACTTTCAATATTGTTTATTAGACACATGTTATTTGAAATGAAAATGTCTCCCAGTGTGTGCTACAGTATGTCTTTTCAATTATTCTTAATGACCCTTAATATATATACTTTAAAGATTTATCTAGATAAGATAAACCTTGTAACAGTATTTGACAAATGGAAATACAAGTGAAACTTCTTTGTTTATTGATTTCATTACATTTCTCTATGTGGTTTATATAATTTACTTAAAAAGGACCCTGGGTCTCTGACCATATGGATCTGCTTAAACAAAAATTCACCTCAACAATGTACAGTCAACAATTGTTCATGGTTCTTAACATGGAAAATATAGCAGAATGAAAAGTAGGTCTATGGGGTGTTTTTTGACACTGGCACAATTATTACCATTTTAGCTATATACAGTACTAAAACATCTAATTTACAGTTGTAGAATGGATATGCTTATAACGTGCAGTTTATTAGCTTTCATTTGAGGGCATTCTCATCCAAGTAGGAGTAAACATGCCCATACACTACTGTGATGTCTCGCAGCAGTGTACGGACATCCGACAGCCTGCGAGCCGCCGGGACCTTTCCGTTGTGATGGATCGCATGCATCCCTGGTTCCCGCCCGCCTCACCGCCAGGGGGAACGGGTGGTCGGACGGCCCGGTTCATAAATTGCATCTGTTTAACATCTAGTCCTCTTTTTATAAGGGTCCAAAAGTAATTGGACAAATGATTAAAAGGGCGGAACTCAGAGGTTTTTACAAAAGAGGCATTCAGCTGGTCACTCCCCTCTGTGGCCTTCGGCCACCCTCGGGCACTCCCCCAGAAGTTTGGGGCAGCTCGGGAACACTCGGGCTTTCGTATGTTCGGGCGTCTGAGCACATGAACACCTAAGCACACCTGACTGACCACATGGGGCCGCTGCTGCTCAGTGCTTCTGGCTGCAGCACTACCTACAGAAGGTTCTGGCTGCAGCAAGAGTGGTGGGTTATCCTGGGGCAGTCAACAGTTCATGCATAGTTCTTAAGATGGAAAATATAGAAGAATGAAAAGTAGGTCTATATATTTTTTCTTCAACACAATTTTTATCGTTATGATGCCTCAGAAAAACAAGCCACTCAAGGGGTTAAAAAACCTATGAGCTCGACCAGCATCACACACTGCAGCCAGACTCGCAACATATTACATCCTACCCATAAGCTGAGAGAGCTCTCAGCCAATCACTGACTGCCCATTCATTTGTATGGGTATTTTTTTTTCCTATGTGCACCCGGCTTCACCTATCCGGCTCTCTGGTCCCCTCGCCACATTCACCGCCAACTGCCTCTCTGTGTCCCCTCCCGGCTCTCCACGAAGCCTTTACGAAACTTCTCCTTCCTGAGAAAATGTGTCCATAGTAGTGATAAGATACCCTGATAGTGGGACAGGTAGACCATGTGTTAAAATAACATACTGTAACACATTAATCAATTTTGGGATTGAGAGAGAGTCACTCCCACTTGTGGGGGTTGTGGAGAAGCTGGTAGAGTTTAGGAGGTTACATTTACTAAAGCTTCTGAAAATGATAAGAGATAATGATGACCATAGCATCCAATCAGATTATGTCTAGTATTTCTCTATTGCAACCTAGAAAATGATATAATCTGATTGGTTGCTATGGGCAACATCACTGTTTTTCATTTTTAGAAGCTTTAGTGAATTGACTCCTTCTCTTCAGGGAAGTGACCAAGAGAAGTCATCTTTTATTGTCCATCTCTTCCATGGCAGAAATTAGGTTAGATATACTGTACAACCTCTCTAGTAAATGTTCCGGCTGATGGGACCGCATCACCCAGAAGGGGAGGGGGAGCATAAAAGTAGCAAACAGGACACACACAGTGTATCAACACAGGCTTGCTTCACTTGCCACGCTTCAGGCCCAGTGGCTTGCTCCACCACGCCTTGCTAATTGTGAAATTGGTGTTCCACTGACCTTGCCATTGCGCCAGCCAGCCCATTGGTCTGCCTGTCTGTTCAAAGAGAACACTGAATGCAGCTGCAGCAGTCTGTCTCTCCAGCAGAGGTCACACTGCTGTGTGCTTTCCTTTCTTTCTTTCTTTCTTTCTTTCTTTCTTTCTTTCTTTCTTTCTTTCTTTCTTTCTTTCTTTCTGTGAAACTACATCTACTGTTGGCAGCAAGTGAAACTAAATCTACATCTACTAGCTTTTGAAGCATTCGCTTCGAGCGGGCACACTATTATATAATATCAACAAACTTTTTACCCATATTAAAACCTAATGTGGTATTAGAACCATGTCGCAAAATGAGAGGATAAGAGGGCTATACTAATGTCAGAAAAGTATTTTGCAGAGTACTATATCCATCTACATGCCTTATTTTAAAGCATCCTCTGACTCCCATTTATTTTAAGTAAAGCTGAAACAAAATGACTTTATTAATCATTGTGACTTGACAGGTAAACTAGAAAGACTTTAGCCCATTATGTAACATTATATAAAACTAGAAACAGATCATTTATTGCATGATGCTTTTTTGTTGCTATTTTACTGGAGACGTTATTTGATTTGAAGAGGTAAATCAGTAAGAAAATGTGAATATTGTATGTATGTTTTATTTGGGATCACATTAAGCACAGCTGAATTCAATTTTGTTGCATGAGCTAATTCACCGTTATGGTCTTTTATATGTGATGCAATTACATTGAGAATGGCTAAGCAATGGCTTAAAGCACCCATTATATAACAAACAGGAATTTTATTTATTTCCCTCTGATTTAAAATGATAATACACAGATGATGAATGATCCTCCTTCTACACATCTTATATACTACAAATAAGAAAGAACAATTACTGTATTTTTATTTAACTTATGCTATTAGCCCCAATTTTTCATTTCAAAGTAATAGGATAATAAAGTAAAGTTTATTATGTAAGTTTACAGTAACTTTGCACAAAAAACGTAATTCTGCATCACTTCGAAATGAGTCCGGTTGATTAAACTGGGGGACTCCAAAAGCAAAAAAACTTTATCTACTCAATAAAATAACTATATAAAATGAAACAAGTATAAATGACAAAAAAGATACAGTAGCAGGTACAGATGTAGCTGTGGTCATTGTTTCCACGATTCAGTTTCCCCTGCCTACGTGGCCCACCAAAGATGCACCCATGGCAAGGAATCGCGACGATGCAACAGCAACGATCAATGCTTTTTTATGAAGCGTGGAAGCAAATTAGAAATGTATCCAAATGGCGACGAGATTGTGGCAATCGAGAGGGGACTCATATGTGGCGATTGGCACAGCTACAATGAGCGGGGTTACATCTGTAGGTGTGTTCACAAGGGTCTCTTCTGATCTCCGAGAATCTGTCCAAAAAAAGATCCTGTGTCAGATATGCCTGACTCTGAGATATTTGCTCTACCTTTATTTCTATGCACACTCCTGGTGCAGGGGAGGGATGAAAAGCAGAGTTATATTCACAAAAAGTGGGGGCTTGAGGGTTGAACCAGTCAGTCTGTCCATGAGCGTACTGTGGTAGTTTTTTAATAATTCTCCATAGTAGGTTAAATAGATGTAAACTCCACAGAGTAAGGGACTAATGTGATGGGCTCAATACTTTCTGTAAAGTGCTGTGTAATATGTAGGCATTGTATAATTAACAGTTAAAATCTAAATTAAGATTTGTTGTATAACATATGGTACTAATAAGAAGAGCCTTATTTTGTATCTAATGATAGGATCTTTTGCTAAGTCTAATATACATATATGAAGCCCAGTCTACTATGCAGTGTACCTGGAACTGGTGCCCAGTCCAGTGTATTCACCTTGTACAATGGTCTCAAAACTTTGTGGCGCATTAAAAAGAACAGCAATAATTTTAGGTAGTAAAAAAAGTATATACGCAATACATTTTGATACCTTAGGAAAGTTTTTGTCAGTGAAAAGGTGATATCTGAGGTAGAGTTCTGCATAAATAATAATGTAATAGTGGTTCAATATCATACTTTGTAGATTAGAATACAGTACTACTGAGGATGTTTCATAGTTTGGCCTTAGGTTTGATAGTGGAATTGTCCAAAATCCAGCCTCAAGGATAGTAAATGCTATTGTGTTGTGTCACATGAACATGTTTTAATTTAGTGTTCATTCTAACACCTGCTATTTTTGAAAACCCATGCAGTTCCTCTTCCCTGCCTGGGGTGTCGCTGTCTGCTGTGGTGTTTCTAGCACAGGTCTGGTTTGCATATCAGTGGTGAAATACAGACCACACTGTGCTAGAAGCACTACAGCAGACAGCGACACCCCAGGCAGGGAAGAGGAACTGCATGGGTTTTCAAGGATAGCGGGTGCTAGAATGAACACTATAATTGTTATGTGGAATAGCCATATACTATCATAGCAAACATTCTTTCCCAAGCATTACTGGGGTTTTTTTTGTTTGTTTGTTTGTTTGTTTGTTTGTTTGTTTTTTTGATGAATGTAACAATTATGCATTTGTAATTTGAGGATGATACATGTACTTTATTTTATTATTTAATGATATTTGAACTATAAAAAATTCTAATGTTGCAAGAGGAATTAAAGAAGAAGAGAAGATGTACAAAGGTAAATGACTAATTGGCTCATAAGTAGCTAGTCTAGATGCTACACTGATAAGTAATTATTAGAGCAGGATGCATTAAGCATCGTATTTTAAATGGGATGCAGCCTGTCACTCATTGCATGCATATCGGTATTTACTTACTCTCAGAGGGCACTGCAAATAGATGGCCATAAGCTTCTATTGGGTAACGCCATCTACATGGTACAATTATTGTATACAATTTGGACTAGATCGCATCGTATCGCATCCGTTTTGCAATGCAATGAGATGAGGTCTAGTACAAAACGTATGTGCAGCACATACGTTTTGAGCTGTGCGATGAGATGTGTAATGGGAGTGCGCATTTCATCGCACCCAGCAATTGTCCCGTGTATGGGCACCTTTAACCATCTGGTTCAAGCTCTGGAAATATATTACATCCCAAATCTTCAAAAATTATGGAAGTTTGACTGCAAAATACAGGTTTAAAATTGCAATGTGTGAACACAAGAAGCTGCATCCTGCTAAACAGCTATTGTTCAACTGCATCCTGCTAAAACGCAATATGTGGCCACAGCCTTGTATGGCAGCTAGGAGCTGATTGGCATGTACTTTATCGATCTCCACTTTATTACTCTCTAGCGCTTAGTACACATAGTAGTATTTATTGACTACATTCTATAAAATGATGAGTAGAACTTGACTGATTGATATCCCCATTGTTTGTAACGGTGACTCTTATTTCCACATAACTCCCAAAGGATAATATGCGTAGGAAACAGGCCCCACCCCATATTACCTAATATTGACCTATTTTATTCAGACCAAGCACCCTAACTGTGTATACACTATCAGCCAGATGTATCAAACTTCAAAAAGTGATAAATGGAGAGTGATAGACAGCCAGCCAATCAGTTCCTACCTGTCATGTTATAGGCTGGGTTCAGAAAATGACAGGTATTAGCTGATTGGCTGGTTGTTTTTCACTCTCCACTTTATCACTTTTTGAAGCTTGATACATCTGGCCCTATATCTTTTAGCTGAAGAACCTTGGGATGGTTCCATGTAAATTAAGTCTGTTTGGATGTGAATTACGTGGTGTTCTAGCTAGCAATTTCTTATATAAATACAGTATATATTTTAAATATAACTTTATTTAAATTGAAAAAAAATGTAAAAATTAGAATGTATTTACTAATGTAAAGCAGCTTCCTTGTCTTTAGTATGTTGATGTCAATGACAATATATGAAGAGAACAATAATAAAGCAATGTCATGTGCAAGTTATTAGAAATCATATAAACAAAGCACAATAATCCGGCTCCATGACTTGTTTAGACACATCACGGAAAGAGGGAGTGCAAATGGTAACAATTGTAATGTGCACTTGTGAGGATGCTGGAGGGACACATGGAGTAAATATTTTCAGATCGGAATGCCGCACTTTGCGTAACTGTATACAATTGTAATGGTTAGGAGTCAATATTAACCACAATGTGCACTGTGTCCTGAAAATGATGCAGGTCACTAAATCAAATGTGCTACACATCTGGGACTGTTTACTAGCAGGAAGTGTGATGAGGTACAGTCTGCCCTAGGAGGATTTATTATGTGCTTGTGACATAGTAAGTAACAACTACTTCACTGTCAAGTGATGCACTCAGTCCAGCCTAACAACTGGTGGTTTTCCAATCCAAAATCACAGAACGCCATAGGACCACACCCGGCTCTTCGTTCCATTATATATATATATATATATATAATGTGTTATATTTGAAGGAATTAAATACTGCAGCATTGTGGTTATTTTTGTTAGGACAAGTTGTTCAGTCTTATGGAGATATCCAGTTTTTCTTATCAGGTTTAGCACCTGAATACAGAATATCTGTCGTTTTTGGAATGTTTGGATCCCTTTCAGTACAAGTCGAAGCCAGGTACTTATCTATAGCAAAATGTGCAAATGAAAAGTAGCCCAGGATGTGCTGATAATCACAATGAAATGAAGTGGCTGAGCCAAGTTCAGTTTGAAATGTAACACAATATTCATTATAAAGGTAGTGGGAGTACATTAATAATAGCAGATGCCATTACATTCTTTCATGTGCAGCCCATTTCATAGGATTATCAGGAGAGGTTAGAACAAGAGTTGGTCTTATCATGGTAAGAGGCAGATGTGGAATTTTTGTATGTTCCAAGTCTTGCCCAGCACATGATATACTGATATGTACAGTGATGTGTGTAATGCAGGTCTTTAGTTTAAGTGTGTGTGTGTGTTGACACAGCTTATTCCTGCATATATATCTATAGCACCTGTTGCACAGTACTGTGTGCAGTTCTGGAGTCCCTCTCTCCATAAAGTCACATGCTGTATAATATAATTTCTAGCTTAGCTACTACCACGGTATATTAACAAAATCAGGAGACATTCTGTAAACATGTGCAGGATCAGAGGAGAAACAGTGATGTGATGGAATATTCAAATACTGTAATTCAAAGTGTTAACTTGGGCACTAGTGCCATAAACCTGCCTATCCCATCATCTTACAGGGTGGCTTTAGGACGATGATGTACATACTGTATAATGCCACGCCTCAGATGAGAAGTGTCAGTGTTTTGTCATTACTCATGTCATCCTGTGGGTACATAATTTGACATCAATTCCCAACAATATCATTATGAGCAGCAGAAAGCAGTGGCTAAACCAGGGCATTGGCCACAAGAGAATGCTGCATCCTGGGAGGATAATGGCTGTATCTACATGGCATGTTCATTACCTCTATATTTTTAGGGACAATCTCATGGTTTATTGTTTTGTAAGGACAAGTTTGTGACCTACAAATGACCCAAGATATGGGAGATATACCTGTAGACTGCAGCATTTCCCAGCAATGTGAAAATTCCTTTACAATGTATGAGCAGGGCCCTCTTCCCTCATGTTCTTTAACCTCTCTTATTTAAACCATCTTCGATGGCACCAAATCCGGTGGTTTTCTGCCATGCTGATCCTTATCCCATGTCCTCTGCTGATGCAGCTATGGTTATATACCCCGTACATGTCCTCTACTGTATTCAATTGTAATGCTGTGTACACACAGTACAATTTGACATTCAATTTTGACTATATAATTGGGATTGCATATACATCGTATGGAGATAGAACATTTTCTTTAAGCTTTCTATCCCGATTCAATGCCGATGCGCCCTCCCGTTCAGCTGAAATCGAAAAGCCAAATAGACAGTGCAGCAATGACTATATAGTGCAAATTGAATGTATGTAAATAGTACAGAGTTAGCAAAGATTGCTAATGCTGTGTACACACGGTGAGATTTGACATTCAATTTTTACTATATATATATAGTCAAAATCGCAAGCAGAATCTCACTGTGTGTACACACCAGTCACTGTTTTGTTTATTCATTTATGTATCCTGTAATTGGGTGCTGCTGATCCCTTGTGGCACCCTATAAATTAAAATGATAATAATAATTGTAAAGTGATCATTCTATTTGTAAATCTTTCTGACTTTTTCTAATGTATGGCTTTTTCTTAAATTAGAACACCAGTATTTACACACCTAAAGTTTAATCCGTGGTAAAGCAGACATTGCCACCCAGTTATGTGCTAGCCGGATGTGTTAACAGACCAGTTTCTTAGAATCTGTTATCTTGTATCTTTGAAGGATTTGCTGTTAGGAACAAAAATGTACCATAGCAAAGAAAGTTTATTCTGCATAGAATTTATTCCCACTTCCCACTAGGCCGATCCCCATTGTGTCGTAGAACAATGTCAATCTAATCCCAGCACAGGGTGCCAAGAGAGCAGAGAACTGGTCTTGGCCTTGGGGCAGGGGGTCCTGTCTTGCATCTCATGGATCTAATCCTACATTTTGGCTTCGGGGTGGTCTGTTCTGTCAATAATCTGTATCATATAGGGAAAAATATTATTAATTTCTATTTTATGTGTTTTGCTGGAATTGAATAATTCCCATGAAGGACTAGTCTCTAGAGGAACAGACTGCAAATAATCCATTTATATTTGTTATTTGTTCTGAGCCGGTTTAGAAGGTTCCTCCGGCATGCCAGTGTTTGCTTTTCTCTTCAAGTTTCAACAGTAACTTTGTTGCTTTAGTTACATATATTTATATTTTTATCCTCTTGGACTCTAGAATGTCCACATGGGGTAAAATGAAACAGAAACATAAAATGTCACAGATCAAAAATCTAATTTACCAAGATATTATAAGAACTGATTGGTATAGTAAGTTCATAATATTCTTTATTAACTACATATATCACAAAATATAGGATATAGCAAGACAGATGATGAATAAGTCTGCATCCTATGAACAGACTGTTGGTAGGTGCATTATAGTGTTCAATCTAGCACCCGCTATCTTTGAAAACCCATGCAGTTCCTCTTCCCTGCCTGGGGTGTCACTGTCTGCTGTAGTGCTTCTAGGACAGTGTGGTCTGTATATCAGCACTGATATGAAAACCAGACCTGTACTAGAAACACCACAGCAGACAGCGACACCCCAGGCAGGGAACAGGAACTGCATGGGTTTTCAAGCAGTAAAGCAGATACATATCATCTCTGGAGGGTGGATGCCAGGTTGCATGTCTACTGACAGTTGTTTGTAATGCTGAACCTTGTCCTGAGGATGGTCTGTTTTGGACCGAAACATAACGTCACATCGATACGCTTGGTTATCAGATGCCAATAAAAATCAGTTGATGTTTTACAAAACTTGGTGAGTGCCCTCTTCAATTTCCCTTATACCTTGATGTTGATTCATCAGTAGGAGCACCCCCATCATTATGATATGGAATTGAGTGCGGAATACTTACAAAAATTGTGTGTGTGTGTATGTATATATATATATATATATATATATATATATATATATATATATACACACACTTAACATCGCCACTCGCCTTTCCTAGTTTTGGGGTGCCCTATGGCTTGTGACCACATTGTTTAAACCAGGGCTGTTTTTGTGCAGGCTCCAGCAGGAACTGTGGCCCTTATTCTAGTTCACTCTTTCTGACAAAATATTTCTTAGATGGACAAAACCATGCGCACTGCAGGTGAGGCAGGTGTAAAACCCCACCCAAATCTAATTATCTATGCACAAGTAACACCTGCCTCACCTGCAGTGCACATGGTTTTGTCCATCTGAGGAATATTTTGTCAGAAAGAGTGAACTAGAATAAGGGCCACAGTTCCTGCTGGAGCCTGCACAAAAATAGCCCTGGTTTAAACAGACATTGTAGGGGCTCTGCACACACTAAATTAACTGATAATAAATAGTGGAGATTTGGTTCATGAATTGATCAATGCATTTAAGCCTGCAGCCCCCTTCAAGGGACCCCACTGTTCTGCAGGTCCTAACACTATCGCTGAAATTGGCTACAATACACACATATATATATATATATATATATATATATATATATATATATATATATACAGAAGAATTCTATGTCCACTTGGATAGTACAGTATGATTCAACTAGACCGGCACCAAAAGATCCTGAAAAACTCCTGTTGACCATGTGATTGTCATCCATGGTCCTGCCGATCAGCCACCGGTGTCTAACGAGTTACTGCCACTCTAGCGGTCGCGAATATCGTTAGCTGTCTAACTTAGGGGGAATCGACTAAGGGTGGTCGATTATAACATGGTCAATCTACACCCAGTCGACCTGGCGTCTTGGGTTTGTGGTCCAGGACCAATTCCAATTATTTATGGTCAATGTAATAGGCAGAACCAGTGCTTGTGACTTCCAATCATGTGTACACACAAATGTGAACCTCGTCCCTCACCACATAACTAATCCGAAGGATGGCATATAAAACACAATATACTTAATTCAATATCTTTTTTTTTTTTAATTTCTCAAAGTTTGGGAACTACTGTTTTACACCGTTTGAAGGGTTTATGAATTAGGTTACTACAATATATCCAGAAATAAGACTACAGTACTAAATATGAAGCGAACAGTGAAACATATGTACACAAAACACTTTAATTACTGTTTTGTTTTATGTGTGATTCTCCTTGAGATGATACCTAAACTGAGCTATGCCGTTTACTAGCAACCACCTAATTACAGTATGTTCAAAATGATGTTTATGTAACAATTTGTGGTACATAATATAAGTCTTCTATTGTGGTTCCTTATTGGTATTTTATATTGCTAAGCATTTAGCAGTCCCCACTATAGAGCAGGAGTGTCATGTTTCTGGAGTTCACCCTTAGGATAACAAATGAAGCGTTCCCATACTTTGCTACAGCAGTGAAAAATAATCTGTTTAAAAAAAATCTCCATATTTCATTTTTTGGACTGTTTTCCCAGCACATGACCTTATAGTCCTGATATAAACAGCAGCAATCAAGGTCATTAAATCAATGATACATATTTCTGTAATAGCCCTAAATAAACTGATAAGAAGTATGTACAGTAAGATGAAATCTGATGACATTTCCTTTTCCTCCTACTGTAGTAGGTTTAATACTTATCGGATCTACTTTTATGGCTCAGCCCAACTACTTTTATGGGCTAATAGTGGCTACTTATATGCAGTAAAGTGCCTCAGTCAGATGCAGCTCCAGCTCCTGGCATCCACATAGAAATAGCCCAATCTACATAGCAGTGTGGTAATGATCAGCCACCAGCTGTCCATAAATAATAAGTATTAAAATTGTATTCCATTTATTTTTCTATTTTTATGCAATTATGAAGACATCTGGGCTGATTTTGTGACTGATGTACCCACCCACACTACCAGGGGCTTAGCTACAACTGTGGGCCCAAAGCAAAATCTTGAGAGTGAAAGAAAGTGAAAATGATAGAGATGGGGGGATTTGGGGTAGGAAAGAAAGAGAGGGTTTAAATGAAATAGAGGAATTAGAGAAAGAGAATGAAGCAAGAGAGAGATTGAGAAAGGGTGTCAGGGAGAAATAGAGAAAGGCATAATATAAGGGGGAGAGAGAGATGGAGCGAGAGGACATCAGGGAGAGAGAGAAAGTGTTGTAGAGAGAGAGAGAGAGAGAGAGAGACAGTGTCAGGGAGAGAGACTGTCTCAGAGAGAGAGAGAGTCCATTTTGGGAGGAATAAGAGAGGAAGAGACAATGGCAGTGAGAGAAATAGAGGGATAGAGGAGCAAGAGTGTGTCCTGGGGAGAGAGGGAGGTGTGGCGATCAGGAGAAACACCCAGGTCTCTGATGGTAGTGGAGCCTTCCCTGTATTAGGCCCTAACGCTAAATACTCATGAATCACTGCACTGTACTACCCTGCTGCCGGGAGCTGGCTGGGAGTTGGAGGTGGCCAGCCCACACACACACATGCTATTCAGCCAAGCCAATGGCAATGGACGTTCTGTCCAGGGGCCGTGGGTGAGGGGGAAGTGGTGATCTTTTTGGCAGATCATGACTGGGTGCAGGGACAGCTGTGGGCCATGGAAGCAGCTCAGGCCCCATAGCAACTGCACCACCTGCACCTATGGTAGTTATAACAACACTGGTTATAAGCTGCCTGTCCTAATCAATATAGGTCCCTGGGCATTAAAATATTTCCTAACAGTTACCATATCTCCTGAATTGTCCAGCAAACTTCTTGATTAGACTGAGTCCTCCAGTGCCAATGGAGAGCAGAAAATTTGCCCATAGGGATACTTACATGATTTCAAGATGGGCATGATGTTATGTGAGGATGAACACTCATCTGACTATGTATTTGCCACTTAATAAAATGCTTGATAAAATCCCTATAGAATACTTGCCTACTTTTTAAAAAAACATTTCAGTGAGATTGTGAGAGGCGTGTCATAAAATGACTTACAGTCAGGGCTTAAAGTGGTCATACAGAGGTGGGGGAACTAATTTCTCTATGCCACCTAATTAAACCCCCTCCCCCCATTAGGAAGAGACAGGGCCAGTGGTAGGGTTTTTGGCATCCCCTGCAAACTAGAATGCTTTTCTGTGAGAATTACTATGCAGGGCAAATGTGGAGGTTAAAATGTTCCACCTCATCATTGGAGGTGGTGGAACTCAGTTCCTCCCCGTTCCCCCTCACTTTAACCCCTGCTTACAGTACATACAAATGTAGATGAGCCCCAAAGCAGTTACTAAGATCTACTGTACGTGTCAGTGCTTGTTCATGTGCTTTACAGGTGGTTCCAAATAGATGGCCATGAAAACCTTAATTAAATGTTGCCATTGGGATAAATGTGAATTTTAACCAAGGACATGGCACTGATCATTCCATTTATATCAATCTATGATTATTTTATTTCCCCAAAAATTGTAACAGCTGTGTAATGTCAGTTAGGTAAAATCAGGGAGATTACTAGGCTGTTCAGGGAGACAGGGAGACTGCTGCTGTTTCAGGGAGTCTCCTGCTGAATGCAGGATGGTAGGCAACTATCCCATATAGTCTTCTATAGGGATAGTGGTGTCGGGAAATGGGTAAAGCAATTTGATAAATGCCCTTTCTATAGCTCCTCGCTGCTTCATAAATAGAGGATTGAAAAGGACATGCATTTCTTCTGTTACTTGCAAGTACCCTCTAGTCTGAAGGTGTTGCCTGAATACATGTGCAGTGTTGAGGTAATATAATTAGACATTTAAGAAGATTATATATTAAAAAAGTGTTAAAGTATTTATTTATTAATGCAAATAAAACTAAACACTAACAACTGTATTACTAGATAGGTGCGCTTATTTCCAGTAACATTAACTCACAACTTTTTTTTGTAAAGGTTAAAAACAACTTTGAAAGGTCAGCTTACATTCCAGAAATCAGGACTTGTCAGTAGACTTCCCAAATTTATAATGAGCAGTTTATCAGCAATTCCTGGGGACAGGAGAATGCTGGAATTGGTAAGTTGTGCTTGCTGCTGTGTCATCTGACAAGAATGCTCCTAATCACAAGTCAACAGGGGAACAAATGTTTTTCTCTTCATGTGCAGCCCCCACAATGTGAAGCAGCTTTAGCTTGTAGAATTCCTCATCCTGGACAAGTCAATTTGCTCTTTGCTGTTGTGGTTAAGATGTTAATAAAGCTTTATGATATGACATGAAAAGTGGGCGCAATTTGTTATTTCTTGGTACATACAGTATCCATATTTCCTGGAAAGTTTGCATGCATACATAGATAGGTCGAAATTATTGCCATAGGGAAGTCATTTCTTTTTTAGCAGCTATAAGTATGTCAAGGGAGAATTTTTCTCAGAGTGTTACTTAAGTGCTTTGTTGCTTTAGATTATGGCCCATACAGTATGTAATAGGCTCCCATTTGCTTGCCCCTGAAAAGCAGCTGTCACTGTGCTCTTTAACGCTGCTTCCAAAGTAACAGTGCTATTTACTGGTGCCAAATCTGCCCAGTGCCCATGGGAGACCTGAAGGCACTTAGGGGCCCATTTATCATTTAATATTTGTGGCTTAATCCCCAAAAACACCCATTTCGGGGGTTAGCCGCAAATATTAAGTATCAACTGCTATCCCTCCCCATCCCCATGGGTTACTATGGCGGATGCGAAACTGCCCGATGTATTAACATTGGG
Source organism: Crinia signifera (assembly GCF_055691185.1). Lineage (NCBI taxonomy): Eukaryota > Metazoa > Chordata > Amphibia > Anura > Myobatrachidae > Crinia > Crinia signifera. Next base: position 218,712,637 of record NC_139220.1, on the reverse strand, counting down.
CAGCATTGCTTTGGGTCCCTGGGCTGGCGCCATTCTGAGATGGTGGTAGCCCATTGTAGCCTATGGGAAACAGACCGAACTGCCACCAGGGTGGTCTGCGAATGCAGAGTGCATCAAAGGAACGTGCCCATCCCACGCATGCAAGGTGATACATCCCCGTGATACAATGCGATCCTGGGCGGTAATGTTCCTCCCAGAACACATTGTAAATGTGATTCTTAATAAATGGGCCCCATATTGTAGTATGGAAACAGCGGAGGAATACCTCTCCGCAACATCGGACCTCCTTCCCATAGGAACGAGCGAGGATCCAGGAATCAATGTCAGTTGCCAGAGATTGCTGAATACTAGGCAGCACTATCAGGCTATTGCTTATGAATGGGCTGTTGCTTAAAACATGCGGAAACCACATGTGCAATGGGCTTACTAGTATTAAGGAATAGGCCCCTTATAGAACAATAAAATGACAATTTGTACTTACCTGCTCCCTACCACTCCAGCCTTCATTTTTCACCTACTATGCTACCTCTGTGGTGCGTGACTGATTCACACTTACCTCTACGTGTGTGCCACTGCTACGCATGTCATAGGGAGAAACAATACACATATTGGAGGTCAGTGACTTAAATTTGGGACCGCCTTAGAAATCATTCGATGGTCGGCGACCACCAAATGATTTTGTCCACGCATGCAAGCTGCAAATGGATGTTTATGCAAAAAAATTGGTATGCGTGTGGTGGGCTGTCGGTCATGCGGCATCATGCAAATTTTGCAGCTTTGTGAGTCAATCAGAATGACCTCCATTATCTGCAGCCCATCACTGGTCATACTGTATAAGGCGAGCACTGTAGACACAAAACCAGTACTCCCCTATGAGCGAGCCCTGCACATTTTCTGCAGCAGAGACACTTCTCATACTTAGCACCACATACTGTACTTCTCAGGGGTGTGGTATATTAGCCCGACAGTTTGGATTCCGACAGTCATTAGTCAGACGTCGGAATCCCGACTGCATAGCATGGGGAGCTCAATGAAGCCCCTTGCGGGCTCGCTGCGCTTGCCACGCTGCGGGCACGGTGGCTGCGCTCAGCACCTATTTTATTCTTCCTCTATGGGGGTCGTGAACCCCCACGAGGAAGCAGTCGGGATTCCGACATCAGAGGAACGACTGTCGGAATCCCGACTGTCGGGGAGCCGCCCGGCACTCCTTCTCAGAAGTTGATCGGAGTTAAGCTGCTTGTTAAATGTTATAAGCGACTGTTCAGACTTTCCGCTAAGATATGCTAACAATGAAGTCAATTCACCGCTTAAGAACTAATAATAAATTATATATTTTTTAAAAGAGTATGTTTTAGGTCTTTAGACTGTAAGCTCTCATGAGCAGTATCTTTTCTTATGCCCTTTTACTGGCATCACTTAATGCCATCGTCTCCTCTTTTATTTGCACATCTAGGGCCTGATTCAGATCCGTTCAGTACTGCGTGCGTCTGCGCATGCGCAGGCGGGTATCTGCGCAGGTCCAGGCGTATGGTGCGTGCACCCACGGCGACCTTTCGGGTCGCCGGGTGCACGAACCCATGCCGGCGTGGGGGGGGGGCGGATATGGGCGGGGGGCACTGGGCTGCCCCATTACCATATGGGAACGCCCAGCGTTCCATGGGCGTTCCCATGAGAACGCTGGGCGTTCTCATGGAAATGAGGCAGTGACGCGGGTGTGGCGAATGTCAGCTGCCCGGCCGTATCCACGCCAGCGTGCACGCATATATAAGCAACTAAAAAGTCACTTATATATGTGTGCACGCTAAACATCATTCGATGGTCGTGACCATCGAAAGATGTGGGCGGTTACCCGAGCCATGCGAATAGATGTTTATGCAAAACATCCATTTGCAGCTGTTCGGGCGAAGCCGCACTTTGAGGGGGCGGCAGGGGGGCGGTCATTCGCTGGGCGGGGTTTGGTGGACTCGCAAGGCTGCGAATTCTCAGCCTTGCGAATCAACCTGAATAATCCGCTATGACCGCTGAAGCAGCAGCGTTTATAAACCTTGTCCATGTTCTGCAATGTTCTGTGCTGTAAGTTTTTTATTTTTTCTATTGTATTGTTATTATTGTTTTTGTTTATGTAAGATGCTATAGATCCCCTGTGGATGATAATAAGAATTTTCCAAGTACAAAAAAAAATGCCAAACATGGTAAAATAACAATAATGTTTAAACTAAAAGACTGGTTATATAAAAATGAGCAGCGAAATGTAATGTCAGGTGAGAGATCGCATACAGGGGGGTTTGCAAAATAGGAAAGAACGAGAAAATAAAAGAAACCGTCAATGGAGATAAATGTGTGGAAATAAGAGGATGATATTGATACTTCTTGGCACAAGTCACATTAAAAGTCTCCTACACTCCCTTACTGCCAATGCCTGCTCTGGCTCAGTGTACCTTGAGCACAAATCTCCATGTTACAGCAGGAGCTCCCACATACAGAAAATAAAAGTGTTTATAAATAAATTGATAGAGCGCGGTCAGCTATGATGTGGGAGATGGCAAAAAGCTGGGGACCGTAGGTGAAGTCAGGAGAAAGCCAGCAGCGGGGAGAGGAGATGTGAAAGGAGGAATACAGCAGCCAGGCAGGAAAAGAAGGAAATAGTGCGTGGGGACACTAATAGTCAAACCGGGAGGAACATTTGGAAAAGAAAGGGGGGATAGATATGCTGATAAACTGAGCAAGTCAATATGACTAAACCATATTATATTGCCGTGTAAGCCTTCAGATAAATCCCATTTAAAGGCTTTATTCTTCCCTCCCAAACTAATGATCATTTTTCATATTAGACAACTAGGGGATTACTTAGATCCACTGCTAAAAGCCTGTCATCCTACCTACTACCAAAATAAAAGGAAATGAACCAAAATCCTTCCCTGCTCTCAGTGCTGTTATTACAATGCAGGTCTAACTATAGCCAGATAAACATTCACTGTGCTGCATGCACAAGTTTGTCTGTACACATAGGGGCACATTTACGAAAGCTTTTAAAAATAAGGAGGTGATGTTGCCAATAGCACCCAATCAAATATGTGGCCACATGCACCAAGCTTCAAAAAGTGGACAATGATAAACAACTAGCCAGCTCCTAACTGTCATGTTACATGCTGGATTTAGCAATCCTCAATTTATCACTGTATGAATCTTGCAACATTATTGTTATGTTATAGTGGAACTGGACCTGTTTTCAGCACTGTGCAGGGGACATAGGGTCAACAAGCAAAAGGTCAACAGTCAAAGGGTCAACTACTAATGATCAACAGGCAAAAGGCCAACACATGAAAAAGGTCGACATACAAAAGGTTGACATGGGAATAGGTCGAAATGGACAACATGTCGACATGAAAAAAGGCTACATGAGTTTTAAAAAATTTCTTTGTCGACATAGGTTAACATATACAGCATAGAAATGTACTGCTGCACTCGCCATGCTTCGTACACAGTACCAAGCACACTATTTTGTTCTCCCTCTGGGCCAGATGCACTAAGCTTCAAAAGTGATAAAATGGAAACTGATAAACAGCCAGCCAATCAGCTCCTACCTGCCATGTCACAGACTGTGTTTGAAAAATGTCAGGCAGGAGCTGATTGGTTGGTTGTTTATCACTCTCCTTTTTATCACTTTTGAAGCTTAGTGCACCTAGCCCCCTATGTGAACTGGGATGGTAAAGTAAGAACAGGTTTTTTTTACAAAGAATTATGAAAAACTCATGTCAACCTTTTTTCATGTCGGCCTTTTTCATTTGTTGACTTTTGTCTGTCGACCATCAGTGGTCTACCTATTGATCCCATCCGCTGTGCAGTGTGCATTATTTCTAGTGAGTGTGAGACTAATGTAGAGTCTTTTATAATTGGAAATATACAGAACACTGTTTTTAACCTTTCTAACACAGAGACAAAGATTATATTCATTTTGCTTTGTAGCAAAAGTAATACAGTGAAATAATAACTGGATGCTGGAAAGGCTCCCCGGCAAAAGTTCACTCTCAGCAAAATTACACATTCAAGAAATCATAGTCCTTAGTGGGGGGCTTCCCTCTAAGGACATCTCTGGGCATGTACTAAACAAGGAAACATGGGATTACAGTACATTCTTCGTGCTAAGAAAATACTAACGTGCTATGGATATAAAATTCTTCTCTTAATGAAAACCTAACCGGGGACAAAGACAGATTAACTATATTTTTGGGGGAATTAGCAAGCTTGCCATGGGATGTAGACATCATTGTGCTATTTATTATACAGCACATGTACTTTGTTTTATTTATGGGGAATATTTGTCCTAGGCCAAAAAAAATTAAAACTGGGGAAAACTGTAGACAGCATTTATAGCTTCAAATAATATGACGTACAGTAACATGCTCTTGCCTTTGTTAATACACTTTGGTTTTGAGATATATCTAGCATAGAGAGACAAAGTGGAGAGAGATAAAGAGCCTGATTCAGAGGTGCATGAAAGTCATGAGTGGCTACCGTTTGTCATGGATTCCCCTTGTACACAAAGGGCCTTATTCTGTATCACTCGCTCCCCAGTGCGGTCGCAAGGGAGTGCAATGTTTTGCTAATGCGCATAGGCTGGGTGCGAGGGGGCACGGTGAACTGCTAGTTCACTGTCCCATTTACACCCACCAGTGCGGGCGTGGGGCATCAGCAAGGGGATGTGCCCATGGGAACACCCAGCATTCCAATGGAAATTAGGCAGTGACGCGGCTGCCGGGGGTGGGCAGCTGACATCACTGGATGTCAGCTGCCTGCCCTGTTCCTGTATAGGAAACAAGCAAAGCTAGGACACCAGAGAGTGTCTTATGGTGTGTACACACGGTGAGATTCCCTTGCGATTTGACTTAGGTGCCCACAGACGCATCAATTATTGAATGCATTTTGTACTTTTTAAGTACAAAACACATCTTATGTACAATTATCGGGTGGTGTTTATGGTCTTGTGCGACGCGATGCGCGTTCCTGGGAGCCCGATATTGTATGTCTAAAGAAGTACGTGCTGCACGTACTTTTTAGACTACATCTGAAAATTAACAGTACAAACATGGGTTCATCGCATTGCATCGCATGCTGGAAGAAAAATTGTTTAGAACCATTGTACAGTCAAAAACGCATAGCACAGTAAAATTGATGCGTCTGTGGGCACCTTATAAGGATTCGAGTGCTATACAATCTTTGCTAACTCTGTACTATTTACATACACTTCATGCTATCCGCATTAGATTTGCACTATATGGTCATTGCTGCCCTGTCTATCTGGGTTTCGATTTGTGCTGTCACGGGAGCGCGCATCGGGATCGCAAGGTAAAAAACCTGTGCGATCTGTATACGATCTGCATGCGATTTTGACTATATAGTCACAAATCTAATGTCAAATCTCACCGTGTGTACAAAGCATTAGTTTTGCGTGTCCCCTACATCCAAGCCTGCGAATGGATGTTTATGCAAAACATCCACATTGCACTACATACATTGCACCCAGCATAGAAACACGTATGCATGCAGGTCAGGATATTTCACTGTAGTGAGCAGTTGTTTTCAATTTCTCTGAAAAGAAGGTGGTTGTGAACCAAGAAGGGCTTCGGCAATTATTGTACTATAAACTTAGCATGTTGAGTCCTGTATTGTACAAAACAAGCCATATAACACGCCTTCCACCAAAATGCACATATATAATTAATAGTGCAGCTTTAAAAATGTCAAGGGATTTTTCTGTACAATGAGTAGCTCAGCCAAATTCAGAGATACAGTAAGTCAGATTTGTAATAACAACATTCGCAAAAGTATCCATGAGAGAACTGTAATACACACGTATTATATTAAGACAGTTAATCTCACTTATTGGGTGGGATGTAATGCAGTGTTACTTTTTACAGTCTGCTTGCATTATGTTTGAGATTATAAAAGTAGCATTAAAGTGCTATTGATATAATCTTAATAACATCTGTTTATGCTCTTAAACAATGTTTCACTGTCATGTAGATTAAATTCATGTTTCAAACAAGCCTTTAAACACACAATAAATTTATCCGGATACAGATTAAAATACATTTAAGTATTAGATCATTTATTTTATATTAAACACACATGAGGAACATTTTGCTACATGCAAACTGTTGTAAAGTATTAATGCCAAAGGTATAAGAAATGCAACAAATTAAATTAACCACAATATTATTAAAGTGAAAAAGAATGTAAGCAAATACTTGGAAATCACTGTATCATGAAAAATACAAATGAAGTAGACCAGTGGTTCCAAAACTGTTTTGAATCACGGTGCCCTAGAGCAGCGGTTCTCAAACTGTGAGCCCTGACCTTCTCAGCATGGGGTCGCGACTCCATGTTGCTGACCATCAGGCTGGTGACTTTTCTAATCTTTGTCAGTGATTCAAGGAGTCTGAAAAGACTCACATTATTGTGTGCCTTCACAATATTTCTATGCATGTACTGTCTGCGGACTACACATGTGATGTGATGACTTGCTGGGGTCCTGTAATTATTTTTATAGTCTGATGGGGTCCCAGAGCAAAATAGTTTGAGGACCCCTGCCCTAAAGTATCGGAATTGTTTAAACCAAATGTTTCTTATTTTGAAATTATTTAAAAAAATATTGAATTAGGTTTATTGTGTTTATATGCCATCCTTAGGGTTAGTTATGTGGGATTCGGTATGAAATCCCGATGGTCAAAATCCCGACAAGGTCAAAATACCGTCATTTAAAATCCCGACAAGGTCAAAATACCGACAATACACGGCAGCACAGTTCAAATAGCACAGCCACACCCACTACGAGTAACCTTTGCCTATTACATTGACCATACGTGATTTAAATTAATCCTGGACCACTTAATTCCCTAATTTTGGAGTTAAGATCCCCAATACATCTAGTTTGGGAAACATTGAACTAGACACAACCAGCGACGTAGCTACGTTTTGGGTGCCCCCCCGCCGTTAGGGGGGGGGGCGCCCCCCGCCGCCCATTCAAACCCCCCCAATCCCCCGCAGCCTTACCTTTCGCGCTGGTCCCGGCGGCTCCGTTCTTCTGCTGAGGACCACCACAAAATGGCCGCCCCCATACAGCAGACAGTTTCAGAGAACTGTGTGCTATATGGGGGCGGCCATTTTGTGGTGGTCCTCAGCAGAAGAACGGAGCCGCCGGGACCAGCGAAATAGGTAAGCCTGCGGGGGATTGGGGGGAGGTGTAACTATAGCACCGCAGCCCCCGGCGCCCCCATATGCACAGCGCCCCCCCCCCCCCCCCGCGGTGGCGGGGGCTGCGGTGCTATAGTTACGCCAGTGGACACAACTGAAAGAGGTGTTTCAGTGTTTCATTCTCATGCCACATAGCATGCTATTGTACTTATAAGGGACACAAGCTGGTCCACCATCCTGTCATTGGTGGGACAACACATGCACTGGTATTTTTTGGACTCTCCCCTAAATTTATCTGTGCTAGCCACTACCCAGCATTTGAGCGGTCTATTTCTGCCTTGTGGCAAGGGATTTGTATGACAAACTTGACCATCACATTGCATACAAATATCAAAGCAAAATATTAGCAACCAATAATATGTAAATATAATTAATTTGACTATCTGTATTATGGACCCATCATTCTGTTTACACCCTCCCCTTTCCCTTTTAAACCCCACTTTCATGTCTTTACCCCAGAAATATCCACATCTTTAGTTCAGGTGGAACGCGGAAGTGGTGTGTCTAATTGTAGGTGGCGGAATGTACTGTGGATTGGTATTAAGTTTGCTGGGACATGATCAATAATTTGATGCTTAAGATCCTTGAGGGTATGTTCTGATTTGGTAAAATGCCTAACAGATTTTTCCTGTCATTCAGCCATGGATTGCAGCTTTAATAGCTGATCTCTTTAAGACCATTCTGTCACATAGGAATCCCATAGTCTTCCCTATATAGCATAGGTTACAGGGGCATATAATCAAATAAACGATGAATGTCAAAGTGCATGTAAGAATATGATTGATCTTATATATCTCATCTGTGAAGAAGATCCAGTAAGTATGTTATTGCACGTCATGCACTAGGGACATGTATAACAGCCCGGCCCTTTCCTGAGAAATGACTTCCACGTTTTAATACTTTTGTTCTGCATGGAAACGCCTGTAATGTCTGTATAGACCACCATGTCTTTGATGTTTCTTTCTCAGTCCGGCTCTCCTCGCACTCCTCCTTATGAAAACTGACCCTCACAAAATGACAGCCCCTAATAGCAGACCATTTTTAAGGATGCTAGAGGCCACTGCCTCCTCTAGGATCCCTGAAAAACTGTCTGCTGTATGGGGGAAGCACTGCAGGAGGGGACAGAGAGCAGTCCCGCACAGACAAGTAATCGCCACTGGCTAGATGTGGTAATTATTACTGACCCAGGAGATGACTTCCTTCTGACTATGGGTTTTAGGGGGTCAACAAAACCTGTCTAGGTATCTTAAGAACCCTTCCTGTGCCTGTTGAGGAGTTTTGGGTCATATCCATGCTGCGCAAATTTTGCAATAACCTTGTCTAATTCTTCCTACCCAATATCCCTAGATTTATATATCCCTAGATTTATTATTTATTTACAGTTTTTTTATATAGCGCAGCAGATTCCATTGCACTTTACAATAGTAGACAGTGATAAAACAAACTGGGTAACAACAGACAGACTTGGAGGTAGGAGGACCCTGCTGCAAGCTTACAATCTATAAGGATATAGGAGGGAAACACAAGGACAGGCACCAGTAATAGCATAGCTTGTAGGTCCAGAAGGGAAGCTATATAATACATAAGTGCCTCAGACCTCCCAGCTTCCTGTCTCATGTCCAGGGGAGCTGGGACACTAGGACACTAGCTGAGTCTGTTAACCCCTCACAGACCTGCAGCTTCCACAAGCAAAGGAGGTTTTCCTCTGAGCAGCATTGGCTGCAATTAAAATCTCTTTGGGGGCACAAGAGTACACCAGGGGTGGACTGCCACACATGTAGTTGAAGTAAACTGCTGTCCTGGTTCCTCTAATGTATTACTAATCCTTGTAGCGGTATTACATGCTTGAATGCACACTATTTTTGGGAGAGAAAAGTTTATACAGTACAATCAGATTGAAAAAAAAAAAAACAACAACAGTAAACAGTCCAAGATAGAACTATTTACAGCATGAACCTTCAGCTATGTTGTTGCTTTTAATAAATCTGGGTGGTCTTTGTGTAGCTATAAACATGGATGCTTGCAGAAGAACGGAGGATGTTTATAAATGTCCACCCACAAATCTTGTGGCTTCTAAAATTATCTGACTCTTATCTGACTCTTGCTTAAACTTCCGACTTCTCATCTCCAGCCATGTTAATAAACAGAAAGGTGACATACATATAAAAATGTAGCGACAGTATTTATAGTGTAATGGTGTGTACACATGGTGAGATTCCTTTGCTATTCGACTGAGATTTGATTGCTATGCAATTATTGCTAACTCGTGCTATGAGTATTCAATTCATGCTATCTTCATTCAATCTGCACTATATAGTAATTTCTGCACTGTATATTTGGCTTTCCAATCTCAGCTGTACGAGAGTGTGCATCGGCATCGAATCGGCATCGAATCGGGATCGAAAACTTAAAAACGTGTGCGATCTCCAATCGATGTCTACGGGATACCGATTCGATTTTGACTATATGTAGTCAAAATTGAATGGTAAATCTTACAATGTGTATATACACCATAAGATATGATAATGAAACCAGGAAGGACATCTTGTTATAACCAGTGGCATTTAACAGAATAGAATGTTCCATAAGAGTATAGCCATTAAGGGCTGATACATTTTGCCCCTCAAAGTTACATAAAGGGGCATACAAAGTGTGTACTTACATATGGTGTGCGTCAGCGGTGTAAGTTCATCCCAAACTCTCAGAGGCAAGTTAGAGTGTCGCATCCCTCTCCCTTAGAAAAAGAGACAAAAAAAGATATGCACACATGTATGTGTGATAGATATAGAAAAATATACATACAAACGCAAATTCACAGAATTACATAAATGGCACATTCAGCTAATCTACAGGGACCGGAGCCACAGTAAATTTAACAGTACTCAACTGGCCTAACAGTAAAATAACAGTGCTCAATTGGTGAACTGACTGGTGGGTCAGGGCCAGACTCATTAGATTCAGCTATATCTGCAGCTTGTAGGGTCAGTGTTAACCACCAAGTCCTATCTCACAGCCCAGCAGCAGTGGCAGGTGTACGTTCACTTGCTGTAGCACAGACTGAGCAGTGCTAGGCAGAAGCTGTCCGGGCCCATACTGCAGTCACATTTGGATTCTGCAGTGAACCACGCAAATGCTGCCAAATACGAAGGTGTCCCTTCAGGGCTTTGCACCCAGAAGCAGGAGTCTCAATTGAGGAGATGCTGATAAGCAGATGCTGATGTCATCAGGACTCTCCCCCATTCCGGCCAAATGCTGGAATTCATGGGTCTACAGAGAGGAGACGTCGCTAAAATTATGCAAAATGTTGTGATTTGCATCATTTTAGCCCTGCACCTCCCTAAGCACCGTACACATCTAAATGTGTTTCTGAATGCTGAGGGGGATGCAAGGGTCCATGGAGGAGGTGGGAGACTTGGCCAACTTTCCAGGGTGCCAGGGAGTCCATCCAATTTTTGGGAGCCTCTCAGGAGGGTAGGCAAGTATGAAAGGTTGTGAGTGACACATGTACAGTATCTCAGGATACATCCAACTGAAAATACTTCTACATCCACCATAAAAATGCATATATACACACACATATTGCTGGCTGATATACATGCACTGTTAGCGGCCTGAAACTGAATTTGTGAATAACTGCTATAGACCATCTACACAATTAATTAAAATATTATATTACTTAACTACCCAGTGTACCTGTGTACATCCATATCCATGGACGGTGCTCCGTTCTTCTGCTACTCTCCCAGACTCATGGCCTCAATTTAATGCTCTGCAGAGCAGGGGCAGACTAAAGCTTCCTACTTGCTACAGTAGTTATGCCCGCTAGATGGACTTCCCAAACTTGCTCTATAAACAAGCATTTCCCCCTTCCGCTCACCTGCATTTTCCATAACTGTAATTACGGGTGATATACAAAAGAGATAATTATGTATTGACAATGTTAGTAATAAATGTGACCATCATAGGTTCTATTTAAAAATGTAATTAAATAATACTATTCCCACATCCATTGTTTGCCACATTATTCATCAATATCCTGTAATCTTCCAAAAGGGCAAGGACTAAGTAATATGATTTGGAAGAAATACTCTCACCTAGAGGGGTCAACAGGAAACCAGATAATCAGAAGGGGCTATGTTTTACTTTTACACCAGTCCTCCAGTACCGCGAGTCTCAGTTGGTCACATCAGCACTTGTACCAAAGATATGCTCATACTTGTCCATTCTCAGACTGTTCAGCCAACACTAACATGCATCCTCCATCCTTTGTTTTGCCTCTCTACATGTAAGAGTCATCCCAAAGGCGTAAATACACTACAAAATGTAAGAGGTTTTTGTGCATATGTGCAGTATGACATCATGCAGTTTGGCCACAAATATTAGCACAGTTTGCACCACTTTGTGCCCCTTTAAAGCTAATGATAAAAAATAAAAAAATGGATCAAAATTAGTAGAAAATACAGCAGAAACAAAGATAGCCAGTTTCAGATGCAATCAGTCAGGAATAGGCTAAAGGCCCCAATACACTAGTCCAACTTGTCCTAAGGAAAAGTCAGAGCAGTTTGCCCTTGAGAACCCCCCTCCCCAGGAGGCTCACTTACGATTTGGCACTTTGTGTGCCATTTTTATCTCCCGGGGAGCTGCAACAGCGGTCGGGGTGCGGGCAACAGGGTCTGTGCAGCGGCGGCTGGGAGCTTGTAGTGGTATTTGCTGCGCGGTGGGGCGGGAAGCGCTGCTGAATTTGAAAACATTTTTTTTTTAAGACTGGCCGACCAGACTAGCCAGTCTTTTCAAAATCATTTTTTAAAATTCAGCAGCGCTTCCCACCCCGCCGCCCAGCAAATACCGCTACAAGCTTCCAGACGCCACTGCCTGCCCCCGCATCACAGACCCCGCTGCCCACCCCACTGCATGGACCCCGCTACTGCACACCTATGGATCGGACCCACACATCGCAGGTGCTAAAAAGCACCCACAGTGTGTCACTGATGGGTCTGATCCGATAGATGTAATGTGCAGCCCGTCCGACCTCCCCACTCAGACCCGATTTGCTGCACATGTATTTCTGGTTTTTATACTCTGTTTGATAGGATTTCTAGCTAGACAAAGAAACTGACAGTGTGTTCACAGATCACCAGCAGAAAAATAGGGTTAACTTCATATAAAACAAAAATGAGAAAACTGCCCCAAGGCGACATAAGGAAACATGCTTTCCCAGCTGGCCCCATCTAGGTATGCGTGTACAGTACAAAAAGCAAATGTTATGTTTGTTCCATGTAACGGGCAGGCAGGTGAAGCATATTCTATTGCAGACAAAGAATCGCTCTGGGGAACTTTGTGACATCAATTAAAAAGAAAAGACTGGGTCATTAAGCACGAAGAACCATGATTTGCAGAGTTCAGATTTCTCCTATACCGTTTGAGACCTGGAGGCAACATATTTATATTTCACCACTTTATTTTTTTATTATTTGAATGTGTATCAAATTAAAGGCCCATACACACTGGGAGACTATGGGCTGAAAGTCGCTCAAAACAGCATGTTTTAGTCGCCCAGTGTGTATGGACCTTTAGTTGAATGTTAACTGACATCTTCAACTCAAGTCAGTTCGAGAGCTACATGACTTTATTTTATAATGTAGCCGCTTTCCCATTGGTGCATGTTATGTATGTCTGCCACACCTCTTGTTCTGGGGTTCTCAAGCTGAATAACTCAGCAAGGGAAATTTACTATGGTGGGAGTTCTATTTCACATGGGATGTTGCTATGGGCAACCAATCAGATACAATCTATTATATTCTAGAAGGTGCTAAATAAATAAGTAGATTCTGATTGCTATTGTCCGTAGCAACATCCCATGTGAAATGAAACTCCCATCTTAGTAAATATACCCCAGCTTCTCTTATCCCCTAGTTCTGTGAGCATAAATAGTGAGAATGGGCCCGTGCACATGAAATCCAGTCTGTTTTTCAATGACAGACATACAGTACTGTAAAGCAAAGTGCAATTTACAGAAATTGTAGAGCTTTATGATATTCCTTTTAGCAGCTTTCCTGGTCTCCCAGTATCATTTAATTCTCATTACTCTGTCCCATTCTCTCTAGGCATGGGCAACACACAGATTACAGGTACCCAGGCTCCGTTATAATACTTAGCTTCTTGGCTACACAGTTTTACTCAATTAATCAGTTGTCTAAACTTTTCTGTTGAACTTTCTGCCCACCCAAAGGGGTGTGACGGCTTTGGTGAGATTAAAATGGCTATTGGCAGAGGCGTAGGGGGCAACCAATCAGATTCTATTATCGGTACTTATGTAATATCTGGACTTTTCTTATGAGACCGCGTCCGCTCGCCACGCTTCGGGCACGGTGGCTCGCTGCGCTCGCCACACTATATAAAATCAACTCCATGCGTAGTTGGATTGTAGGGGTATGAAAAAATGGGGTGCATTTAACAAGGGAGTCCAGATAATACATAAGTACCCTATTATCTTCTAGAAGGTGCTAAATAAATAAATAAGATCCCATGTGACATAGAACTCCCATCTTACTAAATATTTCCCCCATAGTGTGTAGCCATAGTGTCCAGAGTGCGTGAAGACTGCGCTCACCCTGTCACCCTATCACAAGTATGCCAGGAAGGAGGTATGTTCCGAATATGGGATTAAATTCCTTAATATATAAAAGTAAACATTGGGAACAGTATATATTTCAATCCACTACAGTAATCCCACAAATAAAATCCACAGTTATGTGTGTACTAATCTAAAATACACCTTACTTATATGGTGGTTGTCTGCGATGAGGAAAGTTTAAAGAAATGGATCCATCCGGAGCAGACAGGGTCTTCCATTGGTATCCACTATTCACGTAGGACAGCGGTTCCCAACCTGGGGTACGCATCCACACGCTGGGGGGTACGCCGCGGCCCGGCCTGTAATGGCGGCCGCGGCAGTCAGACAGGTCGCTGGAGGGGAGGAGAGTGCATTGCGCATCTCTCCTACCCCTCAGTGTGCTTCCCTGTGACTGGCCGCCCGTGTTGCTGGCACTGTGGGGCATTGCTGGCATTGTTGGCACTGTGGGGCATACTTGTTACTGGCACTGTGGGGCATTGCTGGCACTGTGGGGCATTGTTGGCACTATGGGGCATACTTGTTACTGGCACTGTGGGGCATTGTTGGCACTGTGGGGCAGGGCTATTTTTGTGCAGGCTCTAGCAGGAACTGTGGCCCTTATTCTAGCTCACTCTTTCTGACAAAATATTTCTTAGATGGACAGAACCATGTGCACTGCAGGTGAGGCAGGTGTAAAACCCCACCCAAATCTAATTATCTCTGCACAAGTAACACCTGCCTCACCTGCAGTGCTCATGGTTTTGTCCAACTAAGAAATATTTTGTCAGAAAGAGTGAACTAGAATAAGGGCCACAGTTCCTGCTGGAGCCTGCACAAAAATAGCCCTGCTGTGGGGCATACTTGTTACTGGCACTGTGGGGCATTGCTGGCACTGTGGGGCATACTTGTTGCTGGCACTGTGGGGCATTGCTGGCACTGTGGGGCATAGCTGGCACTGTGGGGCATACTTGTTGCTGGCACTGTGGGGCATTGCTGGCACTGTGGGGCATTGCTGGCACTGTGGGGCATACTTGTTGCTGGCACTGTGGGGCATACTTGTTGCTGGCACTGTGGGGCATTGCTGGCACTGTGGGGCATTGTTGGCACTGTGGGACATACTTGTTACTGGCACTGTGGGGCATTGCTGGCACTGTGGGGCATTGTTGGCACTGTGGGGCATACTTGTTATTTTATATGCTGTCCGCAGAATGGGCTGAGCTTATATTCCGGTCAAGTGGTTGCACTTTTTTTTTTCTCTTCATTGCCAGTATGACTTGCCCCTGTTAAGCCACACCCCTTTTTTAGGCCACGCACCCTAAAATTTTCACGAGGGGATACTCATAAATGAAAAGCCTAATCAAGGGGTACGGGAGACAAAAAAGGTTGGGAACCACTGACGTAGGAGATCATATGATCCAGAAGATGCCTGTGTGTGTAGGAATATAATCAGTTACAAAAGAGGTTCAGCCAGATTGTCTCACTTCCTGCCCATTGTCCACGCCAGCCAGCCAGCCTTTGCCTCTTTCTCCATCTTTCCAGCCTCCTGTCTTACCCACGTACCCCATCATTCCAGCCTCCTCTATTTCCAGCTACCATCCCCAGTTTTACTCATTCTTGGTTTTACAGCTTTCTACCCCTTGTCACTCCAGCCCCATCCCTCCTGGCATTTTGTCACATGTCTATCCAATCTCCTGTCTCTCTAGCGTCCTGCCTCCGGTCACTCCAGGCTTAAGCATTATAACACTCCAGCCTTCAGCCCCATCACTAGAGTCTCCTGTCACCTTCCACTCCAGGCTCCAGCCCTTGGTCACTCTAGCCCTAAGCCCCCTATCACATCACCCTAAGCTCCTGTCACTCCACCTCTAAGCCCCCTGCCCTCAGCCCTCTGTAACTCCATCCTTCTGCCACCTGTCACTCGAGATTCAGCTCCATCTCTCCATCCTCACCTTCCTGCTCCCCTTCTTTCAGCAGCATGTCCTGAGTAGATCCAAGTGACATGAGCACCTAAGCTCACATTTCACTTGGTTTTATCCAGCCAATCCATTAACTGTGCAATTCATGTGCATTATGAAATGGATTCTTATGAAGCACAAAAGAGGAAGTGTCCACATTTCAATGAGACAGAGGAAAAAGCTCTCCCCTAATTAATTCCTTAGTGGGACTTGCTATGTGGCTCTAATCCATGTTGTTTGTTTAAAATGGATGTGTTGAGCCAATACCAAGGGCGAAATGTAATAGGGTGCGATTTTTTAGACATGTGCGATTTTTGGTCAAAAACGGCCGAAATCGCACATTTTCCGAAAATCGCACATTTAATAGGTTGAAAATCGCGGTAAAAAATCGCACTTTTTACCGCGAAATCGCACTTTTAGAAGTGCGATTTTTAGTCACATTTCAATTCGCATCCAGATGTTTTCCCATTATAAAGTATACAACTCGCAAATGTAATAGGGTGCGATTTTTGGTCAATGTTACCAAAAATCGCAAAAAAAATAGACCAGGTTCTGACAGGCGAATTTGACAGAACCATGCACAGATCATTGAGATCTGTGCATGGTTCTGTTAATAAAAATGTGTAAAAGTGTTTTTATAAAAAAAAAAACGGCGTGGGGTCCCCCCTCCTAAGCATAACCAGCCCCGGGCTCATTGAGCCAGACCTGGTTCCAAAAATACGGGGGAACAAAAAGCATAGGGGTCCCCCGTATTTCTGAAACCAGCCCCGGACTCTTGGACCGGTCCTGGTTCCAAAAATACGGGGGACAAAAAATCTGGGGGTCCCCCGTATTTTGAAACCAGCACCGGGCTCCAACAGCCCGCGGTGTCATGCCACAGCCGGGGGACACTTTTTATACAAGGTCCCCCGGCCAAAACATGAGCACCGTGGCTGGTCAGCCTTGGACGGGGTACCTGGAGGAGTGGGGACCCCCCCAATAAAGGGGTCCCCCCCCCCAGGCTTCACCCGTCCAGGGCTGAAGCCCGGGGCTGTCACCGGCGTCCGTGGCCAGTGGACGCCGGCCTGATAGGGTTAAATCCATCATACATATCATTACATTGCTTTTTACCGGCGAACTACAAGTGCCAGCAGACCTCCCCCGCATGCTGGGACTTGGAGAACCACAAGTCCCAGCATGCAGGGCATTAATGGGCCCGCTGGGACTTGTAGTCCACCTGTAAAAAGAATGTTTATAAAAAACACACACACAGAGAAGTACAAGTTTATTACACACACACACCTCAATTTTACACCAGCATACTTACCATTCCTGGATCCAGCGCTGGTCTGGCTGCTTTACAGCCGCCTCCCCCCGCACTGACAGGCAGCGGGGAGAATCGGCTTTCTCCGTTGCCTGTCACCGGCTTTCTCCGTAGCTTCTGTAGCTCTGTCCCAGTGCTACAGAGGCTGAGAGCGTGATTGGCTGAGCTACAGTATGCGTCTCCATGGAGACGCATAGCTCAGCCAATCAGGACTGAGCTATGCGTCTCCATGGAGACGCATACTGTAGCTCAGCCAATCACGCTCTCAGCCTCTGTAGCACTGGGACAGAGCTACAGAAGCTACGGAGAAAGCCGGTGACAGGCAACGGAGAAAGCCGATTCTCCCCGCTGCCTGTCAGTGCGGGGGGAGGCGGCTGTAAAGCAGCCAGACCAGCGCTGGATCCAGGAATGGTAAGTATGCTGGTGTAAAATTGAGGTGTGTGTGTGTAATAAACTTGTACTTCTCTGTGTGTGTGTTTTTTATAAACATTCTTTTTACAGGTGGACTACAAGTCCCAGCGGGCCCATTAATGCCCTGCATGCTGGGACTTGTGGTTCTCCAAGTCCCAGCATGCGGGGGAGGTCTGCTGGCACTTGTAGTTCGCCGGTAAAAAGCAATGTAATGATATGTATGATGGATTTAACCCTATCAGGCCGGCGTCCACTGGCCACGGACGCCGGTGACAGCCCCGGGCTTCAGCCCTGGACGGGTGAAGCCTGGGGGGGGGGGGCCCCTTTATTGGGGGGGTCCCCACTCCTCCAGGTACCCCGTCCAAGGCTGACCAGCCACGGTGCTCATGTTTTGGCCGGGGGACCTTGTATAAAAAGTGTCCCCCGGCTGTGGCATGACACCGCGGGCTGTTGGAGCCCGGTGCTGGTTTCAAAATACGGGGGACCCCCAGATTTTTTGTCCCCCGTATTTTTGGAACCAGGACCGGTCCAAGAGTCCGGGGCTGGTTTCAGAAATACGGGGGACCCCTATGCTTTTTGTTCCCCCGTATTTTTGGAACCAGGTCCGGCTCAATGAGCCCGGGGCTGGTTATGCTTAGGAGGGGGGACCCCACGCCGTTTTTTTTTTTAACTTTTTTTTTTTTTGCACAAAAGCGCATTTATAAAAATGCGCACATTTTCATGACTGAAAATGCGCACATTTTCATGACTAAAAATCGCGGCAAATCGCATTTTTTTGCCGCTAATTCGCATCTCATTACATATGCGAATTCGCGGCAAAAAACGCGATTTTTAAAGGTGCGATTTGGTGCGATTTTTTTTTAGTCTAAAAAATCGCACCCTATTACATTTCGCCCCAAGTTTGCTGGTACAAGGATGCAGATGGGCAAGCATATGATGAAAGATGTAAATTGGTTACTGAAATGCAATACATTCAGAACATACTGGAAAACAGACAATGTGAACTAAGGAAGGCAGCAGGGTCCGTTCATTGAATGGGCAGTGTGCGGCGGGGTCCCTGCGGCGGATGGGAACTAGTATTATTTATTTATTTATTTACAGTTTCTTATATAGCGCACACATATTCCGTAGCGCTTTACAGAAAATATTTGAAAGTCCCTACCACATGTACATGCACACAGATATTCTAGGGTTAATTTTTTTGGGAGCCAATTAGCCTACCAGTATATTTTTGGATTGTGGGAGGAAAACGGAGTACCCGGAGGAAACCCACGCAAGTACGGGGAGAATATTCAATACTCCACACAGTTAGGGCCATGGTGGGAATCGTACCCATGACCTCAGCGCTGTGAGGCAGTAATGCTAACCATAACACCATCCGTATTGCCTAAATACAAACACCCCAGATTGGACTTGAACCCACAATCCCTGGCTTAGGAGGCCAGTGCCTTATCCATTAGTACTAGTTCCATCCGCCGCAGGGACCCCGCCGCACATTCAATGGCCATTCAATGAATGGCCCCCGTGCCTCCCCTAGTTCACATCTGCAGCATCACACTGTGCTACCCTTCCCTGTACTCCTAGAGCCGGAAGGTGGCACTACAAGCAGAGATAAATCAGGAGGAGCTGTCACCCGGAATTTAATGAACAGACCCCGAGGCCCGATCCGGCGGGCTGGCAAGTACCAGGGAAGGGGGGTGCAGGGCAGGTATGGGGGGTTGTGTGTAGGCCAGGTACCAGGGGAGGCGGGGCCGGACAGGTACCAGGGGGGACCGGTGTGGGATCCTAAATACCGGTTCAGAGCAGTTCACACTGCATAAAAAATGTCTCAGAACCGTGTAGGACTCTGCTTTTTAACCATTTGCAAATACTGGTTATTTGTAACCGGTAAATGCAGACTGGTGCTTTCACACTGCAGCTCTAACCATTTTAAAAGTCTAAAAAAATCGGCAATATACCAGTTAAGAGCTGCAGTGTGAAAGGGGTATTACAACTCTCTCCAAAATCCTATCTCTCATCTGGTCAGGAAGCTCTGCTGGTGGCTCTTAAAGGGCAATATGTATCAAGCTTCAATAAGTGATAACATGGAGAGTGATAAACAGCCAGCCAACTGCCATGTTAAGTTTGAGAAATGACAGGCAGGAGATGATCGGTTGGTTGTTTATCACTCTCCACGTTATCACTTTTGAAGCTTGATACATCTGGGCCAAAAGCTGATACACCTGTGTCTCTGCCTGAACTGCATACTGTCCTGCTAATATGTATAACTGCCTGGTTGTGCTGCTATAGCGGGGCCTGACAGAGGGAACACAGGCCACAGTATCCCCTGCACCATCTCCTTAATTTGGCTAAGGTGCCTAGACACCCTGGAGGGCGACAAGACTCTTGCAGGGGTTCCTTAGGTTGGTGATCCAGTACGTAATCAAATTATTTATGGGCAAAGTAAAAGACAAAACTAGTGCTAGTGTCTGCCAATCATAAAACATGTGGACAATCAGAAGCACAGCTGTACACCACCACAGAACTCAACTTAAGGATGATAGATAGGCACATTTTTCTTAATTTAATATTATTCCAGATTTATAACTTTATCCTAGAGGTGCCATGACAATAATACTCAATCTCTAGGGCACCATGATTCAAGAAGGTTTGGGAACTACTGGGATATCCAATAAGCAATTTACTGTATGTCATCGTTGCAAGTTATTCTAAACCCGTGGTTAATTTGCACATTTATTTTCAATAGGAAAGTATCAAAATACAAGAGTTCGGCCAATGTGGCCTGCTGCCCCTCTTTCCAGGAGTCCAAATGAGAAGAGTGACATCACTGCATTCACGCTCCATAGACAAGTGTAGAGGAACAGTAAAACGGCTCAGCTTTCTTAGCCAGTGTGTGAAATCATTACGTGTAAGTACATTCCTTGTCTATTTACTTGCAGTTTATATTGGAACAGTTTATGTATTTTTTATTCAGAATTTCTAATACCGAACCTCTTTAATAAAGTGTATGAGTATTTTTAAACCATAAGTAATTACTAATTAAATAAAAACATCTTGGTTTAAATTCAAACTCTCTTTGCCAACAGCCTTTTTGGTTTGTAATTTAACATAGAGCAGTAAGTGCTGAGAGGTAATGAAATAGAGCTTATGCTCTTAATAAAAAGTGAGGAATGCAAATAGAGAGAGTAATGATGTCCTTTCTTGGCAAACACCCTCAAGTACAAGAATAAACTCAGGCTATTTTTATCCGTCTTATATATTCTACTGCTTTCAGATAGATTTGTATATAAGAGGTCATGCAATAACAAAGATTTACAATTTTTCTAAATGTAATGATTATTTTCCTATTAGTCTGAAAAGTACAATTCTATATAAATAAAACCACATTTATTTCAGAATAATGGTATGGACGGCCATATCTGGCAGCATAGGAACTGGAACTGGGGGGGGGGGGGGGGAGCAAGGGGACGGATTGCCCCCACTCCTCACAAATATTTGAGAGGCACCAAACTAGAGTTGCGGGTCTCAATACAGCTGCAATCTACAGTTAATAATGGTAGTGTTAGGACAGACATAATACCCTTTTCGGCTGCCCCACATCTTATCAACCCGCAGCCCTTCTCTGCCTTCCTCTACGGCACCAACCCCCGAGAGTGTGTGGTTAGTAACTGTGGGCTGGTTTCTCCTCTGGCACCATCCCCGTGCTCTTCTCACCTCACACTTTAAATGTTCCTCTCCTTCCCTTTTATGTCCCTTTTATCATCCCACCCCCTTCCCTTGAGGCTCCTCCTGACATCCCTAAATTTGAACTGGGTTCAGCTGAAAGTATACCCTGTAAAGTCTCATTACTTTCTAGGCCTAGCCTCAGCCAGGGTGTAAGCTACAGTATGAGTGGATCCTGTCTCTTCAACTTCAAGACAAAGGCACTCACATGTTACAGTTATGTTTGGGTGTATATTAATCATACACGTATGTGCAGTAGGTTTTCAGCATAAAGTAAAGCGTTTCCTGAATCATTTTAGTTTTACAAATTTCCAGGTATGGCTCTTAAAGGAGTGCATGTTCCAGGATGTGCTTTATAATACAATTTATTCATTAATTTGTCATTACCAAAATAGCAGCAATAAGAAATTCTATTTACCCAGTCTAAACGTCAATAAACAGAAAATGGGCCCCATAATGATATATTTTCCTTCTAATACTCTACACTATTATCTGGATTCCCCATAGTGCCCTCTACACTGTTTTTACATAAATGCGTGCACATATATATATATATAACAATACAGTAGAACGGCGGCACTCGCATTTAACAATAGACTGAGTCCACTCAGTAACTGCTTGTAAACGTTTTCGGTTTATTCAACCTTCATCAGACATATAACAGACAGTAAGTACTCACCAAATATATAGAAGTGCCTTAACCCATTCTCGTGTCCACCCTGTGTGCGCCGTATCTCTTCCCTCCTCCTTCCGTTGCGGGCGGCTGGAGGGGTGTCGGATCCGGCTGTGACGTTACCATGGTAACTTGTAAACAATTATTGCTGTTAGAGAAAAGATCTCTACAGCGGTGACGGAGGAATTTTGTGATACTGCACACAGAGAGAGTTCACGTATCTGGGTGTGCACACGTACATCAACACTATAATTCAGCATGTAAACTTAATGAAAAACAATCTTATTATCAACGTTTTGTCATAAAAAACAATTCAGTGGTAACTGTTCATTAAGTCCCGCTGGTGCGACTGTATTCAGCCTTAGTATCCAGTACGATTCTCGCTGTAATAATTTCAGGTTACGGTCTCCCCCTCTGCGATCCACAGGGATATGATCAATCATGATATATTTCAAACCTGACAGGTTGTGTCGATGTTGCTGGAAATGCTTGGCTACAGGTTGTTCAGCTGGTTTTCCCTCCAAGGCTGTTTTGATAGCACTTCTATGCTGTGCCATCCTCGATTTGAAAGTGCATATTGTTTTGCCTACGTAGTACTTACTACACGGGCAGATTATGCAGTAGACCACATAATTGCTATTACATCCCAATTTATGTTTGATGGCAATTTTGTATCCATCATGCGGGTGTCTGATGTAGTCTGCTACAATAAGATGCGTACACGTAGCACAACCTGTGCATTTGAAATTGCCCAGCTTTTTCCTTAAGAAATGTGTTTCCAATCTTTTATCAAATTCAGAAATGTCAGTTTTTACAACATGATCTCTTACATTTTTGCCCCTTGTATAGCATGGTAGTAATCTTCTGTTCTGGAAACCTTTTAGATCTGGATCACTCTGTATGATCGGCCAGATGTGTTTTGCCAATCTGGTAATCTTTGTTGTTTCTGTGTTGTAATTGTTCACCCACACCATGCGATCATCTTGTACTTGGATGTTATTAGAGGTTGTTGCTGCTGGGTTCTGTTTTAATGCTTTGTTCATGGCTTCTCCAATAAGTTTGTTGCTGTAGCCTCTTTGAAGGAATTTAATTTTCATTTTTTCCATCTCTGCTAGTTTCTGCTCTTGATCACTGCAGATCCTCTGTACTCTTAGAAACTGCGAGTATGGCAATCCTTTTATTAAGGGTTCTGGATGGTGGCTCGAAGCTAATAATAAGTTATTGCAATCAGTTGGTTTTGAATATATTGATGTACTTATTTGTTTGTTTTTGATCAGTAGTTTGACATCAAGGAAGTTTATTTCCTCTGCTTGTATATTGTAGGTAAATTTGATGTGTTGATCTTGAGTGTTGATTTGGCCCATGAATTGATCAAAATCTTCTTTTGTGCCCGACCACACTAGGAATACATCATCAATAAATCAGATTTAGTGCTATATTTTAATGATTGTATCTATATTTTATTTATAGATTAAGCTTTTAAGGTGTATAACCATTTTACAATATAATCTCTATAACTCACATAAAAAATGAAACCGTTTTTTGTCTCTGCCACACAGTATGGAATGTTTTTATGACAGAAGATTTAGAAGTGGACTAATGTTTTAAAAAAAGATGTTAAGAGATGTTTTTTCATTTAGGCCGTGGGGTGCTGCAGTATCCAGGACATGGATCCAATATGTTTCGCGTTGCAACAAACGTTTATGTCGGTCTCCTCCACGTATTGGCATGGGGACATGTTCTATTATTTGGTAGCGTAAACTCGCTAACGTATGTTGGTGGGCCTTAAAATGGCGGGCGACCGGTTGGTCGATATCTTTACCAGCTAGGCAATTTTTTATAGCGGACCGGTGTGCCGCTGCCCTTTCTTTGAAGGGGCGGCTGGTCTGGCCGACATAGTAGAGCCCACATATACATTTAATAATGTATATCACATATGGGGTAGTGCATGTGACTACTTGTTTTATAGAATATTTATGGCCAGATCTTGGATGTTTGAAGAAGGATCCTGTGTCTAAATATCGGCAGGCCTCGCAGTTGGGGCATCTGTAACACCCTGGTGCTTTACTTTGTGTACCACTGGGCAAAGATGGAGTAAGGTTTGTTTTAACTAAGATATCGCGGATATTACGGCCTCTCTTGAAGCTAGGCATCAAGGAGGACTGTGCGAAACATGGTAGGTCTTTGTCAGAGGTCACCAGTGGCCATGTGGCATTAAGGACACGTGGGAGTGCCGCACTGGTGGACGAGAAAGTGGTCACAAATGGGATTTTTTTCTATAAGTCTTTGGGTCTGCTAGCTGATAATAAATTAGACCGTGGGATATTTAGTACTTCCAGCTTCTGTTTTTTTAGTAGTCGGTAGTCATACCCTCGTTCTAGAAATTTGTTTACAATGAGATCAAGGGCCTGGTCCAACTGATCATAATCACTGGTGATCCTTGCAATTCTTAACATTTGAGAACGCGGTAAGCCTCTTTTGAGGCTAGGTGCGTGATGGCTGCTATGGTGCAGTAACGTGTTTCTATCAGTTGTCTTTGAAAACACTGTTGTGTTAATGCAACCATCTTTCAGATGAATGGACACATCCAGGTAATCGATTTTGAAGGGATTGCACTGCATGGTAAGTTTGATGGGGTTGTCTAATCTATTGATGTCTTTAATGAGGGATGACAACTCCTCTTGAGTGGCCCCCCAAATCATTAAAAGGTCGTCAATATAACGTGCATAAAATAAAATATACCTGGTGATATTGGTGTCAGTAAAGAAAAAGTTGGATTCCTGTGAGAACATATATACATTTGCTAGCGACGGGGCCACATTGGACCCCATCGCACATCCGGTCAGCTGTAAATAAAAATTACCGTTGTGCAAAAAATAATTTTTCGTTAGTATAAATTTCAATAAAGACAAAAATAAAGGTATATGCAAACGATCAAAATTATTAGAAATGAGGAAAGCACGCATCACAGACAGACCCTCAGCATGGGGGATAACTGTATACAAATTGGAGACTTCCATAGTACTTAGCAAAGCAGTGGCTGGAATATTACCCAAAAGATTTAGTTTGTTTAGTAATTGGGTAGTGTCCTTTAAGAAATACGGCTGGGACATGACAACAGGTTGGATCAGGGTATCTAGGAATTGTGAAATGGGTTGACAGAGGGAACCATGTGCAGAAATGATGGGGCGGACCGGAGGGTTATTGCTGTCTTTGTGGATCTTTGGAATTGAATATATGACGGGGGTGATAGGAAAATCGGAGGATAATGACTTCAAGACTTTGGTGCTAATGTGGCCTTCTTCAGTTGCATTCTTAAGGATCTGGTCAAGTTCTTTCTTAAAGCTGGCAGTAGGATCACCTGGTAATTTTCTATAAGTTTTGGCATCCGCCAAATGTAGATCTAAATTGCAGACATATTGTGCACGGTCCTGGATAACTATCCCGTCCCCTTTGTCCGCCGGGCGGATAATGATATCCTGTCGATTCGATAAAGCTTGTAACGCTTGATATTCCTGCTTGGATAGGTTACGGTGATGGTCTGGTTGTACTGTGTTCAATTGGCTAATTGAACCATCCAGTAGTCGCGAAAAGCTTTTTAATGACGGATTTTGGGAGGGCGGGTCAAAAGTGGACTTACTATGGGACCGGAGAAAGTCTTGATGTCTGTCCGGAGTAGCATTTGGGGCCTGAAATTGAAAAAATTCTTTAACACCTAGATTACGATTAAATCGATGTAGGTCGATTTTCCACTCTATTTCTTTATGTCGAGTGGTGGGCACGAATGATAGGCCTCTTGATAGCACATCATATTCGTTAGAGGTCAAAGGTGTCGAAGATAGATTGAAGATTAATTTTTGTTTTTGTTTATGGGCGGTTTTGTGGAGCCTTTCCGTTTGCCCTCCACGGCGGGTGGGTCCGGAGCTGGGCCTCAGGCTCGGGTGGCTCGCCCTAAAGGGATGTTAGTTGATGTTGTGGGATCGTCTGAGTCCGGGAAATTGAAGTCACTATCACTATTGGACCCAGCCGGGTCTCTGCGATTTTTCCACTGGGGTCTGGGGCGATTCTTGAACCTGGGGTTGGTAGGTTGAGTTCCGCTTAACCAGCGGTAAACTCTGGATTCTTCATAATCACTTTGGACTGTAAGTAATTTCTTTTTCTTGAATCGCTCCAGATCTTGTTTGTATGCTGTTATTTGTGACTCCAATTTGGACCATAGAGCAGTGTGTTTTTTGTCCTCCAAGGTGCTTTGATGTAGGGACTTGAAGATGTTGATTTTAACTCTGGTGCTCTGTAGAGACTTGCCTGCCTCCTCGATCACCAGGATCATTAAGTCCAGACTACATTTATTGAGGACTGATATCCACTTATAACAGAACTCGCACTGTTCCTCCCAATGGTCGGTGTATTTGAAATGCGGAATCCGCGGGGGATTTGTGCACTGCGGTAATAGCTGGACAATGACGTCCCATGTAGCAAACAATCGACTTCCTTTTTTTGAAGCTTCAATAAAGTATGATAGATGTCATCAGGGGTATCTGTTGACGTGGCTCCTGTGTCGACCTCATCGAATAGGATGGCTTGTACCTGGTCTGTGGACAGAGATAGGGTTTCATTAAGGTGTTGTTGTAGATCCAGGAAGGTAAGGGGACCCGGTCTGGTGTTGCCTGCTTCCATGTTGTAGGGAACAGTGTGTATGTCCTTACACCAGTCCTGTTAGTATTCTGCCGTATTCAACCTGGCAAAAAATAAACAACGGGGTGGGGTCCTGTGCCTTGTCGCTTAGGGTTCCTGGCGTGGAATCCAAATACACATGTAGCGATGAGGACCGGCACTTGGACTGATAGGGGAGATGGTGGAGGTGCCTTCCACAAGGTGTAATATACGAACGAATTAATCCAGGTAAATGGAAAAATAGGAGGCGGCACTCAACTTGTAAAAAGGTATATTCAATCACATCAGAAACATCGTGACAAAAATCAGCATGTGCGTCAACAGTTTCGGAGCTGGCGCTCCTTCATCAGGACAGCTGATATGTGCAGCATAGCAACATAGCAAACATCGTGCAGATGCACATATCTTGATTGTTGCGCTGTAAATAACGGAATTATTCCCCCACTATTAATTAGATGTTTTGAGCCATTCCTTGTTTTTAAATTTTTCCATTTTTCTCTTTTATATTAGCACGCAAATTACACTTGTAGAATGCACCCGTATGCTTTTTAGCAACGCGCATTCCTTATTGTCCTGTCACAGCCGCCGTCTGAGAGCCGGAGGAGACGCCAGCGGGTTGCCCTGACTACCACGCTGAAAGTCATGTGGCTCTCTCCCCCGCCGGATGCCGGTCCCCGGGCTCAGCGCGGCGCAGCAATCACGTAAGTGCACCTCTTGCTATTTAAATTGTGTAACTTCTGCCACACTTGTTTGTTTCTGCACGATGTTTGCTATGTTGCTATGCTGCACATATCAGCTGTCCTGATGAAGGAGCGCCAGCTCCGAAACTGTTGACGCACATGCTGATTTTTGTCACGATGTTTCTGATGTGATTGAATATACCTTTTTACAAGTTGAGTGCCGCCTCCTATTTTTCCATTTACCTGGATTAATTCGTTCGTATATTACACCTTGTGGAAGGCACCTCCACCATCTCCCCTATCAGTCCAAGTGCCGGTCCTCATCGCTACATGTGTATTTGGATTCCACGCCAGGAACCCTAAGCGACAAGGCACAGGACCCCACCCCGTTGTTTATTTTTTGCCAGGTTGAATACGGCAGAATACTAACAGGACTGGTGTAAGGACATACACACTGTTCCCTACAACATGGAAGCAGGCAACACCAGACCGGGTCCCCTTACCTTCCTGGATCTACAACAACACCTTAATGAAACCCTATCTCTGTCCACAGACCAGGTACAAGCCATCCTATTCGATGAGGTCGACACAGGAGCCACGTCAACAGATACCCCTGATGACATCTATCATACTTTATTGAAGCTTCAAAAAAAGGAAGTCGATTGTTTGCTACATGGGACGTCATTGTCCAGCTATTACCGCAGTGCACAAATCCCCCGCGGATTCCGCATTTCAAATACACCGACCATTGGGAGGAACAGTGCGGAGTTCTGTTATAAGTGGATATCAGTCCTCAATAAATGTAGTCTGGACTTAATGATCCTGGTGATCGAGGAGGCAGGCAAGTCTCTACAGAGCACCAGAGTTAAAATCGACATCTTCAAGTCCCTACATCAAAGCACCTTGGAGGACAAAAAACACACTGCTCTATGGTCCAAATTGGAGTCACAAATAACAGCATACAAACAAGATCTGGAGCGATTCAAGAAAAAGAAATTACTTACAGTCCAAAGTGATTATGAAGAATCCAGAGTTTACCGCTGGTTAAGCGGAACTCAACCTACCAACCCCAGGTTCAAGAATCGCCCCAGACCCCAGTGGAAAAATCGCAGAGACCCGGCAGGGTCCAATAGTGATAGTGACTTCAATTTCCCGGACTCAGACGATCCCACAACATCAACTAACATCCCTTTAGGGCGAGCCACCCGAGCCCGAGGCCCAGCTCCGGACCCACCCGCCGTGGAGGGCAAACGGAAAGGCTCCACAAAACCGCCCATAAACAAAAACAAAAATTAATCTTCAATCTATCTTCGACACCTTTGACCTCTAACGAATATGATGTGCTATCAAGAGGCCTATCATTCGTGCCCACCACTCGACATAAAGAAATAGAGTGGAAAATCGACCTACATCGATTTAATCGTAATCTACGTGTTAAAGAATTTTTTCAATTTCAGGCCCCAAATGCTACTCCGGACAGACATCAAGACTTTCTCCGGTCCCATAGTAAGTCCACTTTTGACCCGCCCTCCCAAAATCCGTCATTAAAAAGCTTTTCGCGACTACTGGATGGTTCAATTAGCCAATTGAACACAGTACAACCAGACCATCACCGTAACCTATCCAAGCAGGAATATCAAGCGTTACAAGCTTTATCGAATCGACAGGATATCATTATCCGCCCGGCGGACAAAGGGGGCGGGATAGTTATCCAGGACCGTGCCCAATATGTCTGCAATTTAGATCTACATTTGGCGGATGCCAAAACTTATAGAAAATTACCAGGTGATCCTACTGCCAGCTTTAAGAAAGAACTTGACCAGATCCTTAAGAATGCAACTGAAGAAGGCCACATTAGCACCAAAGTCTTGAAGTCATTATCCTCCGATTTTCCTATCACCCCCGTCATATATTCAATTCCAAAGATCCACAAAGACAGCAATAACCCTCCGGTCCGCCCCATCATTTCTGCACGTGGTTCCCTCTGTCAACCCATTTCACAATTCCTAGATACCCTGATCCAACCTGTTGTCATGTCCCAGCCGTATTTCTTAAAGGACACTACCCAATTACTAAACAAACTAAATCTTTTGGGTAATATTCCAGCCACTGCTTTGCTAAGTACTATGGACGTCTCCAATTTGTATACAGTTATCCCCCATGCTGAGGGTCTGTCTGTGATGCGTGCTTTCCTCATTTCTAATAATTTTGATCGTTTGCATATACCTTTATTTTTGTCTTTATTGGAATTTATACTAACGAAAAATTATTTTTTGCACAACGGTAATTTTTATTTACAGCTGACCGGATGTGCGATGGGGTCCAATGTGGCCCCGTCGCTAGCAAATGTATATATGTTCTCACAGGAATCCAACTTTTTCTTTACTGACACCAATATCACCAGGTATATTTTATTTTATGCACGTTATATTGACGACCTTTTAATGATTTGGGGGGGCACTCAAGAGGAGTTGTCATCCCTCATTAAAGACATCAATAGATTAGACAACCCCATCAAACTTACCATGCAGTGCAATCCCTTCAAAATCGATTACCTGGATGTGTCCATTCATCTGAAAGATGGTTGCATTAACACAACAGTGTTTTCAAAGACAACTGATAGAAACACGTTACTGCACCATAGCAGCCATCACGCACCTAGCCTCAAAAGAGGCTTACCGCGTTCTCAAATGTTAAGAATTGCAAGGATCACCAGTGATTATGATCAGTTGGACCAGGCCCTTGATCTCATTGTAAACAAATTTCTAGAACGAGGGTATGACTACCGACTACTAAAAAAACAGAAGCTGGAAGTACTAAATATCCCACGGTCTAATTTATTATCAGCTAGCAGACCCAAAGACTTAAAGAAAAAAATCCCATTTGTGACCACTTTCTCGTCCACCAGTGCGGCACTCCCACGTGTCCTTAATGCCACATGGCCACTGGTGACCTCTGACAAAGACCTACCATGTTTCGCACAGTCCTCCTTGATGCCTAGCTTCAAGAGAGGCCGTAATATCCGCGATATCTTAGTTAAAACAAACCTTACTCCATCTTTGCCCAGTGGTACACAAAGTAAAGCACCAGGGTGTTACAGTTGCCCCAACTGCGAGGCCTGCCGATATTTAGACACAGGATCCTTCTTCAAACATCCAAGATCTGGCCATAAATATTCTATAAAACAAGTAGTCACATGCACTACCCCATATGTGATATACATTATTAAATGTATATGTGGGCTCTACTATGTCGGCCAGACCAGCCGCCCCTTCAAAGAAAGGGCAGCGGCACACCGGTCCGCTATAAAAAATTGCCTAGCTGGTAAAGATATCGACCAACCGGTCGCCCGCCATTTTAAGGCCCACCAACATACGTTAGCGAGTTTACGCTACCAAATAATAGAACATGTCCCCATGCCAATACGTGGAGGAGACCGACATAAACGTTTGTTGCAACGCGAAACATATTGGATCCATGTCCTGGATACTGCAGCACCCCACGGCCTAAATGAAAAAACATCTCTTAACATCTTTTTTTAAAACATTAGTCCACTTCTAAATCTTCTGTCATAAAAACATTCCATACTGTGTGGCAGAGACAAAAAACGGTTTCATTTTTTATGTGCGTTATAGAGATTATATTGTAAAATGGTTATACACCTTAAAAGCTTAATCTATAAATAAAATATAGATAAAATCATTAAAATATAGCACTAATTGATAGCTAGGATAGATTAACAAGTCCCCGGGTAAACTCATATAAATTCGCAGGTGACTTTCACCGTTAGTGGGTATAGTGTTCCGTTAATATAAACATGCTGTAAAGTCTTGTATATTTTTAAATGTACTGTATCTAGGCATATGTCGACATATACAATGTCAAC
The DNA here is from genome assembly GCF_055691185.1 of Crinia signifera. Classification (NCBI taxonomy): domain Eukaryota; kingdom Metazoa; phylum Chordata; class Amphibia; order Anura; family Myobatrachidae; genus Crinia; species Crinia signifera. The sequence goes on along the minus strand of NC_139220.1, from coordinate 218,681,468 downwards.
ATGAGATGCACATATGTTGATTGTTGCGCTGTAAATAACGGAATTATTCCCCCACTATTAATTAGATGTTTTGAGCCATTCCTTGTTTTTAAATTTTTCCATTTTTCTCTTTTATATTAGCACGCAAATTACACTTGTAGAATGCACCCGTATGCTGTTTAGCAACGCGCATTCCTTATTGTCCTGTCACAGCCGCCGTCTGAGAGCCGGAGGAGACGCCAGCGGGTTGCCCTGACTACCACGCTGACGCTGGAAGTCATGTGGCTCTCTCCCCCGCCGGATGCCGGTCCCCGGGCTCAGCGCGGCGCAGCAATCACGTAAGTGCACCTCTTGCTATTTAAATTGTGTAACTTCTGCCACACTTGTTTGTTTCTGCACGATGTTTGCTATGTTGCTATGCTGCACATATCAGCTGTCCTGATGAAGGAGCGCCAGCTCCGAAACTGTTGACGCACATGCTGATTTTTGTCACGATGTTTCTGATGTGATTGAATATACCTTTTTACAAGTTGAGTGCCGCCTCCTATTTTTCCATTTACCTGGATTAATTCGTTCGTATATTACACCTTGTGGAAGGCACCTCCACCATCTCCCCTATCAGTCCAAGTGCCGGTCCTCATCGCTACATATATATATATATATATATATATATATATATATATATATATATATATATAGCATGACCATGAGTCAAGGCTGCACACACAAGGCAATCCAGAGAGTGCTGGAGCTCACAAATTGGTCAAAATACAAAAATGCATTGGAGAGCCAGCAACATCCAAAAAATATTTATTTAATTAATAGGCATAATAGTGCAAATCGGAATAAAAAGAGGTTTAAAAATGCAGGAGGAAAACGTCTACTTAGCATTTGAGTAGGAAGGCATAATCACTGCGTTCATCCTCCAACAACCAGTCATCACACCCGACAGGCTGTTTCGGTGCTTCTCAGCACCTTAGTCATGGGCAACTGACTGAGCTCTCCCAAACAATCTAATATACCCATAGCACCAATCAACATAAGTCCCCTCACCTGTATAAGAGCGGTAAAACGAACAGGTACACACTGACAAGCTGCAGCGCGGCTTCCGGTCGTCACGGCAACCAGCAACGCCGGAAGACAGGCGGAAATGACGTCAGGTCTCCTAGCGACCGTCATACACAGGCCGCTGCAGCGGAAGTCAGGTGACCGCTGGAGGGAGCTGAGCGTCATAGCAACAAAACAAGCTATGCGCTCGCTCGTTCCGACTGACTATACAGCGGAGACAAACCAATGTGTCTCAATAACGCTGTTACTGATGTCAGACGGACTTAGGTAATATAAAAAATACGGTGAGGTGTAAACCTTTGCTGAGAGCGTGCGAGGGCACACAGATTGCCTGGGCAACGCTGACACATACACAAGCATGGACATAGACATAACAATAGCAACACGGAGGACATCAAAAGCAATCAAAAAGTACAAAAGCACATAATATACGCAAAAAGTAACAAGAAAGAGAAGGGAAAAGGGGAGCATATAGAAGAACTACAATGGACACAAGTTCCATAGAGGCAGAACATAGAAAATAAATCTGCGCACATTATCATATGAACACCACCATCACTAAATGTATATTATTATTACTACAAAAAGCAATGTAGTGACTGGTATTCGTTCAAGCCATTAGGGGTTAAGCACTTAAGTCAGTGAATCCATAGGCATTCCCTTTGGAGAAGGAGTTTATCGCGATCACCTCCGCGCCTCAAAGGAGGTATATGATCAATAGGCATAATAGAAAAGTCACGCATAGAATGTCGCATGGTGGCAAAGTGGCGTGCCACTGGGGGTGTGTTGCCATCAATTTTGGTAAACGCCTTTTTTATGGACGAGCGATGGCCTGCAACTCGTTCCTTTAGGAGCCGGATCGTTTTGCCCACGTACACCAATAGGCAAGGGCACACAATGGCATAGATGACAAAACGGCTGTCACAGTTGAGGTGGTGTCTGATGTCATATGCTTGTCCTGTTTTAGGATCAATGAACTTATCTCCCAACCTCAAAAACTGGCAGTTCACACAGCCGTGACATTTGGTAACCCCATTTTTTGTTTGTAGCCAGGTTTTGTTTTTAATCGGTCCAATATCTGATGGGGCTAGGACGTCCCGTAAATTGCGGCTTCTCTTGTAGCAAAAAAGAGGTTTCTGCACACAATAGCGTCCAATGGCTACATCCGATTGCACAATATGCCAATGTCTTAATATTGTTTTTCGAACATGCGCTGAAGCGACAGAATATGTACTAGAAAAGATGAGTCTGTCCTTTTCTAGGCTTTTATCACGCTTGACAAATGCCTGGTCCCGCGAAGTCTCCAGACATCGTGTCACTGCCTCTGATACTTCATTGGCATCATAGCCGCGCTCCAAAAAACGGTCACCCATCTCCAAGAGAGCCTGTGGTAGAATGTCTCTATCTGAAGTGATACGTACTACCCTTAGTAGTTGTGATAGAGGTAATCCCTTTTTCAATGGTGAAGGGTGAAACGAATCAGCTGATAGCAACGAATTTTTATCAGTCGCTTTCCTAAAAATGGTGGTTTTGATGCCATCACTGGTTTTGGTCACACATACATCTAAATAACTGATCGTGGTCTCACTAAATGAGACCGTGAATCTGATGGTGGTGTTCAAAGAGTTAAGGACATCTATGAACTCGGTCAAGGCCTGGACACCTCCAGTCCACACCAAAAATAAATCATCGATATAACGAACGTAAAAATGAATAAAACCTGAAAAAATAGAATTGGCCATAATGTGTTGTTTCTCATATAAACTCATATATAAATTAGCGTAAGAGGGCGCCATGTTTGAGCCCATGGCGGTCCCTCTTAGCTGCAAATAAAAAGAGTTCTGGAACAAAAAATAATTCTTTTTCAAAATAATATCCATCAGTAATAACAAAAACTCAATCGGTGGACCAATGTAGTGTGGACTGGAGGTGAGCAGCGCCCGGACCGAGTCCATACCGTCCTCATGTGCAATATTCGTATATAGACTAGCTATGTCGAGAGTTACAAGCAGGCTAGACTCCGGTAAAGTGCCAAGTGCTTCAAGTTTACGAATGAAATCATTAGAATCTTTCAAAAAATAATCAATGTGTTGTACAACTGGCTGTAACCAAAAATCAACAAACTGTGACAGGGGCTGAAATAAAGAACCAACTGAGGAAATAATAGGTCTACCTGGTGGTTTAATTAAAGTCTTGTGGACTTTGGGTAAAACGTAAATCAAAGGGGTTCTTGGGTGTGTTTGGGTCAAAAACTCAGAAGTGGACTCATCAATATACCCATTGGTTAAGCCCAATTTTATAGCAGCATCGATCTCCTTCTTGTAAGGATAAGTGGGGTCATAAGTCAATAACTTGTAACAAGCTGCGTCGGCCAATTGCCTTTCAATTTCAGCGACATAGTCGCATCTATTGATCAACACTATGCCGCCCCCTTTATCAGAGGGACGGATTACTAAGGACAAATTGTCTCTCAAAGAATTGACCGCCATATTCTCTTCCTTAGTAAGATTGGAGAAAGACACTTTTTGGGCATCAATATAGCTGGATACATCCCTTCTAACTAACCTGACAAAGGTCTCGATGGAAGGGTTTAGACCCGGGGGGTCAAAGGTACTAGGTGATTTAAATCTTTTATGTACCTGGACCATCTCAGTTTTTTTAGAAAAATAATCCTTTAACTTCAATAAACGATGAAACTTAAAAAGTTCGGTCTCAAATTCAAATGAAGATTGCCTATAGGTTCTTACAAAAGACAACCCCTTAGATAAGACAGTCATCTCTGCAGTGGTAGGTTTATAATCGGATAAATTAAAGACAATTACGTCCTTATTTTCCGAGTGGGGTTTCTGCGAACGCCGCCTGGCTCCTCCCCGTCTGCACGGTTTTGTTGTTTTTTTGCACCTATATTCTTTTTCTTGGAGGTATTTCCTCCTAAAAAAGAATTAGTGCGTGAAAATTCAGAATCACTAGCCGAGGTGTCAATCTCAGAAAAATCCTGATTGGCGCGACCGCGTCTAGCCCTGCTTGTACTCCGCCACGGGGGTCTGTAATCCCCACCCTGTAGCCAATTATAGACACGTTGGTCCTTGTAATCCTCTTTTACGGTCTTATATTTTCCCTTTTTAAAGGCTAATAGCTCTGAGTGAAACAGGGACAGATTATTCTCAATTTTAGACACCCAATCAGTGTCAGGATCTGATCTGAGAATATCTAGACCTGTTGACTCACAGACTTGAATCTCCTTATCCAAGGTTTCTAAATCGGTATTTACTTGTTCAATAACCAGGATCATGAGTTGTAGTGAACAATCATTCAGAATTTGGCACCACTGCTTGCAGAAACTGGGATCCGATCTACCTATCGTCGGTTGGTTTCTGATGCGGAAGCCTCGGGGCACTAATTTTTCTTTAAAATACTGAGACAGTGTAGATCCGTGTAGGTGTAACTCCACACGTCGTCTTTTCAGTTTAATCAAATCAGAAAAAACCTCTGTAGGGCTATCCACATTGAAAGCTAGTGCAGCGGTATCATCAAATAGAATGCGAGAAATGTCCTTGGCATCAAAGCGTTTAGTGTCTGTGAGTTCTTGATGAGAACTAGTCATATCCTCCATGAAGAGTATTAAATCAAACAGTCCATGCAAGAAAAACAGATAATTGTGAAAAAGCAAAAAGCAAAAAAATTGTGAAAAACAAAAAATGGCGGTGCAAGCCAAACATAAGGGTTAATGTAGCATGACCATGAGTCAAGGCTGCACACACAAGGCAATCCAGAGAGTGCTGGAGCTCACAAATTGGTCAAAATACAAAAATGCATTGGAGAGCCAGCAACATCCAAAAAATATTTATTTAATTAATAGGCATAATAGTGCAAATCGGAATAAAAAGAGGTTTAAAAATGCAGGAGGAAAACGTCTACTTAGCATTTGAGTAGGAAGGCATAATCACTGCGTTCATCCTCCAACAACCAGTCATCACACCCGACAGGCTGTTTCGGTGCTTCTCAGCACCTTAGTCATGGGCAACTGACTGAGCTCTCCCAAACAATCTAATATACCCATAGCACCAATCAACATAAGTCCCCTCACCTGTATAAGAGCGGTAAAACGAACAGGTACACACTGACAAGCTGCAGCGCGGCTTCCGGTCGTCACGGCAACCAGCAACGCCGGAAGACAGGCGGAAATGACGTCAGGTCTCCTAGCGACCGTCATACACAGGCCGCTGCAGCGGAAGTCAGGTGACCGCTGGAGGGAGCTGAGCGTCATAGCAACAAAACAAGCTATGCGCTCGCTCGTTCCGACTGACTATACAGCGGAGACAAACCAATGTGTCTCAATAACGCTGTTACTGATGTCAGACGGACTTAGGTAATATAAAAAATACGGTGAGGTGTAAACCTTTGCTGAGAGCGTGCGAGGGCACACAGATTGCCTGGGCAACGCTGACACATACACAAGCATGGACATAGACATAACAATAGCAACACGGAGGACATCAAAAGCAATCAAAAAGTACAAAAGCACATAATATACGCAAAAAGTAACAAGAAAGAGAAGGGAAAAGGGGAGCATATAGAAGAACTACAATGGACACAAGTTCCATAGAGGCAGAACATAGAAAATAAATCTGCGCACATTATCATATGAACACCACCATCACTAAATGTATATTATTATTACTACAAAAAGCAATGTAGTGACTGGTATTCGTTCAAGCCATTAGGGGTTAAGCACTTAAGTCGGTGAATCCATAGGCATTCCCTTTGGAGAAGGAGTTTATCGCGATCACCTCCGCGCCTCAAAGGAGGTATATGATCAATAGGCATAATAGAAAAGTCACGCATAGAATGTCGCATGGTGGCAAAGTGGCGTGCCACTGGGGGTGTGTTGCCATCAATTTTGGTAAACGCCTTTTTTATGGACGAGCGATGGCCTGCAACTCGTTCCTTTAGGAGCCGGATCGTTTTGCCCACGTACACCAATAGGCAAGGGCACACAATGGCATAGATGACAAAACGGCTGTCACAGTTGAGGTGGTGTCTGATGTCATATGCTTGTCCTGTTTTAGGATCAATGAACTTATCTCCCAACCTCAAAAACTGGCAGTTCACACAGCCGTGACATTTGGTAACCCCATTTTTTGTTTGTAGCCAGGTTTTGTTTTTAATCGGTCCAATATCTGATGGGGCTAGGACGTCCCGTAAATTGCGGCTTCTCTTGTAGCAAAAAAGAGGTTTCTGCACACAATAGCGTCCAATGGCTACATCCGATTGCACAATATGCCAATGTCTTAATATTGTTTTTCGAACATGCGCTGAAGCGACAGAATATGTACTAGAAAAGATGAGTCTGTCCTTTTCTAGGCTTTTATCACGCTTGACAAATGCCTGGTCCCGCGAAGTCTCCAGACATCGTGTCACTGCCTCTGATACTTCATTGGCATCATAGCCGCGCTCCAAAAAACGGTCACCCATCTCCAAGAGAGCCTGTGGTAGAATGTCTCTATCTGAAGTGATACGTACTACCCTTAGTAGTTGTGATAGAGGTAATCCCTTTTTCAATGGTGAAGGGTGAAACGAATCAGCTGATAGCAACGAATTTTTATCAGTCGCTTTCCTAAAAATGGTGGTTTTGATGCCATCACTGGTTTTGGTCACACATACATCTAAATAACTGATCGTGGTCTCACTAAATGAGACCGTGAATCTGATGGTGGTGTTCAAAGAGTTAAGGACATCTATGAACTCGGTCAAGGCCTGGACACCTCCAGTCCACACCAAAAATAAAAATAAATAAAGAGTTAGATGTCCTTAACTCTTTGAACACCACCATCAGATTCACGGTCTCATTTAGTGAGACCACGATCAGTTATTTAGATGTATGTGTGACCAAAACCAGTGATGGCATCAAAACCACCATTTTTAGGAAAGCGACTGATAAAAATTCGTTGCTATCAGCTGATTCGTTTCACCCTTCACCATTGAAAAAGGGATTACCTCTATCACAACTACTAAGGGTAGTACGTATCACTTCAGATAGAGACATTCTACCACAGGCTCTCTTGGAGATGGGTGACCGTTTTTTGGAGCGCGGCTATGATGCCAATGAAGTATCAGAGGCAGTGACACGATGTCTGGAGACTTCGCGGGACCAGGCATTTGTCAAGCGTGATAAAAGCCTAGAAAAGGACAGACTCATCTTTTCTAGTACATATTCTGTCGCTTCAGCGCATGTTCGAAAAACAATATTAAGACATTGGCATATTGTGCAATCGGATGTAGCCATTGGACGCTATTGTGTGCAGAAACCTCTTTTTTGCTACAAGAGAAGCCGCAATTTACGGGACGTCCTAGCCCCATCAGATATTGGACCGATTAAAAACAAAACCTGGCTACAAACAAAAAATGGGGTTACCAAATGTCACGGCTGTGTGAACTGCCAGTTTTTGAGGTTGGGAGATAAGTTCATTGATCCTAAAACAGGACAAGCATATGACATCAGACACCACCTCAACTGTGACAGCCGTTTTGTCATCTATGCCATTGTGTGCCCTTGCCTATTGGTGTACGTGGGCAAAACGATCCGGCTCCTAAAGGAACGAGTTGCAGGCCATCGCTCGTCCATAAAAAAGGCGTTTACCAAAATTGATGGCAACACACCCCCAGTGGCACGCCACTTTGCCACCATGCGACATTCTATGCGTGACTTTTCTATTATGCCTATTGATCATATACCTCCTTTGAGGCGCGGAGGTGATCGCGATAAACTCCTTCTCCAAAGGGAATGCCTATGGATTCACCGACTTAAGTGCTTAACCCCTAATGGCTTGAACGAATACCAGTCACTACATTGCTTTTTGTAGTAATAATAATATACATTTAGTGATGGTGGTGTTCATATGATAATGTGCGCAGATTTATTTTCTATGTTCTGCCTCTATGGAACTTGTGTCCATTGTAGTTCTTCTATATGCTCCCCTTTTCCCTTCTCTTTCTTGTTACTTTTTGCGTATATTATGTGCTTTTGTACTTTTTGATTGCTTTTGATGTCCTCCGTGTTGCTATTGTTATGTCTATGTCCATGCTTGTGTATGTGTCAGCGTTGCCCAGGCAATCTGTGTGCCCTCGCACGCTCTCAGCAAAGGTTTACACCTCACCGTATTTTTTATATTACCTAAGTCCGTCTGACATCAGTAACAGCGTTATTGAGACACATTGGTTTGTCTCCGCTGTATAGTCAGTCGGAACGAGCGAGCGCATAGCTTGTTTTGTTGCTATGACGCTCAGCTCCCTCCAGCGGTCACCTGACTTCCGCTGCAGCGGCCTGTGTATGACGGTCGCTAGGAGACCTGACGTCATTTCCGCCTGTCTTCCGGCGTTGCTGGTTGCCGTGACGACCGGAAGCCGCGCTGCAGCTTGTCAGTGTGTACCTGTTCGTTTTACCGCTCTTATACAGGTGAGGGGACTTATGTTGATTGGTGCTATGGGTATATTAGATTGTTTGGGAGAGCTCAGTCAGTTGCCCATGACTAAGGTGCTGAGAAGCACCGAAACAGCCTGTCGGGTGTGATGACTGGTTGTTGGAGGATGAACGCAGTGATTATGCCTTCCTACTCAAATGCTAAGTAGACGTTTTCCTCCTGCATTTTTAAACCTCTTTTTATTCCGATTTGCACTATTATGCCTATTAATTAAATAAATATTTTTTGGATGTTGCTGGCTCTCCAATGCATTTTTGTATTTTGACCAATTTGTGAGCTCCAGCACTCTCTGGATTGCCTTGTGTGTGCAGCCTTGACTCATGGTCATGCTACATTAACCCTTATGTTTGGCTTGCACCGCCATTTTTTGTTTTTCACAATTTTTTTGCTTTTTGCTTTTTCACAATTATCTGTTTTTCTTGCATGGACTGTTTGATTTAATACTCTTCATGGAGGATATGACTAGTTCTCATCAAGAACTCACAGACACTAAACGCTTTGATGCCAAGGACATTTCTCGCATTCTATTTGATGATACCGCTGCACTAGCTTTCAATGTGGATAGCCCTACAGAGGTTTTTTCTGATTTGATTAAACTGAAAAGACGACGTGTGGAGTTACACCTACACGGATCTACACTGTCTCAGTATTTTAAAGAAAAATTAGTGCCCCGAGGCTTCCGCATCAGAAACCAACCGACGATAGGTAGATCGGATCCCAGTTTCTGCAAGCAGTGGTGCCAAATTCTGAATGATTGTTCACTACAACTCATGATCCTGGTTATTGAACAAGTAAATACCGATTTAGAAACCTTGGATAAGGAGATTCAAGTCTGTGAGTCAACAGGTCTAGATATTCTCAGATCAGATCCTGACACTGATTGGGTGTCTAAAATTGAGAATAATCTGTCCCTGTTTCACTCAGAGCTATTAGCCTTTAAAAAGGGAAAATATAAGACCGTAAAAGAGGATTACAAGGACCAACGTGTCTATAATTGGCTACAGGGTGGGGATTACAGACCCCCGTGGCGGAGTACAAGCAGGGCTAGACGCGGTCGCGCCAATCAGGATTTTTCTGAGATTGACACCTCGGCTAGTGATTCTGAATTTTCACGCACTAATTCTTTTTTAGGAGGAAATACCTCCAAGAAAAAGAATATAGGTGCAAAAAAACAACAAAACCGTGCAGACGGGGAGGAGCCAGGCGGCGTTCGCAGAAACCCCACTCGGAAAATAAGGACGTAATTGTCTTTAATTTATCCGATTATAAACCTACCACTGCAGAGATGACTGTCTTATCTAAGGGGTTGTCTTTTGTAAGAACCTATAGGCAATCTTCATTTGAATTTGAGACCGAACTTTTTAAGTTTCATCGTTTATTGAAGTTAAAGGATTATTTTTCTAAAAAAACTGAGATGGTCCAGGTACATAAAAGATTTAAATCACCTAGTACCTTTGACCCCCCGGGTCTAAACCCTTCCATCGAGACCTTTGTCAGGTTAGTTAGAAGGGATGTATCCAGCTATATTGATGCCCAAAAAGTGTCTTTCTCCAATCTTACTAAGGAAGAGAATATGGCGGTCAATTCTTTGAGAGACAATTTGTCCTTAGTAATCCGTCCCTCTGATAAAGGGGGCGGCATAGTGTTGATCAATAGATGCGACTATGTCGCTGAAATTGAAAGGCAATTGGCCGACGCAGCTTGTTACAAGTTATTGACTTATGACCCCACTTATCCTTACAAGAAGGAGATCGATGCTGCTATAAAATTGGGCTTAACCAATGGGTATATTGATGAGTCCACTTCTGAGTTTTTGACCCAAACACACCCAAGAACCCCTTTGATTTACGTTTTACCCAAAGTCCACAAGACTTTAATTAAACCACCAGGTAGACCTATTATTTCCTCAGTTGGTTCTTTATTTCAGCCCCTGTCACAGTTTGTTGATTTTTGGTTACAGCCAGTTGTACAACACATTGATTATTTTTTGAAAGATTCTAATGATTTCATTCGTAAACTTGAAGCACTTGGCACTTTACCGGAGTCTAGCCTGCTTGTAACTCTCGACATAGCTAGTCTATATACGAATATTGCACATGAGGACGGTATGGACTCGGTCCGGGCGCTGCTCACCTCCAGTCCACACTACATTGGTCCACCGATTGAGTTTTTGTTATTACTGATGGATATTATTTTGAAAAAGAATTATTTTTTGTTCCAGAACTCTTTTTATTTGCAGCTAAGAGGGACCGCCATGGGCTCAAACATGGCGCCCTCTTACGCTAATTTATATATGAGTTTATATGAGAAACAACACATTATGGCCAATTCTATTTTTTCAGGTTTTATTCATTTTTACGTTCGTTATATCGATGATTTATTTTTGGTGTGGACTGGAGGTGTCCAGGCCTTGACCGAGTTCATAGATGTCCTTAACTCTTTGAACACCACCATCAGATTCACGGTCTCATTTAGTGAGACCACGATCAGTTATTTAGATGTATGTGTGACCAAAACCAGTGATGGCATCAAAACCACCATTTTTAGGAAAGCGACTGATAAAAATTCGTTGCTATCAGCTGATTCGTTTCACCCTTCACCATTGAAAAAGGGATTACCTCTATCACAACTACTAAGGGTAGTACGTATCACTTCAGATAGAGACATTCTACCACAGGCTCTCTTGGAGATGGGTGACCGTTTTTTGGAGCGCGGCTATGATGCCAATGAAGTATCAGAGGCAGTGACACGATGTCTGGAGACTTCGCGGGACCAGGCATTTGTCAAGCGTGATAAAAGCCTAGAAAAGGACAGACTCATCTTTTCTAGTACATATTCTGTCGCTTCAGCGCATGTTCGAAAAACAATATTAAGACATTGGCATATTGTGCAATCGGATGTAGCCATTGGACGCTATTGTGTGCAGAAACCTCTTTTTTGCTACAAGAGAAGCCGCAATTTACGGGACGTCCTAGCCCCATCAGATATTGGACCGATTAAAAACAAAACCTGGCTACAAACAAAAAATGGGGTTACCAAATGTCACGGCTGTGTGAACTGCCAGTTTTTGAGGTTGGGAGATAAGTTCATTGATCCTAAAACAGGACAAGCATATGACATCAGACACCACCTCAACTGTGACAGCCGTTTTGTCATCTATGCCATTGTGTGCCCTTGCCTATTGGTGTACGTGGGCAAAACGATCCGGCTCCTAAAGGAACGAGTTGCAGGCCATCGCTCGTCCATAAAAAAGGCGTTTACCAAAATTGATGGCAACACACCCCCAGTGGCACGCCACTTTGCCACCATGCGACATTCTATGCGTGACTTTTCTATTATGCCTATTGATCATATACCTCCTTTGAGGCGCGGAGGTGATCGCGATAAACTCCTTCTCCAAAGGGAATGCCTATGGATTCACCGACTTAAGTGCTTAACCCCTAATGGCTTGAACGAATACCAGTCACTACATTGCTTTTTGTAGTAATAATAATATACATTTAGTGATGGTGGTGTTCATATGATAATGTGCGCAGATTTATTTTCTATGTTCTGCCTCTATGGAACTTGTGTCCATTGTAGTTCTTCTATATGCTCCCCTTTTCCCTTCTCTTTCTTGTTACTTTTTGCGTATATTATGTGCTTTTGTACTTTTTGATTGCTTTTGATGTCCTCCGTGTTGCTATTGTTATGTCTATGTCCATGCTTGTGTATGTGTCAGCGTTGCCCAGGCAATCTGTGTGCCCTCGCACGCTCTCAGCAAAGGTTTACACCTCACCGTATTTTTTATATTACCTAAGTCCGTCTGACATCAGTAACAGCGTTATTGAGACACATTGGTTTGTCTCCGCTGTATAGTCAGTCGGAACGAGCGAGCGCATAGCTTGTTTTGTTGCTATGACGCTCAGCTCCCTCCAGCGGTCACCTGACTTCCGCTGCAGCGGCCTGTGTATGACGGTCGCTAGGAGACCTGACGTCATTTCCGCCTGTCTTCCGGCGTTGCTGGTTGCCGTGACGACCGGAAGCCGCGCTGCAGCTTGTCAGTGTGTACCTGTTCGTTTTACCGCTCTTATACAGGTGAGGGGACTTATGTTGATTGGTGCTATGGGTATATTAGATTGTTTGGGAGAGCTCAGTCAGTTGCCCATGACTAAGGTGCTGAGAAGCACCGAAACAGCCTGTCGGGTGTGATGACTGGTTGTTGGAGGATGAACGCAGTGATTATGCCTTCCTACTCAAATGCTAAGTAGACGTTTTCCTCCTGCATTTTTAAACCTCTTTTTATTCCGATTTGCACTATTATGCCTATTAATTAAATAAATATTTTTTGGATGTTGCTGGCTCTCCAATGCATTTTTATATATATATATATATATATATAGTCTGTATGGAGCAGCACATCCGTCAAATAGGTAAAGCTGCGGTGCACGTCCAGGAAACCCAGTATAGGGACCAAATTCAATACAGCAATAGTGGCGGCACACGCTGAAAGCAAAGTCAGAGTCACGTCATAGATGTCAACGTTTCGAAGCTCTTTTATTACGCTTCTTCTTCAGGACAGGAATAAAAATACAATAATACATACAGACAATATATACCTGAATACCTCCACGCCCACACTTACCTGTTCCCGCGCTCTGTCAGCCACACCATCGACGTCATCAGCACTTGCCTGCAGTGTAAGCCAATGTACGCAATGCGCACTAACAGCATCACTCATTGACAAGTGCGTTAGCCTTGTCAATGAGTGATGCTGTTAGTGCGCATTGCGTACATTGGCTTACACTGCAGGCAAGTGCTGATGACGTCGATGGTGTGGCTGACAGAGCGCGGGAACAGGTAAGTGTGGGCGTGGAGGTATTCAGGTATATATTGTCTGTATGTATTATTGTATTTTTATTCCTGTCCTGAAGAAGAAGCGTAATAAAAGAGCTTCGAAACGTTGACATCTATGACGTGACTCTGACTTTGCTTTCAGCGTGTGCCGCCACTATTGCTGTATTATATATATATATATATATATATATATGTGTATGTATATATATGTGTGTGTGTAGATCTGTCATCAGGTAGGTGGTGTGGTAGGTAAGTCCAGCTACTCTTAAAGGGGCGACACTTAGGGTTTAGGGCCAAAAAATTAAATTATACCCCCCCCCCCCCCCAACTAACAGGACAGCTCCTTGGTTAGTGTATGCGACAAATGCACCTTAAAATTGCCTAATTTTTCCATTTGCATAAACACTGTGCTAAATGCTCTATATTTCCAAGAAAAACTACCATTTATTAGGAAAGAAATGGACATTGGTGTTAAATAGACATCAATAAACAGATTACCTAGATTAATAGAGAATTAATTCTTTATAGTGTAAACTTTTATCCATATGTACAGAAATGCTAAATAATTTCCTTATAAATATTGCCAAATATTTTTAAGCTACATCTGGAAAGCTGACCATTAGCATCTACTGTATATTGAGGTTACCAAGGATGCAGACACAAATACCTCAACGAAATGTGAAGATTAAATTCTATGTAAAATGAAAGTAGCTTGTGGAAAGCACTAAGAAGTCATTAATAGGGCAAAACTTTGTTTGGCAAGTGAATTGGCAGAGCAAGAATGCGATCAATTCAGCCTATAGGAACTATATATATATATATATATATATATATATATATACCGTATATACTCGAGTATAAGTCGACCCGATTATAAGCCGAGGCACCTAATTTTACAACAAAAAAACTGGGAAAACGTATTGACTCAAGTGGGACCCTCACTCGAGTATAAGCCGAGGGGGGATTTTTCAGCATAAAAAATAGTCTGAAAAAGTAGGCTTATACTCGAGTATATATGGTATATAGAGACCTACCTAATACACTAGTCACACCTTTACTTTTGTTAACATATATTAATGATTACCGGAGCTGCTTTCATCCTGGGACTAGTAGTATCTGGAGTTCTATAGATTCATACTGAATACAGAAAAAAAAAAAAAACAAGTGTGTCTGTTCTCTGCAAAGAATTAATTCCAAACACGCTCCTTGTGTTTGGAATTTTCACATTTGCAATTTAAATTTTTACAAAATCTAACTTTAATAAATCCAAGCCTTCGTTACAGTAGTATCAAGCAGCGCTGAGAGAGAATTTGTGTTTAAAAATATCAGTGTAAGACAACGTAAGGCTTAGGTTCCAAAAAATATTTACTATATATCTTCACCTTTTCATGCTTCACTTCTCAAAGACTGATGGGAAAAGTGAGCAATCTGGACTTCTTTTTACATAAGTGAGTGCTAAGAAATATAACCTCTTACACTTTTTGATAAAGCATGCTCTGGCAACGCATTGCAAAATGATAAATGAAGACTCCATGGCCAAACTGACTCGTTTGGCACATCTGAAGATAACCTCTATATCACATGATAACCATGCTATTTAAGAGATGGAAGAGACCGTAAGATACATACCAATATGTCAATACCTTTGGATACTCTTAAGGCTGAGAAGTTGATACACAGAAAAGCTCTTTTCCCACGATCCTTATAAATCAAGATGCAAAAACAAAGCAGAAACAAAACAGAACCAGTCATGTTGTATACAAATACCACTTCTACAAGCAAAATGACATTATTAATAGTTAATTTCTTTTATAACTAGATAAAAACAGTAAAAATTCTAGATTTTCATAAGGCTAAATAAACTTAATTAACAGATTTAAATAGAAAATAATTTTCATCAATGCAAGCATTAGGGGATTTTAAAGGTTCCCCACAGGCTATATTTCCACACTTTGTAATCATTTAAGTGAGCAATTGCCAGTTATGCCAGAATAAGTTATTAGAAGATCTGGGTTGTATGTGGTTGCCATGGTTTCATAGCCTGCAATTAAACAGTTATGTGCTTTCCTTCAGGTAAATTATAATTACTTTTTTGGTATTTATTATTTATTTATTAACAGTTTCTTATATAGAGCACACATATTCCGCAGCGCTTTACAGAGATGCTTTGAACATTCACATCAGTCCCTGCCCCCAGTGGAGCTTACAATCTATATTCCCTACCACATGTACACGCACACATAGACATTCTAGGGTTAACATGTTGGAAACCAATTAACCTACCAGTATATTTTTGAATTGTGGGAGGAAACCGGAGTACCCGGAGGAAACCCATGCAAGTACGGGGAGAATATACAAACTCCGCACAGTTAGGTATGTGTTTATGTAAAAGGTGGCTTCTAAATGTATTTGGCATCTATAAACCCACATTCCTGGGGATACATTTACAATTTACTGTAGATGCCCCATGGTAAGGCTATTCTATAACCATAAAACACATCTATAATGATTGGGCTTTTCACCTAACACTTGGTGCCTGATTTTTTTTTTTAGAGGGGCAATCATTTACAAAGGGAAGACCATGCCTTGTATATGATTGCCCCTTTTAAAAAAAGTCCAAGTTTGGCTGGCATCCCGCACAGCCACTCAACTTGAAGGCTATTAGAACTGGCCCTTGGAGTCAGATGTACTAAACCCTGCAGAGTAAAAAAGTGGAGAGTGATAAACTACCAGCCAATCATCTCCTCTCTGCCACATTACAGGCTGTTTTGGACAATGACAGTTAGGAGCTGTGGGTAGTATATCACTCTCCACTGTATCGCTTTTTGAAGCTTAGTACAGTACTTCTGGCCCTAGAAGAGTTGCAGCATTACTTTTAATGTAATGGGTGCACGTATGTTCATAAACACAACCTGCACATGTTAAAGTCACTCAAGGTGCACACAAGTCAGGTTACATTACCCCCACACTTTCTTTCGTCACTTAGGGGCTATGTATGATGCTGTACCTTTAAAAGTGTAGAAGTTGCTCATAGTAACCAATCAGCTTCTAATATGTGTCATATACATTCAGTAAAAGGATAGGTACAATAGAACCTGATTGGTTGCTCTGGGTAACTTCTCCATTTTTCACTCTTTTAAAGGATTCCTACACTCACACTCTTAAGAACAGCAGCTGAAGACCAATAAAAGCCACATTATTCATGATTGTGACTTCTCATTGCTCATCACATTAATTTCCCCTTCCAAAGCATCACACAGTAACAGATTACATTAGTACAAATATGTATGACTATTTAGCTGCTCAGGAACGGGCAGTGCCAGCAGGGCTCACTATCTAGTGCACTGATATGCTGCACTTGAGGTAGCCCCAAGATCGTGTAATACGGATCGCAGCCCTCAAGCTGTGTACACACGGGCAAAAATCGCTGGCAATATGGTCGCTGAGCGACCATATTGCCTAGGATTGGAGTGTGCACCGGCGATAAATCGCCAGGTGCGTGCTACCGTTTTCAGCCCCCTAATGGTCGCTGGTCAGAGGAGCATGACCAGTGACTTCCCCTGCCTCTTCTCCCGGCAGTGTGTCATTTTCATCAGCGACCATTTCTGGTCACAGATGAAAACAGGACACTGAGCAATATGATTGCTGAGCAATATATTGTTTATTTAGACAGCAACAATGGCAACTTGTTATGCTAATGATGTGCGAAACCTCCATCCTGTACTAGAGACAATAACCACAGAAACAGAACACCAATTATATTGGTTTTAGTGTAAGCTGTCACATAGAAAGGGAACTATTTCTGTGGTCGCAAGACCTTCTTTTTTAATACCTTTATTTATATTTCACCTTTTTCTATTCACCTGAATGTTTATTCAACACAATCTCAACTAAACCTGAAGGCCTAAAGTCTGAAGGCCATTATTCACTACTTATTAATCTAGCTCTCTCTGTGGCTTTTGACACTCTTGGCTATTCTCTTTTTATACAAACACTACAATCCCTAGGTCTTAATGAAACATCCCTTTCTCCTGTATCATCTTACCTATCTAATAGTGTTTGCTTCTCTGAATACACCTCCTCTTTGCTACCTCAGGTGAAGTACTTGAGGGCTCAGGGGCAGATTTATTAAGCTTGGAGAAGAGATAAATTGGAGATAAAGCACCAGCCAATCAACTCCCAACTGCCCTTTTCAAACACAGCTGATTGGCTGGTGCATTATCTCATTTTACCTTTTCTCCGCTTTATCTCCAGTTTATCTCTTCTCCAAGCTTAATAAATCTGCCCCTCAGGGTGGGATGCACTATCACTTACCTCTGCGTTGTTCCGCTGTTATTGGTGCCGTTGTCAGGATCGCATATGCTGTAAGCATCTTTAGCGAAAGTGCGTTCCTTGCAGTTCTGCATTACGCTCTCCTTCGTGACGGCATCTGGTCTCTATAAGAAAATACAGTTGTTTCGGGCATGTCGTATACTCAAAGACCCAGCAGTGTATGTGTATTCTTGTCAATTAATCGCCATCTGACTGTCGTCATTTTTCGATAGTGTAAGGTAAATTTGAATCATCCAGCAGTCGGGGAGGCGGGGACAGAGCAGTAGGAGCTGGGCTCCTGCGGGAAGCAGGCACTCATCACTGGGGAGAAGAGAGCAGCAGCGGGCAGGCTGCAGTGATGAACCCGCTTCCTAGTGCTGCTGCCAAAACAGGGGATGGAGTGAGAGTCGGGTGAGCTGGGGAGTAGCAGGCACATGAGCAGTAAAAACAAAAAAATAAAAAAGCAACAACGTGGAAGGGGGCTATATCGCAAAGTGAATGCATTAATAAAAACATTAAAGCATATGGAGAAAACAGAAACAATATCGGCGCATAACTGAGGTGGATAAAAATAAACATAATTCGGCATGAATGTAATTGCATCCCGCCATCAGCCTTGTGTCCTCTGCTTTTTATAGTCTAAGCCACGTGTCTTGTTAAACTAATTAACACTTTTGGACTTCACTATCATGATACACAAATTTACCTATCCTCACCAGACTTGTCACTAACTGCACTGGTCCATGTAACTAAATGCCTTTCTGCCATTTCAGTTTGGAAGTCAATTCGGTCTCAAAAGAACGGTACATGCCTCTAAAAATGATATCCAAAATACAACCATACCTTACACAAGACTTGTGCCTTCCCTTTGCTCCTTCCCTATAGTTTTATGTCACTTTCTCTGATCAAATTCCAGAGGGTGGAACTATGGAGTGTCACCCACGTATTCACTTACTCTATTTTTACCACACCTGCCCAGTTGCCAAAATCTGGAGCCCAAGTCAAATCACAAACACTGACAATTACTTCTCAGGTCTTTGTTTTTTATTCTGCCATTGCCCACTAGGGATGATATAATCAACACTCAAGGGCATACACATGTAGAAAATGTAGCTTATTTTCTTAGCGATCTGTCTAGATTGCTTAGAAATGAATCACACACATCGCTCCATGTATGCCCCATAGCAGTGGCGATGCACGGTCCCACGTGTTGCCATTGCCGGCTCCGATATTTTGTGCATGCACTTATTACTTAGCTGGGGCTAGATCATTTAGCACACATCACTAAGCACACGATCAGCCCATGTGTATGGTGTATGTACCCTAACACTTTACGGTGTCTATTTTGTTTAGGCATTAGCTCATTTGAGAATATAATAATATATTGTGCAGCTCTCAACTCTGGCAACAAGCCTTAGTACAATGAAGACTTCAATTATCTGTATTTGAGACACTAAGAACATTGGATCTTTCAATTTTTTAAAACCGATGTTGAGACTATATCACAGAACAGCATACTATAGTATCTCTATAATGGAAAGACAAATAGGGATATTAGCTAAAGGAACCCAAGAAAGTCTATGACAAGTCATTACAATTACTAGTAATAAGCAATGAGGCGATGGCCAGGTAGCGGGTATGTTGAACAGCAAGTGCATTACCTTTTATCTGGCCTAAAAAAATTACCGGCTTAAATTCACTAAGCTCCAAGATTACCTGCGAATGTATGTCTCAAAATGTAAAATATTTCTTAGCAAGTGTTGTCACAGTACAAGCTGCTTCATTGTATGGAAGTATGTTTGGATTTTTTTACCACTGTAATACCATTTACCTCAGCTGCAATACGAATATACAATTTAGAAAAAAACTTTCTTTTTTTTTCTTCGTCAAAGTTACTTTAGGATAGAGTTAGATAGATAGGATTATCACTCTCCTGATCTTTATCCTGTGTTCCCCCACACACACCCCACCCCACCCCACCGAGATCTCATATATGGAAGATTCATTCAATAACGCCTTCTGCAACATAGAACCAGTTGAATGATCAATTCTTCATTCATGCATGGACTTGTATGCTACAGATGTGACCTTCCGTCACTTTGATAAGTATCACTCCTTTTGTTTGTTTAGGTTACAGGTTAAATACAGCAGCACACAATGACTTCAACGTAATTTATTATAGCTCATATATTACCATTCAGTTACCGAATATAAATGAACAATTTCACCATTACAAACATTTTATTATACCGGAACGTGCAGCTGCTCCTCCGAACTTCAGTTCCCTTGGTACATGAAACGCATCAAATTACTGTAAATTCTATACCAACTATCAGATAAATTCATGCATATACTTCTATCATTTACAATTGGCAGTTTTCATGAATCCAAACTTACTACAATTTACTTATCTTAGAGCTGTTACTTTAGACTGTAATCAATATATTATTGCGCAATAATTTCCTACTTAACTTAAACAACTAAAGAGCTTCTTTACATTACAGAGTCCCTCCCTGTGGCCACTGTCCTAATAGGATGCAGTTCCTTTCCAAAAGTCTTGAATACGACTGCAGGTGAGTTCTCGCTAGTCTCAAGTTTTACTCCCTTTTAGATGCACACCGTGTAGACTATAATGATGCAGATTTCTTGTGCCACTAAGAGTGAGAGAGTGCAGTTTTATTCTCCTCTGTGTAACTCTTACTCCTGCTAAAATGGCTGCTCCAACGGTTTTTCTAACTGGCTATCACTCTGATAGACACAATATTAACTTGCTTGCTGCTAATCTGATGTAGTTTTTCTCTATCCCTGAAAGTCTCCTGATATGCTGCTAGCACTAACTCAGAGTGTCCCCTGGTGTCCCACCGGGTTTAACTCACTTCTCCTGTGCTGTTATATTTGTTTTTATTATCACTTTAGAGGTCTCGAAAGGCATCCCCAGGCTGGATAAGCCGGGTTTCGCCATTACTTGCTTCTGTTTGCCACAAATGATGATACTGCTCAGCAATGCAGAGATTCCCTGGTTAAGATTGTGTTCGTGAAGCGTCTCCAGGCTTCTAAGAAGGGTTTATCTCCCCTTGTCCTGGTGTAATAATGCCAAAAGTTAGGAGGTTAAAGGAGATTCCCCTCAGTTTATGGCTATTGCTTAAATTACTATTGGGTGAGCGCACTGGGCTGTGGAATCCAGTGTCAGATAGACTGCATAAACTCTATGTCATTGCTCCTCCCTGTCTGGGCGTGTGGGATGCAGGGATTTGTGCACTCACCAGCTCCTTGCTTTTACTCTGGCTGCCAGATCCCCTCACACAGCTCCGCCTCTCCAGCACAGGCCTTCCCACGTCACCGGCACATGCCCCTTCCCACTTCAGCAGCGTCACCTCGCCCGAAGCACCGGACCTCACACAGATGGACTGCGACTGCTGTGGATCGCCTCTGTACACTCCTTGGCAACACTTGCCGCAGGTAAGGCTCTCTCTGACTCCAGCACCGCTTCTGCTTCGGTCCTGATGCGCAGCTCTGCCTGCAATCTCTCCCTAAGCAGACTCTCCAGGGAACTGCCCAACAGCTTCAACAGCTCTTTTGTTTTAACCCCTTCCCATCATGCTACACTGTGCCTGTTTGCCCATGCTCCAGAAAACTTTATTTACAGTGTAACTTATGTCCACCTACAGACTCCCTGACAAGCAGGAACTTCGGCTTGGTCCTTTCACAAAGTTCATAGAACAATGTTGAATAGACATAGTTTGTTATTGGGTGCACTAGCATCTTTAATAAAGTCCTTTTTACCTTCTATGAAGGTAGGCCCACAAGTAAACACAGGCATTTCATCTGTAAGGAAATGAATAAGAGTTCATCTCAGCTGCCATTTATCTACCTTAAATAACTAACTACAGGGTATATAAGTTTGACCACAAATCATTTTTACATATGTACAATAACAGTGGTATAGGATGTCACATTCTTCCCCTCTAAATAATTGCATGTCCTCATGCATTTAAAAACCATCTCTACTTTCGTAAGTTACAAACATCAATACCAATTACACTTAACATGGGTATTAACTATCATCTGAAGAACTTGGTGGTCAATTTCATCTCTTCGTATCCCATACACCCCAGTGTCTGCAGCCGAGATGTGGGCAATTACATAAGGTTCAGGTTCCCAGACAGGATCTAACTCATGACTCTGTTGGCGGTTCATCTTCCAAACTCGGTCTCCTATTTGGAATGATGCAGCATTCGTGGCTTGACCATAACTTAGCCCTGGTCGGTGGTGGACTGTCTCTGTCCTTTCTTTCACTACATTCTCGGCCAGTTCAAGCCGATACTCATGCTTGTTCACCCCATCGATCTGTATAACTTCTGTTTTCTCAGGAAGAGTGGTAAGTTCTTGTTTCGCGACTCTGCTTCTTCTACCAACATATCGTCTGCGGAAGAATGTGGGTGGACTTCCGCATTGGACAGGTCTCTGCGGACGAAACGCTTCTTCCACTCTTTCCACTTCTCTCGCTTGGTCCATCCTGATGCCTTCTCCACTAGCTTCCGCAGCATCCTCTACTTTTGGCTGGTAGGACCGCCTGCGGAACCGACGTCTGTTGGGAGCAAACCGGCTTCCTTTAACCGGTACACCGTCAGGGCCAGTCACATTGGCTGCCTCGGCACCCTTCTCTCCTTCCACCACATCAAATTCCACCGCCTCGCCGTCTCCAACACTGCGCAGCAACTTCTGGGGGTTGTTTCTCTTTATAGCCGTCTGATGGACAAAGACATCATCTTTTGTATCATTTCTGTTGATGAAACCATATCTCTTCCGGACATTAAACCACGTGACAGTTCCTTGTACCTTAGTAGCCAGCACTCTCTTCTCTACCTGGCCGCTCCAGCCATAGATAGTGTGCTGCATTATTTGGTTCAGAGTCTGAGGTTGGCTGTACCGTTTTTGTGTCAGTGTCAAGATTAGTTCTTCAGGGCAATTTCTTAGGCCATTCATGCCCACTATGATTGCAGGAACTAACGGGTCATTCACGTTGGTGATCAAGCATCCTTGGTCAGCCATCACAGCTTGTCCGATTTGCATATTCATTTCACAATATCCTACACATGAAATGTCCTGCCCGTTACTTGCGAGCAATTTCAACCATGCAGGAGGAGCTGATAGTGTTCTCTTTGATGTCCAATGACAATAGAATAACCCCTGCGGTATAGTGGTGACAGGAGAACCGGTATCTAATAAGGCTGACACTTCTTGCCCCTCAATTTTGATGCCTATAACAGGGCAATGTCCAATATACTGCGGGGACCATTCTTCAGGTGACAGACCTTGCATACTCAATTCCCCCGAGGATCGATCTCTGTCCTCAAGGGGTCCCTGGTTTAATGCCTCCTCGCTTTGACAGAATCGCTCAATGTGTCCGCACTGCCCGCATCTTCGGCATATAGGACGCCCCTGTGAATCGAAGCGATTGGTTGCACGACGTCCTCCTCCTGCCGAGTTCTCCCGCCAATCGTTTCGTCCTTGTCGATTATTGGTTCGCGTGCCATCTTCACCGGAGGGTGAGAGGTTTCGCTGGGCTAACTTCTGTAACTCTCGTTTTATTTGATTGACGCTTACAGCCAAATCTTCCACCTGACCCTTCAATGTATAGTTCAGGTCAGCCACAGGAGTCTGCACACTTTGGGCAATTGCTGGCCTCATCTTCATTTCTTCTCCCACTAGTGATCTTTCCTTGTCGCTACCGAAACCTTCTTGAACACTTGTACATTCAGAGAAAGTCACTTCCTTAGGCCTCCCGGTTCCAAGCACCTTAATAGCGGTCTCCTTGAATTCCGCAAATGTTTTTGGCCCATTCTGCAATTTCAGCATTTTTAACTGTATTTTAATGCCTTCATTATTGGCTCCTTCAATGAACTGGGTAATCAATTTTTCATCGTCCTCCTCTCTTCCCTCTACATGACTGTCCCCATTAATATCACGCAGCGCCTCTTGTAGACTCAACGCAAAGTCTCTTAGCGTTTCCCCCAACTTTTGCTTTCGACTATAAAACCGACTTTTGCGTTCCGGCAAAGTGCTGGTATCAAATGTCGTAGCCAACTTCTGAAAGATCTGGTCTGCTGTTTGTTTCTGACTCAAAGGCCAAGAAGACACCTCTCTTGCAGCTGCACCTTTCAGCTGACCCAACAGTATCTCTATTTGCTGTTCCCCTCCAGGCCGATACAATTTAAACGTCGATCTAATCCTTTTCCTGAAGGCTTTGAATACACTTCCATCTCCATCCTTTTCTTCGCCGGAGTACATAGGAAGCCATGGAGCGCCAAAATAGTAGGGAAGGGTAATTGCATTCGTGCCTGTGTTCATGGGCTCCGTTTGTACGCTGGATGACACACCATTCCCCCTATCCCCCAGCACTTCATCTTGTTCCTCGGATGCCATTTTCCGTTCTCTGTCCTATCCTGTTCGTGTGACGCCAAATGTGACCTTCCGTCACTTTGATAAGTATCACTCCTTTTGTTTGTTTAGGTTACAGGTTAAATACAGCAGCACACAATGACTTCAACGTAATTTATTAGCTCATATATTACCATTCAGTTACCGAATATAAATGAACAATTTCACCATTACAAACATTTTATTATACCGGAACGTGCAGCTGCTCCTCCGAACTTCAGTTCCCTTGGTACATGAAACGCACCAAATTACTGTAAATTCTATACCAACTATCAGATAAATTCATGCATATACTTCTATCATTTACAATTGGCAGTTTTCATGAATCCAAACTTACTACAATTTACTTATCTTAGAGCTGTTACTTTAGACTGTAATCAATATATTATTGCGCAATAATTT
Source organism: Crinia signifera (assembly GCF_055691185.1). Lineage (NCBI taxonomy): Eukaryota > Metazoa > Chordata > Amphibia > Anura > Myobatrachidae > Crinia > Crinia signifera. The sequence goes on along the minus strand of NC_139220.1, from coordinate 218,656,950 downwards.
CCTACTTAACTTAAACAACTAAAGAGCTTCTTTACATTACAGAGTCCCTCCCTGTGGCCACTGTCCTAATAGGATGCAGTTCCTTTCCAAAAGTCTTGAATACGACTGCAGGTGAGTTCTCGCTAGTCTCAAGTTTTACTCCCTTTTAGATGCACACCGTGTAGACTATAATGATGCAGGTTTCTTGTGCCACTAAGAGTGAGAGAGTGCAGTTTTATTCTCCTCTGTGTAACTCTTACTCCTGCTAAAATGGCTGCTCCAACGGTTTTTCTAACTGGCTATCACTCTGATAGACACAATATTAACTTGCTTGCTGCTAATCTGATGTAGTTTTTCTCTATCCCTGAAAGTCTCCTGATATGCTGCTAGCACTAATTCAGAGTGTCCCCTGGTGTCCCACCGGGTTTAACTCACTTCTCCTGTGCTGTTCTATTTGTTTTTTATTATCACTTTAGAGGTCTCGAAAGGCATCCCCAGGCTGGATAAGCCGGGTTTCGCCATTACTTGTTTCTGTTTGCCACAAATGATGATTCTGCTCAGCAGTGCAGAGATTCCCTGGTTAAGATTGTGTTCATGAAGCGTCTCCAGGCTTCTAAGCCGGGTTTATCTCCCCTTGTCCTGGTGTAATAATGCCAAAAGTTAGGAGGTTAAAGGAGATTCCCCTCAGTTTATGGCTATTGCTTAAATTACTATTGGGTGAGCGCACTGGGCTGTGGAATCCAGTGTCAGATAGACTGCATAAACTCTATGTCATTGCTCCTCCCTGTCTGGGCGTGTGGGATGCAGGGATTTGTGCACTCACCAGCTCCTTGCTTTTACTCTGGCTGCCAGATCCCCTCACACAGCTCCGCCTCTCCAGCACAGGCCTTCCCACGTCACCGGCACATGCCCCTTCCCACTTCAGCAGCGTCACCTCGCCCGAAGCACCGGACCTCACACAGATGGACTGCGACTGCTGTGGATCGCCTCTGTACACTCCTTGGCAACACTTGCCGCAGGTAAGGCTCTCTCTGACTCCAGCACCGCTTCTGCTTCGGTCCTGATGCGCAGCTCTGCCTGCAATCTCTCCCTAAGCAGACTCTCCAGGGAACTGCCCAACAGCTTCAACAGCTCTTTTGTTTTAACCCCTTCCCATCATGCTACACTGTGCCTGTTTGCCCATGCTCCAGAAAACTTTATTTACAGTGTAACTTATGTCCACCTACAGACTCCCTGACAAGCAGGAACTTCGGCTTGGTCCTTTCACAAAGTTCATAGAACAATGTTGAATAGACATAGTTTGTTATTGGGTGCACTAGCATCTTTAATAAAGTCCTTTTTACCTTCTATGAAGGTAGGCCCACAAGTAAACACAGGCATTTCATCTGTAAGGAAATGAATAAGAGTTCATCTCAGCTGCCATTTATCTACCTTAAATAACTAACTACAGGGTATATAAGTTTGACCACAAATCATTTTTACATATGTACAATAACAGTGGTATAGGATGTCACACAGACTCCAAAATGTATCTTCTAACCAGTTGTTAAAACTTGCCTCCTACAATACGACTGTTGCTAAATCTGTAATAGGGGCTTGCTGTCCACATAGTGAAACAGCCCACATGTTGTTTCTTTATTTGAACATTGTATAGGATAATGTCCAGTCTCTAGTTATTAGCAGGACTGGCAAATATGATCAGAACAGCTGCGAGGAGTGTACAACATTGCAGGTAGTGTATACAGAAGGATGGAGTAAAACTGAAGGTAGCAGGATGTGGACAAGAGTCTCTGGTCAGTGCTCACTAGCCCTGGTGCTAGAAGTATCTCAGCTGCTGGCTGAAGAATCTTGTTGAGTAGGCAGGTTAAGATCACAAAAATACACCGGAGAGTCGTAGTAGTGTTATGCAGGCAAGCTCACACTGAGGTCTCTGTAACTACAGTCTGTGATGGGATCAGAACATACTGGTTGTATATGCAATTGGCGGTACTTGTGAGTTATCCGGGCGTCCGATTTTAAAATCGGGTCGGATCGGGACATCGCATCGCATCGCATGCGACCATCGGATGCGATGCGATGCGATGACCCGATTTTTCCATAGGAATCAATGTTAAAATGGACTGAGTCCATTTTAACATGGAATTCAATGGGAAAAAGGGGTCCTTTTCATACCCCTACTATCCAAGTGGGCATGGAGTTGGATATAAACCTGTGGCGAGCGTAGCGAGCCACCGAGCCCGAAGCGTGGCGAGCGTAGCGAGCCCCGCGAGGGGACACGGAATACCGTCCCCTCGCGGGGCTCGCTTCGCTCGCCACGCTTCGGGCTCGGTGGCTCGCTACGCTCGCCACAGGTTTATATCCAACTCCATGCCCACTTGGATAGTAGGGGTATGAAAAGGACCCCTTTTTCCATAGGAATCATTTTAACATTGATTCCTATGGAAAAATCGGGTCATCGCATCCGATGGTCGGATGCGATGCGATGCGATGCGATGCGATATCGTATCGCATCGCATCGGATTGTATGCCTTAACTTAAGGCATACAATCAAAAAATCGGGAGCCCGGATAACTCACAAGTACCCAATTGGCAATCAGTGAGTAGCTCTAGTCTGTTGCTTGAAGTAACGAACATTCACACATGAGTATGAATGGTGCTAGCAGGACAGTTCAGTACTTTAGCAGCATACAACGCCACTCAGGGGTTTGTTGCTAGCACACATCCGGGCTGATTAGCCCTGAGATAGAACGGAGCTTAACACATGAGTCCATGAAATGATGATTAATAGGACAGACTGGAACATGAAGCATATATAAAATACAGGAATCTGTGGGATGCTCTAAGCAGGACAGAGTAACATTGGAGAAATATATACATCTGGGCTTGAAAGATTTTAACAAAACTGGCTAGAGCTTGACGCATGCACAGTTGTCTGTGGATAGCGCTCAGCAATACTGGCTAGTGCAGGAGATTACTCAGAATCTGGAATGATATACAGCAAAACTGAATGGAACTTGGAACCATTCATTAGATTTAATGGAGTCACAGAATAGCCCTCAGCAATACTGGCTAGAGATGGAGTAACTTGGTGGAACACACTGGACTGTGGAGTCCAACTCTGTATACTGCTGACTAGAACTTTTAGAAAGAAAATAAGGAAGTGGCGCTGGGAAAGTAATAACAGTAATTTATTTCAATATCAATTAATTGAATGATCATAAAAAGTAAATGAAATTATAGATGGGGGTCTGGTCCACTGGTTCTGACACATTTTGCTGTCTGGGGCACAGCTTTATCAAAGGTATCAGCGGGAAAGTCTCACTGATAACTTTGATAAAGCTGTACCCCAGACAACGAAACACGTCAGTACAAGTCCACTAATTGACATCTACCCGAACCAGCCAACCTCATTTACCACTCCTTTTTGGATTAAAATTGTGCCCTGCCTTGGAACCTTAGAGCACCTATTGAGGACACCTGCTGCAAATGCCATCCTACATGGATTACAAGCCTCTAGCGGTAATCTGGTATCAAGTCTCTAGCAGTCATCTGGTATCTACCTAATCATCCTAGACGGCAACATAGGAACAGGACTTTTTGTGGTGACTGAACTTTTATGGTCTAAGGCCACTCATCTTGTTTATATATCTATATTTTCATTTAATGTTTTTATGATCAACATGAAAACAAAGTAAATGGAAGTAGGAGGTGCGTGCTGCAGCTCAGCATGCCCATGTCCGACTCAGGACATTCCATTCTGCCAATTATATAGATACACTAAACCTAATACATTAAAGCACTATCTTAAATAATCCATATTTGAGATATTAATTGGAAGAGCGGAACAATGCTAATGTGTCGTCAATAGAAATCAGTCTATTAAGAACTAAAAGACTGCACATCTCCCCAAGGACTATATATTTATTTATTAACAGTTTCTTATATAGCGCACACATATTCCGCAGCGCTTTACAGAGAATATTATGAACAATCTCATCAGTCCCTGCCCCAGTGGAGCTTACAATCTATATTCCCTACCACATGTACACGCACACACATTGATTCATTCTAGTCTAATCATGTTTCCGATGCATCTTTGTAAAGTAATGACCAGTTTAGTGGGCTGATTTTTTTCTAGAAAGTCAAATGATTAATGTAATAAAGTCCTGATATGTAAAAGGAGAAAAAAAAAATGTTTTTTTTTTTGTTTTTCTTTACATGTAAGTTCAGATGGTTTAGGAGACATGAAATCAAACATAGGGATAATTCTTCATAATGCATTTATTTAAATACTTAACATGATTAAGAATTCAAGATAAAAAAGATTTAATTTTAAATAGTTTTTTTAAACAAAAGGTTCAAAAAAGCTCAATACATCAAAAAGTGTTTGTACATATGTCCTCATTGCCATCCAGTTGCATTTTCCACATATTCATAAAACGGTGGAAGACATGTAAGGGTCATGGCTTGTTTGTACTTAGCAATGCTTTTCCTTGGTAAGAAAACAGGTGTAAATCCTAGTGTTTCATTATGGTCGAACACAACATTGGCTTTAATACTGCTAATGATAGGGAACTAAATAAAAGAAGCTGACATGAAAAAGACAACAACAACACGCGATAAAAGGAGGTAACAATGTTCTGCATATAATTGTGAACCATACTGCTTGGATAACACGTGTAAAATAATGAATGTGGGTACAGGTCTATTTCTGTTCAGAGATCCTCTGCAAGCACTGTTTCATGTAATTGTTCTTATCACGGACGTCAATCACAGCATCTCTGACCAGTTCAATGAACATCTGTGGCCAAAGCTTTTGCAAAGATTCATTTTTCATGTTGATGTCGGTTGCTTCATTTACTAGGTCCATTACGTAGGAGTGGCAGAAAGTTTTCTTCTCCGCAATTTCCTACAGGGGAAATATTGTTTTGTTATAATGACTTCGTAGTTGCCAACAATGTAACATTTTACTTAACATGGGCACTTAGCGGAGCTGCCGATGCAGAGGACATACTTTTATACTGTGAATTATACATACTCTATTTCGATTGCAAATAAACTTTTGCAATGTACAGAATTAGATATCAAGATAACGGATACATAGCATATGAGAAGTGCTACTGTACAGTGGTTTATGTTTATAGAACAAAAACATTTACTAAGAACTGCACTAGTTCCTTGCAAACGAAGAAGGGGCACTGTACATTTGATCCTTTTTGTAGAATAACTGAAACATATAATCGCAGAGGAAAAGGGCATACCCTCACCACGTGCCAATGCAAGCTGTCATCCTACACTCTTTAATTTCTGGTGGGTCCAACCACACGTGATTGCATGTATTCTGTTTTGACAATATGTTTATGTGTCTGTTCTAGTTTTCATTTTGATCGTTTAGAACAGTGGTTCTCAAACTGTGGGTCCTGACCCCAAAGTGGGTCGCGACTCCATATTGTTGACCATCAGGCTGATGACTTCTCTAATCACTCATCCAAGCAGTTTGAAAAATCAGTTGAATTGTCGGTACTTGTTTCCTAGCACGGCACCAGCGATTTTAATTGCAGGCATCGGGACCTAAAAAATCACGTTGATCGCATCGCATGCAACCAAATCGCATGCGATGCGATTTTTACATTGGAAGCAATGTAAAATGGTCCCTGGGACCCAATTTTACCTTGGGACCAATGTAAAATGCACCCTAGACCCCAATTTTTATTGCATACCCCCCTAATAGGTGAAATGGCCCCCCATAGTTAACGCCACCCAAGTATTGATGCCAACCCGAAGCGTGGCGAGCTATAAGTAATTCTCCCAGGCAAACTGTGCACTATTTCTTTGAATTAATTTATTATTAGGTACTAATAATGCATATTCGTAAAATGTACACAACCCAATGGGAAATAAACAAAAGAAATATAATTTGACCAAAACTTTACGATCCGATAAAGGAGCTATTTTTTACATTATATCAGAAGCTAGTAGACACTGAGCCAACGTCAACAGAGAATTTGTTTTGTTTCTGCCTAAAAGCATTAGATCATGGCTTGGATCATCTAGATCGTGGCGTGAGAATCGAGTTGAAAAATGCACAAAATCCTTTCCAGCAAATTATTATAGGCAAAACAATTTTTATGCTCACAAATAAACTCTACTGGGGATCCTCATTAACAGGACTTTTTGTGTAAAATCAAAACTACTTTTCTGTTTTACTGCTGATAGGAGACAGAACTTGTGCAGCCGTCTGTGATATATTTAAATGAAAGGGAATAAAGAGAAAATAAAGAGAAATAGTTTGACTTTGTACGAGCAGTATAATATAGAACATGTTTTAGTATACAAAGCTGGTTTATTGCACAGTATTAAGTGATTTTCATTATTTTCAAATTGATCTAGATCCAGATTTCAAAAGCTATTGATGCAAGAAAGATGTATATACACACAAATTGGTTCTAAACATGCCACAAAACAAAATGTACATGCAGATTTACTAACATCCACACTTGGGCCTATTTGTGACAGGAGAAGGAAGTCTAGGAACAGAAGGGGCAGACTAATGTAGTATAATAAGTGCATGATCACGCAATCACGAATAGATACAGATCCACACAGCCATGCGCAGTATTGAATGTGGGTGAGTGCCTGAGGGATGATACATGTTGATCTTGGTTGTTGCTAGAACTCACTAACAGTTTATATTGTGGATCCTCTGCTAAAGCTGGTAGGTGATGTCTTGTTATTCCCTATCAAAGCAAATGTTAAATAACTGGGTGAATGTATCTGGTGCACCCCTAACATAAACCCAACATATATCATAATACAGTCAGTTGTTCCCTATATAGTACTGCAATTCTGGAATCGGGCATTTTCCATTTGGAATCCCCTGCTGCATTCAGCCAGTCTAAATTGCAAAAATGGAATTTGATTGATGGAAAACATTTGTTCCAGAATTTTTCTAATTAAGTAATCTTTTAATCGGTCTACTACAATCCTTGTTAATTACAACATTATTATTATTAACCTTTATTAGTATTATTTACTACCTATATTATTAGTATATTATGCAGCACTTTACATAGAAGGTTTAAATCGCTCACATCAGTACCTGTGAGAGGAAACATGTAAATCCGGAGAACACAAAAACCGCACAAATGAGGGTGATTGAGGTTGGCTCGTAAAGAGTTGAATTCAGTCCGGGGACTGATGGGGTGGCTATGCGCATGTGTATATGAGAATATACGCATGCGCAGGGCCACTTTGCAAACTCCTTCGGTGACTTTCACAGTCGCCGAGGCGTTCGTACAGAGGGGGGCAGGAAGGAGGTGGTCAGGGGGCTGGCGCATGGGGACACCCAGCGTGTTCTGGGCATGTCCACAAAAATGGTGGGTGCGCCCAGAAAAGCGATGGGCATCCCCATGTGATTACAGGTGTGCCAAAGTCTGCACTGGGATGGTGACATTACAGCACTTCAATGCCCGCCCCTTGTTTGGCTTATCTACGGCGCAGATAAAAGTCAGTTCAGACGAGCGCCAAAAAATCCTTCGATGGTCCGCCACCACCGAAGGATTTTTCACCTGTAGGGCCACATCCAAATGGATGTGTCAGTGAGCAAATCCATTCACATGTTGCTGTCGGCATTCGCTGGGCACAGAGGGGTGGGCATTTGCTCAGCACTCAGTAAGCAGCGTAAATATGATGCTTAAAAGCTGAGCCAACCTGAATCGCCCTCAAAATGTCCTTGTACAAATAGAGCCAATGGTCTATTTGCTGTGAAGGAGGAAATGATTCTAACCACTGTCCAGCCAGTAACCATAGCAAGATGTTGGTAGCATTCTAGCAGTTTAAAAATAATGATGACCCATGCCACTGTAACATCAAATAGGAAATTCCTGACGCCTGTATATATCAAATTCTATGTATAAATAATAATCTGTGATTATACAGAAATCTAAATTTGTCCTGCAAGCTATCTAAAGTATCTCAGATTTGCAGAAAGCAGACATAAAATACATCAAATCCTAGGATATTGGCGAGTCTCTGTCTTTCATCACTGTGGAAGTAGGGAAGTGCAGAAGTCTAAACAGATTTATAGCCTGCAAGCCACCAGAAATAAACTGCACAATTTATGGCGGGTATCCTGTCCATGGGATAACAGTGACTAGGATGACAGGCAATAGGGTCACCACATGGAAATCATGCAATTGATCAACATTAACAAAAGATGGTTGACATAGGAAACATGCATTTTTCATTATTATTATTTTTTAACCGACTTACTTCACGATACCAGTGGGCATAGATGGAGAAAATAATAGGGTGCCGTGCGCTTCGAAGCACTGTGACCGAAGCATGGCGAGTGAAGTAAAACAGGCGAGGGGACGTGTTACACTAATTGGGAGTACATGTCGATACAAAAGCGTGAAAACTCCGGTCAGCCTTTTCCTTGAGGTTTATGTGGACATAGTGCATGTCGACTTTTTGAATGTGTCGACCCATTGCCTGGGGATCAACAGTAGTTGATCTATTGACTATATATCTAGACACTGTAGACCTATTAATCCAAAACCTTTATTTCATGGACATAGGCTCAGCAAGTGATGTCATAACAAACATGAGGGACTTGTAATGCCATAGGATGTTAGCTTTCCATATGCTATCACCACCTGCATGGCATGGCTTTAGTGGATTCTGCTGGAGAAGGGATGATAGTGGTAAACATACACTTAAAACCATTTTAAAGCTGTGTAAAAATGTAAAACTAATGTAAGCAGAGGGTGTCTGACACACAGGACTCTGCAAAAGTATCTTAATTTTACATGTGTTCATAGGTGGCTAAGGTCAGACATTAGCCTATAATGTCAACTGGAAGTTATATGAATGTGGCTAAACTTCCTGTCTGGAAGGTCCTTATTCCATTATTTAATTTTATTGTCAACCCCCAAAACAATGATGGACACTGACAGCAAATAAATCAACAGATTTTATAGTACTTGTACTTTGACACCCTTCTTGACAAATTGTCCATAAGTTCCTGCACAACAGCATGTGGTATGTACAGTGACCACTTGTAACACTGTAGAAGGTCAAGTTGGCCAAGAAAGCAACCTATCACTCCAATTCATCCAATAGGTTCTCAAAGGGGTTAAGATCAGGACCCTGTGCTGGCCATTCCATGCGGAATGTGGGGGAATGGGCAGGAAAGGAGTTCCACCACCTGGAAAGGTGAGGTGGAACTAGTTTTACCTCCGCTGGCCCTTCACAGTAATTCCTACAGAAAAGTACTGGCCCTAGCTCTGTATAATAGGGGAGGGGGTGTGAGTAATTAGTTGGCAGGGAGAAAGGAGTTCCTCCACCTCTCCAGGACCACTTTAAGCCCTGCTATGCAGGCTATCAAAAAGGGATTTTTGTAAGAACTTACCGTTCGAATCCCTTTCTCGGATATGGTCCTGGTGACACAGCTTCACATTGGGATGTAGGAGGGTCCGCAGGAGCCAGGCACCTATCCTAAAGCTTTTGGAGGGTAGGCTCCTCCCCTACTGCATCCCAGATTCCTCAGTTCAATCTTTCAAAGCCACTGGAATACATTAACTCAGTACAAACACCTGCACATATTATATGCACAATTTTAAATTTAACTTTTCAACCAATTATAACATGAAACATCATGAACACTGGCATACTTACTGAGCGTAAGGGAGGGATCGCTGTGTCACCAGGACCATATCAGAGAAAGGGATTCGAACGGTAAGTTCTTACAAAAATCCCTTTTTCTCTTTCAATGGTCCTGGTGACACAGCTTCACATTGGGACGTTCCAGAGCCGGTCCTTTTGGGTGGGTACGCTCAGGTCTGCAGTTTTCATCACTGCTCGCCCGAATGATGCGTCCACCGACGCGAACTCATGGAACCTATCGAATTTGGCAAAAGTATGAACAGATGACCAAGTGGCAGCCCTGCAAACCTGCACAGCTGTTGCCCCATGTCGAACCGCCCAAGAGGTGGCAACCGACCTGGTGGTATGCGCATTAATCCTGGCCGGTACAGGCCTACCAACTTTAGTATATGCAAACGCAATAACAGAGCGCCACCACCTAACAATGGTCTGCTTAGAAGCAGGCCAACTAAGTTTGTGTATGTCATACAAAACCAGTAAAGTATCAGTCTTTCTGACACTCTTAACTCTGTCCACATAAACGCGCAAGACGCGCACAACATCCAAATTCCTCAATTTGTCCCTATTCCTAACAACCCTCTGGAGGTTGAAACACAGGCAGAACAATCTCCTGATTTATATGAAAAGCAGAGACTACTTTTGGTAAAAATCTAGGGGTACTGTCCGAAAGGCAGCCCTATCATCATGACATATAAGGGAGGAAGACTTGTAGAACAAAGCTATCCTCCAATACTTTTTTTTTTTTTTTTTTCTCTGACGCCACCGCCAACAAAAATACCAGCTTCCCTGAAAGGAAACTAAGGTCATCCGACCTTAATGGCTCAAAAGGCGCCTCTTTACGGTACTCCAGAGCCAGAGATAATTCCCTAGGCGCTACTGGTTGGTTGTAGGGAGGTTTCAATAGAGAAACCCCCTGCAGGAAGGTCTGTACTTCTGGTTCTAACGCAATCCTTCTTTGGAAAGAAATTGACACGGTCGAGATATGTACTCTGAGTGACTGAAGGCCTAACCCAGAGGAAAGGCCCTCCTGTAAAAAACTCCAACAATTTAGCCATTTTAAATCTCGATGTGCGTGACCTCTGTCTTACACACCACCAAATATAGGTCTTCCAGGCCCCAAAATAATTTACAGAAGACACTGACTTTCTGGCTTTCCTCATTGCGTTAACCACCGCCTCTGAGAATCCTATATTCCTCAAAATGGCGTTTTCAACAGCCAGACCGTCAAAATTAATCGAGCTGAATCCAGCTGGTTGAATGGTCCTTGTTTTAAAAGGTCTGACCTCAGAGGTAGACGCCACGAGTCCACAGAGAATCTCTGAAGCCTCGAGTACCAGGATCTCCCTGGCCAATCTGGGGCCACTAAAATTACTGGAATTGTCTGGGCCTGTATTGTTTTCAACACTCTTGCCAGCATTGGAACTGGCGGAAAATCATAAAGAAGATTCCCCTCCCAGGGGATAGTCATGGCATCCACTGCTTCTGCCAGTGAATCCCACATCCTGTCATAAAACCTGGGTACCTGATGGTTGAACCTGTATGCCCTCAGGTCCCTATCCAGGGTTTCCCCTTTATTGTAATCTAGTGGAAAACTTGTGGATTCAGCCTCCATTTCCCTTCCATCAGTTTCTCCCTACTCAGGAAGTCGGCCTCTATATTCTCCACTCCTGGTATGAATACTGATAATGCTAGAACATTCTGTTCCGCCCACAAGAAGATTCGGGACACCTCCCACATGGCCAGATTGCTGTGTGTGCCTCCCTGGTGATTCAGATACGCCACAGCTGTGACGTTGTCGGTCTGAATGCCTAAAAGGGAGCTCTTGTAATCTTTTCTCCCCCCAGAGAAAACCTCTTCCACACAGCCCTCAGTTCCACGATGTTGATCAGTAAGGCAGACTGTAAAGTATCAGTCTTTCTGCTCTAAAGTCCACAAGCCCTGCAGACGCAGGTCCACGACTACTGCCCCTCAGCCTCTGAGACTGGCGTCGGTAGTGACTACCAACCAGCTCCAGGACTGCAGGGACTGACCCCCCCGAAGGGAATCCACCTCCATCCACCATTTTAGGAAGGATCGAGTTTCTGAACAACACCATTTGTTCTGACCTCATGGTCTGAGTGTTCCCTGACCAGCCTGTCAGAATGTTCCACTGGGACACTCTAGAGTGGAACCTGGCCAACTGTAACGTCTCGAAAGACGCCACCATCTTCCCCAGCAGTTTGAGGCACCTCCATACTGCTGTGCTCTGAGACCCTAGGATCTCCTGTACCAAGGCAGCCAGATCCCTGACCTATGCCTCTGGTAGAAACACCCAATGCGACTGGGTATCCAAACCAATCCCCAAGAATTGGAGTCTCTGTGACGGCACCGATTGAGACTTTTGTAAATTTAAAAAGCCAGCCGTGAATCTGCAAAACCTGATGGTTTCTGCCAAGTGACTCTTCACTTGTCTGCTGACTCCGCTTTAAACCGCAGGTCGTCCAAAAATGGAATAACCATGATTTCCCTCAGTCGAAGCAGACCCTTGACGCTGTGGCCAGACCGAAAGGCAACGCCTGTAATTACAGGAGAAGGTCTCCTATTGCACACCCCAATAGTGTCTGATGTTCCGGGTGGATAGGAACCTGCAAGTATGCGTCCTGGACCTTCATGGACGCTAAAAATTCTCCCTGGTCCCGGCTTAGCAGCACAGACCGTAGAGACTCTATTTTGAAATGGTCTACCCACAACTGGCTATTAATGCCTTTAAGTTTAGGATCAGCTGAGAGACCCGTCTGGTTTGGGCACCAAAAAACAGAGTGAAATAAAAGCCTTTTTTTTTTTTTTTTTTTTTTTCCCCTCCGCTCTGGGGACCGGGACTACCACACCCTTCTCTAAAAGAGAATGAGCCGCTCCCAAGAGAGCTGTACGGAGCCGAGCCTCCTTTGGTAGTGATGAAGGAATGAACCTTCTCGGTGGAAGAACTTTGAAGGGAATCTTTTAACCCTGGGTTATATTTCTAACCCAAGCGTTCCGGTCTAACAGTGCCCCTGCGTCTATGAACAGTGACAGACGTCCCCCCTCCTTAAACACCGCCGGGCAAAACCCCTGGCAGTATGCGGAGGATTTTTCCTCTCCTTTGGTTTCTTATAAAAAGAACCAAATTTTGACTTTGGGGCCTTGCCCCTGGAGGACTGAGACTATCCCTTAAAAGACTGTCCTCAAAAGGACGCACCTCCTCTAGGGGAGGGCTGAAAGGATGGCCTGAAAGCAGAAAACCTTGATGTCTGCTTGGCTGCAGGGGTAGGCAGGAAAGTGCTTTTTTCCACCTGTGGCCTGCTTATTAATCTCTTCCAGTTGTAAACCAATAAAAGCTTTCCTTTAAAAGCTAATGCCTCTAAGCCTTTTTAGACTTGTTATCTGCCTTCCAAACTATAAGCCAGAGTACTCTCCTGGCATTCACAGACACTGAGGAAACTCTGGCAGCCATTTTGAGAGCTTCCTGCTCAGCCTGAATCACATTTCTGCAGCAGCATTAGACCTCTCTGCATAGTAACAACACACAAAAAACAGTATGTCAACTAGAGCAAAGGTCACTGACCCACCAATCCTGGCCTTATAGAGACCCAGACTGAAGCCAATCAGAGGACTTGCTTGCTTGAAGGCTTGCACTGGTAGCACAGTGGCTTTTGACAAGCATACCACAGAAGCCTCTACCACTGGAACATTTTCCCAGAGGTCTGCATGATCCTCAGGCATGGGATACAGGCTTAACCATCTATTAGGCATCTAAAGCCTTTTGTCAGGGGTTTTCCAATAAATCTTGTAAACCCTTGTCTGCAGAGAGATATCATTTCCCTCACGCTGTCTCTTAAAAACAACCTTAGCAGGAGTTTTTACTTCACAGACTAATTCAATGCCTGTTTACAGCAGTAATCAAATCCTCCACCCCTGAGGGTGAGGACTCTTCAGAAACATCACCCTGAACCCAGGTTATGTCTGTGTACTCTCCCTCCTCACCAGCAGCTAATAATGGCACTGAATAAGACCTTTTAGGGGTCCCCCCAGAATAACCATAAAGCTTGTCAAACAAGTAATTTAAACCTGCTGATTCCCATAGCAGTATCCTGCATGACTTGTATAAGTCAGGATCTGTCTGGGTCCGAGGCAAAGAGCTGGACGGACTGCTGAGAGAATGGCCATGGTCTAGGGAAATTACCAGCCATCACTCTGCCTGTCCAGTAATGCACCAAAGCATTTTAAGACCTGTCTCAGGGACTTAGCCCACGCAAGGTCCGATGCACTACCCTCTGGGGTTCACTCCCCATGGGTTTCACAGCAGCGCAACAAATACAAAAGCCCCCCTTAGGGACAAATTTCAGTGTACAACCACTGCAAGCGCTCAATGCATTAAAGGCTCCCTCCCCCAAAACCACAGACTGTTGCTCAGACATGATGTTCTCAATAACACAGTCACAGCATTAAATGTACATACATTATATACAGTGTACTCAGTCACTTAGCTTTCTGTAGTCTTCAGAATGGGGAAAGCGAAGCCCAGGAAATCCAATCACTCTGTCAGGATCTGCAAGCCAGCTCAGCTCCGCTGCAAGCGTTCTGAATGGCGCCAAAACAGAGTGAGGGAAGGGACCAAGTCCCTGCTGCTGCGGGGTCTGTGACCTTTGGCGCCAACTACCCCCAGACAGCCGCTCCCATTGTAGGATCTCCTCGTTCCAGTATCTCCCCCTCAGCTGGGGACCACTCGGAACATGCCTGTAACAACACTGCTGTCCTCTCATATCAGGAGCTCAGTGTGTAAGCTCCGCAGAAAATGGCCGCCGCCATCACGGAGCGCCTGTCCCCCATGATCCCCACCTAGCGTGAAGCCGGTTTCAGAGCGCTCCGGAGCCCAGGCAGCTTCTTAAAAGAAGCTGTAAGCGCTGCACAGGGAGGCCAGACAGCGTCTCCCTCGTGCACAGTGAGCTGACAGGACTCGTTTCTGTCAGCTCCTGCTGCGCTAGCAGTGTGAGGATTCACTAATGAGAATCCTCACACTGTGCCTACCTAGCTAGTGTAAAAGTTAATAAAATAATAAAAACCCTAACTAACTCTACTCCTTCGGCTGCTCCAGCAGCCCTTTAGAATAGCACCCACTCCAGTGGGCACCTAACACGAACTGGGGAATCTGGGATGCAGTAGGGGAGGAGCCTACCCTCCAAAAGCTTTAGGATAGGTGCCTGGCTCCTGCGGACCCTCCTACATCCCAATGTGAAGCTGTGTCACCAGGACCATTGAAAGAGAAATTTTCTCTATGCCAGTCCTGTGTTGCCCTTGAAATATGACAGATGGCATTGTCATCCTGATAACATTAGTAGTTTCTACAGAACTGCCACAACATAGGGAGCACAGAGTTATTGAGAACATCTCTAGATTTTTGTGTGACCTTGCATTACGGTTTTCATTTAGGTGTGGTTGGAGTTGCCCACACTGAACTTCCTTGGAAGCAGGTAACCTTGTATGGTAATACAGCAAGAGGTGTCTATTTGTAATAGATGTATGCTGCTGCAGAAGTGATCTGACCTGCCTCCCAGAATGCAGCATTGGATCAAAGCACCAACCATCAGGCAGCTTCCCGAACTTATGGCGCTGCTCAAGCTGCTCATCGCAGGAGATAGGAGATATTATGTCAGATCCCCAGCCTCTTCACAACCCATAAATAGTGGTGAAATGCCTCCGTTTTTCCAAACAGAACCAACCGCCACTCCCTCCCTCCCCCCAAAACAGCATCAGATTGTCATTGAATTTAATAACTGCAAAGAGTTCTTGTCAAAACTGACACATTAGTGGCCATTTGGAACTAGTGTGTAATGTATGCATGGGTCCAGGGTTGGACTGGGCCACAGGGGAACAGGGGAACCACCCAGTGGGCCCAACTGCCTTCTCTAGAGATCCGGTTCCATACTGTGCACTTCAATCATACATTATACATATTACCTTATATTGCACAGGACTATGGTGTATTTTCTACAGTTCATTGCGGTCATTACTCTGGTACATTGCCATGCGTACATTAGGTATATTTACTATATATATATATTTATCAAGTGGCCCAGTCAATGCACCCTGTAATGGCAGCAGGCCACACCCCTACACATGGGCCTCGAACACTGAATTTCCCTGTGGGCCCGTCTCACACTGTATGGGATGACCCCTGTTCTATAATAGCTACCTGGTTATCACGCTCAGCTAACGAACAGCTTATGATAATCTCCTTTTTAACCTCTGTTCATCTGGCAAGCCATTTCAATGCCCTTCTATCAGTTTTATACTTTCATAAACACATGTCAATTCCCCCACTTGATCCTATCCTCTCCCTCTCCGGATGCCTGTTCCCATCTCTTAATACTTTCTCTCACACCAAGCACTGCCCCCTTTTCTTCAACCAAGCTCTTAAAAAAACAATCAATCTAATTACCAAGCACAATGTCTCTTCTCTCCTTTGCGATCTACAACCACCTTATCAGACTTCTTTCCTCCCACTCCCTGCTTGACCAACTGCAGTCTGGTTTTCATCCACTCCACTGTATCATTTTGATATCATTATCCCATGTATTGATGAACAATTGAAGATGTGAGTGGACGAGGGTGTTATGTAACACATACTGTAGCAAGAATTGTATTTTAAATGTTGCTAGTCTATTTATGCATATATTTGTACATTCAAGCACTGTATGCATGTCAAAAAGTACATTTAATTTATATTTAATATTCTATTAAACATAACATAAAACCTTTGGGGGTTATTCAGACCCAATTGCTGGGTAGGGTGGGTGGGTACATATTACCTGGGCCCGGGTCAGAGCTCACAAACAAACTGCGAGCCAATGGCAGGGAGGGGTGGGGTGAGGAGGCGCAGCACTACTATGGATGATGTGTGCTGCTGGTCCCCTCCTCTCACCTCCATTGTTGGTGGCATCGCTGGTTCCAGCTAGGTCTCCTACCAGCTCCTTTTCTTTCTGCTGCTACCACCCACCCACCCTCCTCATAGCCCGCTGGCAGTATCCCCGCAGCACTGGGTAAGGAGCAGGCGGGGGGGGGGGGGACACACAAACACGTGAGAGGCATGGAGAAAGGAGCAGGCATGGGGTGAGACCACGGTGTAAGGAGGAAGCACATGGGGCACAGGGTAGGCATCAGGCACAGGGTAAGGAGCAGGTACAGGGGGCATGGGGTAAGGAGCAGGTACAGGGTGGGGGCATGAAACATGCCCTTGCTCCGGGCACCGTGTCACTGAGCTACACCACTGTGTTTACCTTGTACAGGAAATATAATCTTTTTTTTTAACACAATATTTGTTTTTAATTTATATAACAAATGTGAGCAATGTTGGCATTGTTAGCTAATATTTTGTATATCTCTCAGAGAAATGTTGACACTCAAAGGGTTAATACATCTGCCCCAGTGTTGGGTACTGCACAGTGTACCGTAGACATGACTGCTCTGCTGGAAATAAAGTGGCATTGCGCACACAGCTATTCCAAAACAATAAAAGAGCAGGACATTTTTGTATAATTGATAATTAAAAACCTTTTTTTTCAATGCACTGAGCGTAAAAGACACTTTTTGTCATGATTATGTTCCATAATATTTTTTGATAGTAGATGTGAGAAAAAAGTATTTTATTCCATATACACAGTTACATAACAAATTATAAACTAGTACTAGTTTACCTCCAACTTTTCACTGAGCAGATCCTGTGGAATGTACTGCAATACTGATCTGTTTGGGGTCACACCACCAAACCTCTTGGTAGAATTACTTTCTTCACCCACATCGGGAACTTTCTTAGACTTCCCTTCCAAAAGTTGATGAAATGTTTTTTTCCTTTAGAAGATAAATACACAGTCATTTATTTATTAACAGTTTCTTATATAGCGCACGCATATTACGCAGCACTTTACGGGAGAATATTTGAACATTCACATCAGTCCCTGCCCCAGTGGAGCTTACCATCTATAGTCCCTACCACATGAACATGCGCGCACACAGACATTCTAGGGTTAATTTTGTTTGGAGCCAGTTAGCCTACCAGTATATTTATTGGATTTTGGGAGGAAACCGACGCAAGTACAGGGAGAATATACAAACTCCACACATTTAAGGCCATGGTGGAAATCGAACCCATGATCTCAGTGTTGTAAGGCAGTAATGCTAACCATGACACCATCCATACTGCCCCAGTAATGTGATTACTATAATGTGAATATTATAACAAACAGAATGTATTGGGGGCAATTTAGTTACACATTGTTTATATGCAATACAGTGCTGTACATTGAAAGGCCTCATGGTATAGGCAAATTAGATATGACATGAAACAGGCAGTAAAAACATGTACTAACGAAATGTCCAAATGCCTAAAGACACAATCCAAAACTGAATTTACAAGATTTGTGCTCAGCTTTTGCATGTGCAGATATTTTTCTTCTTACATAAAGATATCATTTTTCTGAACAGAAAGATGGTAGATTTACACATACAGTAATGTATACAGATTTTGGTTGGCTAGTGGGCAGGCGCCACATTTCCAACTGTGAACATTCATTTGAAATCTGCACTACAGGGTAAATATAAAATAGTGAACAAACTATAGGAGAGGATTGGCACTAACTTGTTGCGTGAGAGTTTATTCAGGTAAACTATAGAAATTCAACCAACATCAGTACTGCACTACTAATGCTGTACTACTAATTACTTAATATAAAAGCAGTAAATGGTTGGCATACCTGCCGAGGTCTGTAGTTAACAAGTTGAAAGGAGACAAAGGGGGGTATGCAATCTGGGATCACGGCTGTCGATCACCGCCGACAGTCGTGATCCTGGCCACGAATTACGGTCAGATCAACCGCATAACGTTAGAAGAGATTCAATGCCTGCCCATGGGCGCAAAGGGGCGTGGCTGCGAAAACGGCCGTGGATTGTCGGTCTGCGGCCTGGATCACGACAATCCATGGCCGTTATCGGCAGAACGGGCCCGCCAGCTTCTGAAGTCAGGCCAGTTCTGCCGTGATTCTGCATCAATTCTGTCATTAATGACAGCATTGAATAGGGAGCCACCGCTATTTCCCACGTCGGAAATAGCGGCGGCACATTGCATACCCCCCACAGAACACAATAGGCTTTTGGGGACAAACTTTTCAAATGAATTTACATGGAGTTCTGTTAAGGGGCTCATTTTAACAGTGACTGTGAGAAAATGAACAGGGAATTCTGTTTTAAATAAAAGATTATAACATAAAATACTGATGATACATAGTCCTATATTCTTCTTTTCCAGAGATCTTTTTCTTTTGTAATAATTAGTAAGGTACAGTACCTGGAATCACCAAGCAGGGCAACAAGCTTATAATGTGGTAACTCTGAGGATGCAACATGAGCAAGAATTCCAAAGAGCCTCTCCGACATTACTACATCATTTTGGGTTACCTGTCAAATACAGTAAATATTTAGCATTCTGTGAAGTTTAAAGAATAGAAGTGCATTTTGCTACATTTAGTATGACTTCTTGATCTAATTATTTTCATTCCTGTTTATAAAAAGGCTACACACATCGAATGTACTTAACGGAAAAAGCAGAGGAATTATTAGTTTTCCTAAACAAAGGTTTCCTTCATGAAAGCCCTAAAACCAACCAAGGAAATGCTTCACTTATTCCTGCGACATCTAATGCACCAGTGATAGCCATATTCGCTCAATTATTTTATTGACACAGATGATCTGTTTGCAGTTTATTGATGAAAATTGGCTACAATGCAGCCTGCTCCTGTATAAATAACCAAATATCACCTGCAGCTCAGGTATTTAGAAAGTGAGAAAGAAGGTAATTTTCCCACAAATTTTTATCATTTTCAAATAGATTAAAATTAATGTTATATTCTTCCGAAGCTAAAAAAACACAATAACAGTCTTTTTATATTATTTTTCTAAATGTTAGTAAATGTGTAATACAGCATAGATTTTTATTGAATTTTAATCAATGAAAATTGCTATAAAATCAACCTTTACCCTTAAAGCCCTGTACATGCGGGGCGATTAAGCCATTATCGCTGGCTAAATGGGCGCTGTGTTTTATGGTGTTGTGGGAGATAAATTGTTAGGAGCGTGCTCCCGTAGCCAGCCCTTAATGGTCATTGGTCGCAGGAGCACCAGTGACCAGTGATTTCTAATCAAAATGAGGTAGAGACAGAATTGCTCGCAATTTTCAGCCAAAATCGCTGGTCTCTGATGAAAATGGTACACTGAGCAATATATTGCTGAGATACAGTATTAAGCCGGTATACTGAGCAATATATTACTAAGAGATTAAGCCGATAAGATTTTGCAGAGTCAGGCCAATGTAATAGTATGTGGGATGTTTTCTACTCAAAACAAGAGCAGCCTATAAAAAGTCGGATCTTGATGTTTTCCAGATATCAAACATATAACTTGGCGATACTTATGTAGTATCTGGGCGCCCGATTTTTTGATTGTATGCCTTAAGTTAAGGCATACAATCAGATGCGATGCGATATCGCATCGCATCGCATACGACCATATCGCATGCGATGACCCGATTTTTCCATAGGATTCAATGTTAAAATGGACTGAGTCCATTTTAACATGGAATTCAATGGGAAAAAGGGGTCCTTTTCATACCCCTACTATCCAAGTGGGCATGAAGTTGGATATAAACCTGTGGCGAGCCTAGCGAGCCGCCGAGCCCGAAGCGTGGCGAGCCCCGCGAGGGGACACAGAATACCGTCCGCTCGCCACGCTTCGGGCTCGATGGCTCGCTAGGCTCGCCACAGGTTTATATCCAACTCCATGCCCACTTGGATAGTAGGGGTATGAAAAGGACCCCTTTTTCCCATTGAATTCTATGTTAAAATGGACTCAGACCATTTTAACATTGAATCCTATGGAAAAATCGGGTCCATCGCATCGCATCCGATTTGGTCGCATGGGATGCGATGTGCCCAATCCGACCCGATTTCTAAATCGGGCGCCCAGATACTACATAAGTACCAACTTGGCCAATATGATAGAGTCCGAGATAGAAAGTCTCACACAAAACAGCTCTATAAATGTCAGACTTAATTAGAGCTGTTTTTTTTTTTGGCTGAGTTGTATGTTAATGTTGAAAATGAATTACAAGTACACAATTGAAGAACATTTACAGCAAACAAACATTAATGACATTTCTACACTTAAAATCAGTCAAAAATATACTTTGATCTGTCAAACCAGTTTTTACGCAAAAACTATTTACAGAGGAATGTAATAGGGTGCACAAACAGCTTCTGCTGATTAAAATGATGAATGCCTATATTCTTTGTGTAATGTTATAATGCCTGTCATTTTACAAACACAGCAGATTGGCTGGTGCATTGTCACCTTCTAAATTATCACCACTTTATCAGGCTTAATACATCTGCCTCAATTTTTTTACCTTCAATGTTAATAGCTACAAACTTCAATTTTTTAGTTTAAGGAGGGGGGCGAGGTGTCAATTTTATTCTGCATGATGTGAATAACACCAAGAGGGAGCTTATGCAGATATTCAAATCAGTGCACTGCTAGGTCGGAGAAGGATGGTACTCACGGGTATTTAGTCACTAGTACCACCATTTTTGGACTTGGATTTTCACGCTAGGGCACAAAACAGCATCGCCGCCTCAGATTTTTGCACGAACCAATCCACTAGTTGACATTAGCAGGGCTCTAATTACAATAGCTATTCACATTCTCCTGAATAGAATTGACCCCTATTAGTGGTATTAGTATTAGTGGTTTCCGCATATCCCCAGAAGTGCGGCTGTTCTATATAATAAAAGTCTAGGGAAGAGGTGGTAAAATGGCAGTGCATGGTGTCACTACGGGGCAGGCTTAGCTCACTAAACCAAGGAACACAGTACACGACAGGGGATTGGGTACAGAATTAAACGTGGTCTCTCTACCCCATACTGGAAATCCCATCTTTCCAACTATGACCCCCTCCCCCTTAGCAGTTTGTAACAAACGAGAGGACATTTTTATGAAGTCCATGGGTCCTTCATCCCGGCTTCAATAAACTGAGTTGCACTCTCATTTCAAGGGCGTTCTCCTTTTTAAAAGTATGTCTTCATTTGAGGAGGTAGGTAGTGTAGTTGGACTACTACTGTATTTTTCTCTACACATTTTGTGTATTTCAAACTACCAAAAAAATACACATTATTAAGTACATATAAGTGCAGAATCCTGCTTTTTTTTCCCGATTTGAAAAAAAGGATTACTGCAAACCACAAAGCGCAATTAGCTAAATTTACTAAGCGATGGTTCTCCAGTTTTGGAGGCTTTTCCCAAGATAAAACTGTTGAACAAGACATTTTTGTCTTTGTTTTTTTTTCTTTTACATGTGAAGAATACAAACTAAATTTTCTTTGCCGTGTCAGGAGGGAAGAAGCAAAATAATTTCCTGAAAATTCTACATTTTCTAATTACGCAAGGTTTAATTTGTGTGCGTACTGCATAAAAAAATCACACTATTGATGTTAAATGTGACCAGCCAAAATAAGTTCAACAGCAAAGCATTTACTTACCTCAATATCATTGATTTTCTGGATGTTAAAGTTGTTCAATCTGAACAGGACATAATACTTCCAAAGAGTAAAGTTAACAACAGGGTTTCCCTGAGGATCCACAGTCAATTGATCAAGCCGACGGAGCTGAGCTAAAGCATTGAAATGATTCAAGGTGATCAGATGGTTTTCCTTAAATTTAAGGTGCTGATAAAAAAAATAAAAAAAAAGTAGTTGCAGTATGTGCTTTCTGTACTATAGACAGTCATATAGACAGAACATTATAATATCATTACATTTTTCTCCTTAAAGAAATATTAAAGTTGACTGTTCAGTTTCAGACCTCTATTGCTAGCTATAACATGTCCCCTTTACCCTTCGTACACAGTAAACAGGAAAGATTAGGTCTATACAGATGGGTCCTCATGCCATGAGGCAATATGCCATGCAGTGGGAGATACATGATGTAAATGAGCTGACTGCAATGCTTATTTTTTCCAAACATGAATTGTAGTCTCAATGCAATGAAACTAGGGTGCACCAAGAGACTGTGCTGATTATTTTGATATGTTACACTGGTGTGCTTGTGTGCTACTGGGTCTGTATATGGAGCACAACAGAACTTGGGACCTTATGCAGGTCCGTGCCCAGTAACCTTTTGTTCGCATGGAGACCGATGTTGATTTTTGCGCATGTGCATACACAGGGTGCGTGCACCCACTGCAAACAGTCTGCGTGGACAGCATGTGGGGGGCAGGGAGGCGGGCGGAACCATTAGCATATGGGAATGCCCAGTGTTTCATGGGTTTTCCCATGAGGACCCTGGGCGTTCTCATGCTAATGAGGCTGTGAAGCGGCTGCGGGGGCGGGCAGCTGACACCACCGGATGTCAGCTGCCCGATCACTTCATTCAGAATGTGTATGCATATGTAAGGTTGCTCAGAGCAACCTTACATATGCATGCACATTCCACAGCATTCGATGGTCGCTGACTATCGAATGATATGGGTGTTACCCAGCAGGCTGAGATGGATGTTCATGTAAAACATCCATTCACAGCCAGTGTGAACGTACGTGTACCACCATTCGCACGCGTGGTTATGTTGATTCGCATCCGAGCGAATTAACCAGAATAAACTACCTTGTTTTAGAAAAAAGTCGTCATCACTGCATTGTAGCACTTTGTATAAAGATTAAGAGACAATCATAGAGATGGGAAGGGATCATTGGGATCCAGGGATTTGGCGCCAAAATGTACGGGTTTCTCCAATGCCGGGATTTCAGGATTAGACTGCCCATGCGCAGCTGCAGTGGAATATGGACAAATGTCACTGTGTGGAGTAACATGAATAACAGACACTACTGCGTGGTGTACTAGGAATTGGTACTAATATGTGGCCACGCCCCTAAATTTTCAGCATGCACTGTCCATATTTTCAGTATGGGGTGGGGGACACCAATTCCCTTTCTGGCACACAGCACAAAAAATGTCTAGTTATGGAACTGGCTATGATGGCTCTACGGGTTGGTTATCAGGGATTATGCTTCATGTACCTCAGGCCAGCAAAACATAGTCCCCGATAAGTGGCAGCTATGTGCCTAATTGGATAGCCCCTGGGGAATCCATTAGCTGTGGTAATTTACCATGGCTAATTGGATATCCTGCTTAGTGAGTAGACTTCCCCAGTTTTCTCTCTCTTACCATAACATTGGGAAACTTGAGTCTTATTTTTAGTAGAACTTGCACAATATTCTCAAAGTTTATAAACATGAAAGAGATGGTGTTGACTGAACCAGCTGTCTGAACACTCCATGTTCTGTCAAGAGATTCAAGAGCTCCCAGACCATACAGGCACAATGTATCTCCTTCCAACTCCACAAGATGGGAATCCACCGCAGATAGGGCTTGTACTGCGCTGCTAAGCACAGTATCAAGTGACCTGAAGTAGAAGAAATAACAATTATAATGAAATGCAATTCTTGATTGTCCAGCAGTAAGCCAAACTGGCTGTAGGAAAGTTATGCTGAGACTATATTGTCCCCTGATATATTTGATATACGGTATGTCTTCCTGTAAACGTCTTTTTTTCCCCAGTGTAAAAATCCTAATTCGGATAATCTTTTCCCATAGTTATGGCATGTCCATAATGGGTGCAAGAGTACACACATGATAGCCTAAACCTGTATGATTGTACATACACTCCCCCCTCACATTATTCAGATGTGCAATGTAATAATAGAAACCAAATATCTTTTAAATCTATTCATATTGTTGAAAGACTGAGTCCTGATATTACATACATATCATATGACAGTTCTCAAACAGTGGCATGATAGGTGACAGCACTACCTTAATTGCCATAATTAAATATAGGAATCTCATATTATTTGATTTTAACACCTCCAACAGTGCTTCCTTTGTGACACATATATTACTCCTGGGAATGGTGTAATCACTCTGACAATATAATTAAGTGTAGTAATACATTACATAAATCACACTTTGTTCCAATGGAATGTGCACTATTTTAGTACAGGATTTGTACGTTGAGCCTTAGAGGTAATGTGTGGAAATCTGACATACACTATGAGGTAATCCCATACAGTTAATGTATATGTTCAAGTCTCTAAATACGTGGCAGACTGCGAGGCTCCAGGCAGGTATTATTTTGGGATCAAAAAATGCCTATCAGATTTCTCTTATAATTTCCTTGTGTATGCAAATTAGTGAAATGGAAAACCAATTAAAAGAAAGGCAAGACAAAGAGTTTCTGTTTGGGAATTCAACCATTATATTGGTTGAAAAGTAATTTATTTGATTTGACATAAGCAAAGTTACTGTATTTTAGTATGTTGTAGGTTTCACATTTTATTACTCATTATTTGCATTATTATTTGTGTCCACTTACTGTATGTCTGACACTTGGTTAATAGTTGTGGCCATGCGGACTCTTGTACAGTGGCAGAACACGTGAGTGGTGAGCCAAAGTGCAAAAATATAATTTGAGCTCCCGAACCTCCATCCTAACCCAAGTTCACAATATGTATTTCCTTTGTACGGCGCTGCGAAACACTTGTGGCACCTTATAAATAAAATTATAATAATAATATGCATCATGGCAGTGGGTAACAGCTCCCTGGCAGAGGGCAACAGGGAGAGGCAGAGGCAGGCACTGGTGACAGGATGAGGGTGACAGTGGCAGCAGTGGTCCCCGGCACACTGCTTCTGCTGCGCCAATGGTAGTTCCACCTCTGTCCATGATATCCCATGAATGCTAAATTGACAGGACATAAGCCTTTGGGTGGCCACATGTGCTCTGTGGATGGAAGACACTTACATCTTGGAAGACAACTTCTGCATCATGAAAATAAAATACTGCTACATGGCAATGACCAGTATCGCTAAATACAGATTAGCAATAATCTAGCAGTACAGCACTCCAGTTATATGTGAGCCACAACATTATTAGTTAAGAACTCCACTAATGGAAGCAAATACTCAGGGCTATAGAGCTGGTTAGGTTGGTGAAACACACATACTTAGGGACAGAATGTTATAAACTAAGGTGGATTATGCACATTAGAACTAGGATATCCTGATCTGAGGAAATCTCATCTGACAAATTTGCATTATATAGGCTGCTCATGAAGCAGTTTGAAATCTATACTCTGACCCAACTTTGCATGTCTAAACTCAGGTAGGTACTATATGAGAACCTACAGGATGGATAAAATTCCTGTCATTGAATGTGCATCAAAGCAATAAGGAACATATGCACTGGGAAGTTACTATTGTGCATATAAAATGTGGCCAGATACATATCAGAAAGCATGTTACTAACCCATTTCTTAACATCTCTACATTTGCAAGCAATTCTCTTTAACAAGTTCCTTGCAACTCCCTATAAACTTAATACTAATGTTTCCGTAACATTCCTTTTAACCATATATATCTGATGCAAGAACTCATTTGCACTCTGGGGAATTATCACTTCTTTTAAGAACAAGATAATCTGTTTATTATTACAGCATCTAATGTTGTATTTTGTAAACTGTGAAGCTTTCCCACACAACACAGGGACACCAAAAGTCAAAAGGAAAACCCATCAGACTAGATGCCCATTATATTTTCCCATATTAGATCAGTATTACTTTTGAAAAAACATCTATTAATGTTTTGAATCTTTACCCAACTGGTACCTCCTTCACAACAATTGGGAGCTCAAGTTCTGCTGCGACTCCAGTCCTGCTGTACCCCATTCAGACATAAGCCGAAAACCCACGATATTGCATATAAACATGCATCAATCCAGGCGTGGCTTCTGTCTGGGTATCTAGCTGGGATGAGAGTCTCATGTCTGCCACCCTGCTTGCTACCAGGATTTTTCCGGGAGCTTGGAACCAGAGTAAATGACCAGATTAGGTCTGAAAGGTGTGACCCAGGATTTGATCACCTGGGCAATGACTTAAAGAATTTAATTGGCCAGGAATAGTAGTGCTTAGATATGATATAATCGCTCACTTCCACCTCACTGGAAGACTCGTGTGAAGGATGATGAACCAGGAATAAGTCAGTATGTAAAGCCTTCCTAGTTAGGAAAAATATTTAAATTAATCATATCTTGCAGATTAAGAGAAAAAAAGTAAAATAATAAAAACATTTTTTTTAAAAGACACAAAAGGGACTAATTCAGCATCAGTTGTAGCTTTGTGTGAATCACAAAACTCTAACTGTTTTCTGTAGAATGGGGAGGGCCCTCCAGCAAGGGTTCCTCCCTGTGGTGTGATTGCAAAAATGTTGTATTTGCATCGCTAATATGCGCACGCTTTGCAGGATGCCTGAACAGCGTAGCTGGCCACCATGATTTGGTTCATAGCCGCTGCAATGCGCCCTGCATTCGGTCCAGGTAATCCTCCATTGTTCGAACTGCACACCCCCTGAAATGCCTCTCTCCCATCAACATGTGACCGCCTCTCACGGCACGTAGATTATAGTCACATTTACGTGAATGCGACCACATTTTAAGGACTTGCGCATGGGCTCACACCAGAACAGAAGTGTGGAACACGCTGATTAGATATTTCTGCACTTTAGCAGGGGTAGCTGAATTAGGTCAAAGTTCCTTGTTGTGTAAATACTATAACAAAAGTGATATAAGGGACAGCATACATCTTATATTTCAAAGTGCCAAATTAAATTTTAAATGCTTTCAATACACGGTTTACTGCATAAAAGCTAATTATTAGGAGGTGTTTTCCTTTTAAATGCACTGTAATCTGGCACACATCAATGTCTCACCCAAGATACTATTTCTAGAGTTCTAAACATAGTTTCTGTGGAATGGGAACACCTGCATTCTGTTACTGCAAAGCAACCACTGCTGCAGGTACCGATTAAAATGTTCAAGATATTTGTGATTTACAAACCTCTAAGAACTATTTCAAATGTGCTTTTAGGGGAACATAAATTATTTACACTAAAATGAATGCAATAAAGTGTGTGATGTACAGAACTGAAAGGCTATTTAAATGCCCTGAAGAGCCCAGAAAGATGTGGTATGTGGACTTTAAAACCAAAGGGATTTTAGTACTCAATATTTCAGCCCTTAATGACAAAATGGATCAGTTCTATAAACATGTTTGTGACTGTACTGCTTAATGCCTTCTGCCTACCAGTCACCATGATTTATGATGTATCCAGGACATATATGGACAAGAGGTGACTCTCAATGTATTTCTTCCTGGTAAAATACTTTGTAAATAAATCATTAATCTTGAATGTCCTACAATAAAATATGACCCTGCTAGTTGGAAATCCATAGCGTAGATTAGGTTACTACACTGCAGTCTTGTCAAAATATTGAGTTTTACTTACATTTTGACAATTAATGAGGTCATTTCTTTATCATTATTATTGCAGATATTTGAGAACAATTCTATTAAAAAGGTATATGGTATATGACCTAAGGTCGACATGCATTGTGTAGACCACTGAAGGTCAACATGGCTTAGGTTGTCACCTGAAATAGGTCAACATGCTTAAGGTCAATAGGGGTGGAAGGTTGACACAAGCATTAGGTTGACAGTCAAAAGGTTGACATGGATTTTTCACTTTTTTTTTTGAGCAGACATGTGCCGACAGGCTTTATTTCATGCCCTTCCATTCACCAAGGTGTGAAGGGAGAACAGAATAGTGTGCCGAGCATAGCAAGGCACCATGCCCGGAGCATGGCAAGTGGACGCGGTGCATTGATAAGTGTCCATGTCGACATTAGAGACAAAAAAAGTGAAAAACCAATGTCAACCTTCTGACTGCCGACCTTGCTCTTGTCACCCTCCATTCATGTCGCCCTTAAGAATGTCGACCTATTTCAGGTGTCAAACTAAGCCATGTTTGGTTGGTCAACCCAATGACCCATACCCCTATTAAACCCTTCAGCCTTGTGTGTAACTGTAAAACAACCAAGCATTAAGTCATATCTTTATAATAGGTCATTCAGCCTCATTACCACTTCACGGGACAAACAGATACAGAAATAAAGCAAAAAAAAAAAACATTGCCCCCTTCTCCCACAATGAAATAAGCACCAGAAAGACTGAGAACGCTTCTTCCTGATGAGCTGCCTCATTTAAGTGACAGGGGCAATAATGTTATGTATGCTGCAGGTGCAACTGCTTTAAAATGTCCCCTTGAAGAGGGGAACATAGGCAGGAAACTGAAGTGTCTTCAGGACAACAGCATCTGACTGTCTGTACTATGCCACTACCCGCCTCTCCTCCCTCCTCACCATCAGTTAGCTGCTTGGTTGCATGACCTCCATGACGCCATGCAGCCGCATCAAATATCAGTCACAGTTCAGGCAGTGTCTGATCCGCAAGGTGAGCTCACCCCACAGCCCAGGCCAGAGGTTCAGCGGTCTCATTGCGCCCTCTATGGGATAGCACTCCAGGACTGCATACAGTGTACCATATGCGATCCTGTAGCTCAAGATGCTGACAGGCAGTTCAAGGGAAATTGCATGCGACTTCTCCCAACAGAGAAGTCGCATTGGTGTCTGGGGGCCTTTAGATTGGTGCAAATGTTTCGATTTTTGCAAATGCATCTGCAAATGTATAGCTATTTGCGATGCATTTGCAATTTTGCAAAGGACGTTTAGGCTTTCTTTCTGGGAGGCACAGGGAACTGCTTTTTCTCTAATTAGTAACCCATACCGAATTGGGCTCTAGTCCGCTAATCCTAATCTTCTAGAAATCCATCAGGGTTATCTTTTTTAGCCCCCTTGGCTGATTAGGTTTATCTCAGCCCTTACTCAGACATTTATCATGTTTGTGCCCATCCCATTCCAACATTGATGTCAATGATTATTTGTATTGGCTACCTACACAAATTATATCCTGGCTCTTTTTTCAACCAATTTGAATTTTTATACATTACCATGGGGTAAATTTACAGAGATGGGAGTTCTATTAAAGATGGGATGTTACCCATAGCAACCAATCAGATTATACTTATTTATTTAGCACATTCTAGTAGAGTATAGATAGAATAAGATTGGTTGCTATGGGCGACATTATCTTCAGTAGAACTCCCATCGCAGTAAATTTAAATCCATGAGTCTTTTTTTACTTATTTGAACACATCAAATTAAGGGGGAAATTTACTAAAGGAAATTTGTAAAAAAATAGGTGTATTTGTATCCAGAAATACACTTTTTTGACATTTACTATCCTGAAAATACGGCAATTCGAAGTCGTATTGATGTGCTATCAATACGAATATGAATTGCCGTATTTTCGGGATAGTAAATGTAAAAAAAAAGTGTATTTCTGGATACAAATACACCTATTTTTTACAAATTTCCTTTAGTAAATTTCCCCCTAAATGTCAACTACGTTAAATAATGAGACCTTTTTATTATTTGATAAAATATGGGGAAATTGGAGCTTTAAATTCCCCACTATGGGTGCCTCCATATGAGAAACATATTTACCGCAGGATCACCTGTGATCACTAGACAATAGGTACTAAAGGGCCACATACTTTGAAAGACAGAAATTCGCTCTTTGACCCTGAATTCATGGACAGCAGGCTGGGGGAGCTCTCCCTTCAATTCTGGAATCCATTGTTTTTCCCCAATGTACCAATTTCTGGCTGGGGATGACACTGATCACCAGAGCCAGATTAAGGTCTAAATGGGCCTGGAGCTGAAAATTATCAAGGGCCTATTATGCGCAATAATAGGGGTTGTGGCCAGCACTTAATAATGTGGGGGGCGTGACCAGTGTTCTGGTTGGGCGGTCTGCTCATGGGTCTCTATTTGTGTAAATACTTTCAACTAATTATATATGCCTGGAAAAAGCAGGAGGCTGGCATAGGAAAAATGCAGGGAGATATATTGGCAGGTGCCCTCCAAAAGGTGCACCCGCAGGATGCCGATGTCCTAAAATCCTAAAATACTTGCGGGGTGAGGCGGCACTCCAGTCATAAAAAAGAATACTGAAAGACAAAACTTGATAGACAACATTTCAGCACCTTTTATGTGGTCATCTAAGTTTACCACACCATATACCGGGATGCGGTCAACATGCCGGTGGTCGGAATCCCAGCGGTCAAAATACCGATGCCAGAATCCCGACCACTGCAATGCACTTTGTCCCTTTATGGGTGTCCCCCGCAAGGAGGAGCGATCCACAGCCCCCCTTGTCGGCATTGCGGAGGTCGGGATTCCGGCGTCGGTATTTTGACCGCCGGGATTCCGACCACCAGCATATCATACCGGACCCCATATACCCCTTATACAAATCATGCAACAAAAGAGTAACCCCTTTATATTGTACTTGCCTCTTAGACATTATGCCACGTGGAATGAGCAAAAATTCACACCGACTGAGCCAAAATTCACGTTATGCCACACAGATTAAGGCAACATTTTGCCACATGGATTGAGCCAAAATACACACTATACCAAACAGATTAAGCAATAATGCACAATATGCTACATAAACGGGCATTGCGCGCCAAAGGTGCGCATTAAAAATTACACCATAATGCCCATTACATGTTAAGCCACACACCATAATGTCCATTAAGTATTATGCCAAACACCATAATGCCTATTAAAAATTATGCTACATAAGTGCTGCTTACCTATATGCTCATTGCCAGGGGTTACATGCTCATTGCCATGTGGGATTGCATGCTCATTGCCAAGGGGGAATACATGCTTGCGGTAACTGGGGGACAGCCGCCGCTGGGCAGAAATGACAGCCATTGACAGCCAGGCAGAGAGCAGGGGGCTGCCCCGCTGTATTCAGAGCAATGCAGGTCCCGGCTATTTGAAATAATACCCCTTTCACACCAGAAAATGCAGGGATTTACCCGGGCTGGCCCCTATTACACCAGCCTAGTTCCTGCATTTTCTGGTGTGAGGAGAGAAAACTACCCCCCCCCTTTAAACTTTAGGGGTAGTTAACCAGCATTATCTTCGGAACCAACTGACCCATTTACATGTGAGCTTCGAATGATTTTCAAATGATTTTGGTCCTGTGAAACTGGGCCATTTGGTTCCAGAGAAATCTGTCCTCAAACAACATGAACAGCCATGAAATGACATTTCAAACATGAAAAAATCGGTTTACCCGCAATATCTCTAGAACCAATGAACCCATATGGACCAACCTGGTATCAGATTGAGTTAGACTGAGATCAACCTCGAGCTTCTGTGATGCCGTTGGAACCAGGTGGGGGTCGGAATTAGCAGGTCTCATGTTATCCTATGGGGAAAACGTTCCAGCTTTGCCTGGCGGTATCTCCGGTTCCCGGGGGGCTAGCAATGCGGGGCCAGGCTTGTTGGAAAGCCCTGACCCTCAGCTATAAAATGGGCCTATTTAGAGAGTGGGCCTGGAGCTGTAGCTCCATCAGCCCCATTGTTAATCCGGCTCTGCTGATCACCAGACAATAACATAGAAGGGGTCACTTATTGGTACTTGTGTAATATCTGGGCGCCCGATTTTTTCATTGCATCACATCGCATGCAATATAGTGGCATACAATTCATGCGATGCGATTTTTCATTGTAAAGACCCAATTTTTAATTGTATAGTCACCCATGGGTGATTTCATACCCCCACTATCCCACAAGGGGACGCAGAATACATGTAAAGTAATCCGCGTCCCCTCGCTGCGCTTGCCACACTATATAAAATCAACTCCATGCGTAGTTGGATAGCGGGGGTATGAAATCACCCATGGGTGACTATACAATTAAAAATTGGGTCTTTACAATGAAAAAACGCATCGCATCGCATGCCTTAAGTAGTGGCATGCAATGATAAAATCGGAAGCCCAGATAATACACAAGTACCCACTTATTTTAACAAGAGCTTCCCCAACTTTATGAGTGCCAGGGTGATACTTTAAAACCTTTCCCACAACCTTCTATTTAACCATTATACACTCCCAACTTTGCAATTTTAATTGAAAATTACCTAAAATGTCAAGGTCTGAGAGTTAACATGTGTAATGTACTAGAACATGTAACCCAGTCATTTTCCAAAGAAACATTGTTAGTCCAACGGTTAAAAAAGTAATTTACCAAAATCTATATGGTGTGTGTGTTCTGTTGTTTGTGAATATATATTTGAAAGGTATGCCTCGGTCATATTACAGTTACACCAAATGTGTGTTTGCATATAAATCCATTTGCTTTTAAGTATGCTTGCAATCATGAAAGCGTTCAACCTGGTCTTTGTGTTATGCTGGGTACACACCAGAACGATTTGGGCTCAATTCCCCCAATTTTAACCGATTGTATGTAAAAAGAGAAGAATTGGGCATGTTTTCAACGCAATTCCGATTGATGTGCGTCCCCGCCGGTCTTTGGTCTCTTTGAAAAATGTACCTGCTGCACTAAAGATTCATCATCTACACTGGATTGGGTACAGATCATGAGCAGATCACATGCAGATTGTGTGATCCAACAGATTGTGAGACAATCGTTGAACAATCGCACAATCATGGTCGTTCTGGTGTGTACCCTACATAAGCCTTGATGTTAGTAAATGTTCATGTTTGTATTTCAGTTTTATTACATATGTAATTTACAAAATAAATACTGAAATAAATGAATATTAAATTACACATATACTAAATGAATCTAGGGGATGAAATTTAATATGATGAGAGATTCAGAAAGTGAGAGATTTGGTAAGAAATGGCCAGTTTTTTTTAAAGCGGCAATCATTTACACTGCAAAACCAGTTTGATTTTGCAGTGTAAATGATTGCCTCTTTAAAAAAACCTGGATATTTCTTACCAAATATCTCACTTTCTGAATCTCTCATCCTATTACATTTCACCCTAGATCTCTCTATTAGTAAAGCGACAAGTCTTATGTATAAAGAAATAAAATATTAAGGGTTTTGGTACTCTTTACCTAGCACGGCACCCACGATTTTGATCGTGGGCATCGCAGGTAAAAAAAATCGCGGGCATTGAATGCACTAAAAATCGGGTCCGACGCGATGCCCGCGATTTCCCATAGGGAACAATGTTAAAATGTCTCAATTGACCCGATTTTCATGTTCAATGCCTCAATTGACCTGGTCTTTCCATAGGAAACAATGTTAAATGGCCCACAGAGGCCAAATAGCCACCCTGAAGTGTGAAATGGCCCCCACAATTGTTAACGCCACCCCACGATCAACGTCAACCCGAAGCGTGGCGAGCGCAGCGAGCCCGCGAGGGGCGGCGTTACGCGTCCTACGACCTTTTCATACCCCCACTATCCACGTCGGCGTGGAGTTGAGAACAGAATAGTGTGGCGAGCGCAGCGAGCCACCGAGCCCAAAGCGTGGCGGGCGGCCGCGGATACCTGTGAAGCCCGCGAAGGGACGCGTTTACCTGTGAAGGTATCCGCGTCCGCTCGCCACGCTTCGGGCTCGGTGGCTGGCTGCGCTCGCCACACTATTCTATTCTCCACGCCGACATGGATAGTGGGGGTATGAAAAGGTCGTAGGACGCGTACCGCCGCCCCTCGCGGGCTCGCTACGCTCGCCACGCTTCGGGTTCACGTTGATCGTGGGGTGGCGTTAACAATTGTGGGGGCCATTTCACACTTCAGGGTGGCTATTTGGCCTCTGTGGGACATTTAACATTGTTTCCTATGGAAAAATCGGGTCAATTGAGGCATTGAACATGAAAATCGGGTCAATTGAGACATTTAACATTGTTCCCTATGGGAAATCGCGGGCATCGCGTCGCACCCGATTTTTTAGTGCATTCAATGCCCGCGATGGCTGCCGTGCTAAGTAAAGAGTACCAGGGTTTTATACACGAAGTGTCAGGTTCTAAAACATAGCACTTCTGATTGTGTTTAAGCCTAAAAAAATTAAAAAAGGAAATGCTTTTACTAACCGTATTTAGCTAGTAAAATTGTAGCCATTTGAAATTTTTGGTATGAATATAATAAGCACTCAAGAAACCAATTAATTCACAAATAAAGCCATGAAGGGCTAATGAAAAATTGAGTAGCTTCAGAATCTTAAATATTTCAATCACATATCCATTGCATGCAATGCTGCAGCATACACGGTTGATGTGTCCACTTTGCATCAATATTTGTCACTACATATTTTATAATAGATGAATAAAATATCAGCATAATAATGTATATGTTGTAAAATTATATGCCAATTACCTGTTTTCATCTCTGATTTCATAATCTGCAGATATAGAACCTTTGCTTCCCTGATCTGAATTTGTGCCAGGTACAGCTCGTTTTTGCTGAATATCCCACTGACGTGCAGCATTCGAAATGGCAATTCTTTTTTTTTCCTGGAAGAAGACATTGACATATTACTGTTTTTGCAATGTACAGGTATAACACACTTTTATCCGCTGAGGGCTGCAGTTAGCGTCAGTCTGTGGGACTCAGAAATTACTACCACGGTACTATTTGCTAAGCAGTGTAAGCCTAGAACAATAGAAGCTTTATTTATAAAGCACTCTGGGCTATCCACTGACAACAAGTGTCATTTAAACGTTTCACTGGTAAGTGGCGGATCCTAAATAAAACCTATGATGTGTAACTGACTGTACAGTAAGCACCCTAAAGAGGAAATTGTGCTCAAATCGTAAACCAACTCTAATGAACAGATTGAAGTTTAGGAAACATTTCAGGTAAATCACTCAAAAATAAGAACTTACAGTGAAATACAGATCTTCCTGAGAATGGAGGTAGGTAGTAGTGCAATCACCTGTATTGAATTTACCAGTGCATAAAAGGCAATGTCAGCTACGTAGTGTAAAGGCACAAAACAGATATATAACAGTATATTCACTGCACAAAATACAGTGTTTACTGCCTGTCTAATGCAGCAAATATACTACAAATACAAAAGTCTAAATGTATACTAGTCATTGTGTAAATAAAAGTTTTATTCTGCTAGTACTTTAGGTGGAATCGATTACATAGTGATGCATACTGTTAGCAATGATGATGGGATCTGAGTATATTTAGGTCGATAAGGGACATCCTCCCCAACCCTAGACTTCATTATTTTCCAGTAGTGTAGGCGGTTATTGTCTGGTGATCACAATTATAACCAGTAAGCCATACAGATGCGTCTTCTTACATTGATCATCAGGATGAGGTATTCAGCCTGTCATGCTGTGGCATCCTATTTGCTGCATTTCAGTACAATACGAGACACCATGAGAGATCAACACCAGTTTAACCACTGGGCGGTAAATGCTCCTAGGACGAAATCTACAGAGTGTGCTTTGTTCATGTTCAAGAGCAATGAAGTGCAGATATAGACATCAGGTGTGTTTGACCTTACAAGCGTCTGTTACAGCAGCCTGTGTGCCCTAGCGGCTAAAGTTCAGTTCACACTCAGGAGTGAATCATCATTAATTAATATTATTACTACTGTATTAGTTTAACATTAAGTTTTGGGTTTTTAGGGGGGGAATTTTACTCTTGCATGCTGGCACAAATCGCTTTGGAGCAAAAAACGCACGGTCAGTGTTAGAGTGCTTTCTGTTTGTGTTCGGTAATGATCGAGCACTATGCTAATCTCTCTCCAAATGTTAGGCACCTCCCCTGAAATTTTCATCTCTATGCTTTGCCACTCAGCTGCATTAGACTCTAAACCGCTATTGACCTTGTAGTGTATGTTACTGTAGAAACACACAAACTGCAACACATAACTGTTTGAAAGACTCTCGTTAGAGTGCATTCTATGCATGTTCACTAGTAATAATGCTGTTCTGTTTATAACTGGCTGCATGGTTCAGCACCTCTCCCCCAGCATCGCTCACTCCCATTCAGTCTGAGCTCTCTGCATGGCTCAACATATCCCACCTCCATCAGTCTCTTCCGTTCATTACCACCACATGCTACACAGTGTAATATACACTGCAGCAGCTGCTGTAGACATCAGGTGTGACTGAACTTACAGGAGTCTGGCCATAACGAATGTGTTCTATGCTTGGTTCTTGCTCATTATTATTACTACTGTTACTGTATTACTGGACATGATTGGACCTGAATTGAGCTGTGTGAAATGTTGTTCATTATCTCTCCTGTATAAAAATTGAATAAACAATTAAGAAATAATGTATAGTGTGCTGATGATAAAATGAAAATCATTTACAGCTGCCAATGCTCATTAGCTGTATTCAAGCTACTGTAAATGTTCAGTTCCACTGTGTACCAAATTAGAGTACAAGTTCCTTCAGGCAATCAGCAGGAGTTGCAACAGACTTCATTAGAAACTTGACGCATGCGCAATGCAATTTAAGAAAAGCGACATCTGGTGTAGAGAACATGTTATTGCACCCTCTGGCTTTTACACCCGACTATGCTATGTTACTCTATGACTTAATAAAGCATTACACAACTTACAATGCCAAGAAGGGGACACAGCAGAGTGTAAGTTGCAAGGCGCATTACATGGTGTATGTATGGATGCTAGATGTAAGAGGGCACATCTGTATATAAGAGGGCACATCTGCATATAAGAGGGCACCCTTTCAAAGAGGGAATTCCCCTTTTGAGGCGATGCTATCAGCAATTATTTTACAGTTGACATTAGGAAATTAACAAAATATTTGCAGTTTTTAGTTTTGTAGATTTTGTCATTGGACAGAATTAATATGATTAGGACAGGGTGAGTAGCAGGTCATCAATAACTAGAGATACAGGTCATGTAAGGGAATGAGCAGAACTAATTTATTGTGCCATGGAATGCTTTTTAGAAATAAAAAGGAACACTCATAGTGAGCTAGGGCCAAACTATGGATTATTTGTTAAAAAAAGGTGGATAGTGTGGTCCCAATACTAACAGCCCTGCATAATTTTCTCCAGTTTAAGATGTCCAAACCAATATATTACTAAGGAATCGATAAAGAGGCCTGAGAATAAAGTTCTAGACAATCTGCTCCTAACTGCCATGTTATAAACAGGGCTGAAAAAAAAATAACAGGAGCTGGTCTCCGTCCACTTCATCTATCGTTAAGACTTAAGGGGTTATTCAGACCTGATCACACTGCTGCAAAATTGCAGGCCTGGCGATAATCGAATGACTGCACATGTGTACAGCTATCACTGCCCGGATGCAAGTTGATTGACAGGATGCTGGCATTTGGGGGTAGTAACTGGCCATTTTCTGGGAGTGTCAGGGATAACTCAGGTGTGCCCACACGTTTGAAAGAAAGCCATGTGAAGCCAGCTCGGATCCAGCCTGTTTCTATGGCGCCTGCCAAGTCCTGTGCTCTGCAGAGACTGCACACACTCGAAAAATAATTTGCTTATGAGCGTCTTGTATATGGACTAGCTGCTAATCGCTGATCACAGTCATTTTCGCAAGTCAGTTGTAAGCTTTTGCTCAGCAATCCACAGCCTCTTGCACAAGGTGGGATATCACTCTGGCTGGAAATTAGAGGCCAGGTGATCAGGTGGGAATAACCCCCTTCGTACATAGACCCCTTACTCATCTAGAGCTCAATCAAATATGCATGAACACTTTAGTAAAGCATGGACATTTATTATAAGTAACAAAAAGTTACTTACTTAAGGGACAAAAGAGATTTTTATATGTTATTGAAAATATACTAACATTGGCCTAGGGCAGAACCGACCTCAATTAGGACAGACTAAAAAAATTAACATAGGAAATGTGTGCAGGATAAAGTACATGGAACAATGGGGATTATTCTGGTTCACACACAAAGGCAAATTCACTCTCTAATGGACAAAACCATGTGCACTGCACTGATGTGCAGAAAGATAGATAGATTTGGGTGTTATTTTGTTTCTGTGCAGGGTAAATACTGGCTGCATTATTTTCACACTGAAGTATAGATATCAGTTTGAAGTACACACCCAGGGCTGGCGCCACCACTAGGCAGCTCCAGGCATTTGCCTAGGGCGCCGGCCACTGGAGGGCGGCACTTGGGATGGAGCAGGTCACAGTGCACCCCCCTTCCCACCCTGGACCCAGGTGAGATGAGCTGCAGCAGCGCCCACACCCGTACCACTACCCCACCCCTACCGTACAGCAGGTGAGCAGTGGTTATGACCATAAATCCCCGGCGGCTTTGTGCAGGAACTCTCCCGGGTGGTGATTGACAGCGGGGGCTCAGGAAGCGCTGCTGTGTTATGATGGTGCCATCGGACACACAGCGTGTGGGGACACTGAACTTGCGCTGTCTCACTATCAGCACATGCACCATCATAGCAGAGCAGCGCTTCCTGAGACCCCGCTGTCAATTGCCGCCCAGGAGAATCTCACCCCCTGGAGTGACCCAGCAGCGGCGGTGGACGCATCACCCCCCCGCCGGTGAGTGGCGGGTGGGGGACGGGTTAGCGTCGGAGCGCTCCCCCCCACCTGGGGCGTTGTGGTCACTAGCACCGGCCCTGTACCCACCCCGCCCAAATCTAACTCTCTCTGCACACGTTACATCTGCCCCACCTGCATTGCACATGGTTTTGTCCTTTAGAGGATGAATTTGCCTTTTCAAATTCATTCTAGTGCATTTTAGTAGGAATATAAAAGTAAGCCAGCTGGGTAATACACCATTTAACATAAATACACGTGTGTTTCCTTTCACGTAAATAAAAATGGTATAAAAGTATTCAATATTTTCATAATAAATATATAAGACTTTAATAACATTATTTCAATATGGACAGACCACTACGCCTTTGCAGAGCTGTGTAATATGTCACTCACCCCTCGGTCATACTTATTATTTCCAGTTGTTTATACAGCACATACATGTTACGAGGAAAGTTGTAATGTAATAACTATAAATATTATAAACAGGGTTACAGTGTAAAGAGGACAATTCAATAAGTATATGTGCAAAGCATACATTGAGGCAATTACTCTTGCAGAAAATACATGCAAACACTGGATAAGTTATATATTACTTCAACAGACACCATAAGATGTGAAGAAAATCTAAAACGAAAAAAATGAATGACTTTTTTTCTAGAACTTTCATTCGTTGTTCTTATATATTATATCCAAGCCAAACCTAACCAAAATAATGAGGAGCAATAAGGAAATAAAAAGAACTTTATTCTATGCTTAAAAAGGTGTTTCAGAGTTCTCTATATACAGTATTAACATGGTATTAAAACATTTCTCCTTGCTGCTGTCTAGCTAGCGTATGACAGAATTTTGGAACATAACAGGTTTCAAATGAGAAACATTGTACAGTAGGGGAGGCTAAGCTTTGCCAACTGGCCACGGTTGAGCAGATCTCAGTGGATTGAAACAGCAATTAAATAAATTAAATGTACTCAGTAGTAAATTAAATGTTTAATTTGAAAGACTAGAAGAATCAGATGTTGAAATGTGAAGTCCACACAATGTGCTATTCACGGTTCCTTAAGACCTCACTGCCAGTGAGACCCACTGAAGTAATTACTTGAATCGCTTGAACATACTATGACAATGAATTGTAACTTCAATATGCTAAAGGACATAATTGTTTAATTTATCTTATTGGGAGAAGAAAACCTGATCTCGGTATAAAAAGTATTTGGAAGGAATGCTATCTACATGTATATGAGGATCGATGTTGTCCACTACACCGTCTGGAATTTTTCGCTCTATTTTCTATCTTCAGCAAAGTAAAAGGGAATTTTCTGCAACAATAGTTTCTTTCCAATAGTCCAACGTCCCTATTTCTCCCATATCTCCTGTGCAAGACACTTAATAGAGTCACAGTTTCCATAGGCCTATTGATAGGCTACTTCACAAAGCAATCTACTTGAGCAAATGGAGAATAAAAACAAAAAGCAGGTGATGCTTAAACTAAATGTAAGACTACAGTATATAAACAAAAAGCTGCAAAAAAATCCTTGGTATGACGGTGTATATTGCAGAACAGAAATACAGAGAGCACACGTCTAAATAAAAACTGAATGTAGTCATTCCTAAAATTAAAGTTCATAATAAATTTTGTAACCATTATACTGCTATACAGATACAATGGGTGTGAGCAACAATACTAATTGTACACTAATGTGTAAACAATTGTACACAGTAGATAAGCTAAGAATAACATTAATAAATGTCCACATTAGGATTCTGATGGGCTTCTGATCCAGCATGGCCACTGATAGGATTCTGATCCAGCATGGCCACTGATAGGATTCTGATCCAGTATGGCCACTTTTTAATTAATCTCTGTAAGTGGGGAATGTACTGCAAACTTCCTCTTACTTCATTCCCTGGGACATTTTATCTTTACAATAGTCCCTTACCCATTGATAACATAAGATAAATGGATAGGACTATGAAAAATGTGTACACCACTTCTTTGGCAACAGAGTTGGGTATACCTCTGATGCCATATTTAGATGAAAAAAATAATTATCTGCTGGCTTTTGAGACCCCAATTTTAGATTTTCCAGACCCTCTCTCCTGGACCTCTGGTCCAGTGTGCCAACACCAACAGCTCTACAGTCTCTCTCGTTTGTCCCCTTGCAAGAACACTTGTCATTTCCATTATACAGTAGAATGGACTCTGTTTATCTGCCTGAATGGCTGGATGACCTGAAATACACTATCTTCCCGTATGGGCTCTGAGCCATGGCATAAGACGGGATTTGGTGGTGTCTTCGTACTGGCTAAGTGATATTTCTACAGTACACTAGATTTCATCATAACTATGCATCTGGTTGGGTTCCCAAATTGTTAAAATATCTCTAATCTTTATCTGGCTACCCAGAATGCTAGTCATGGCAGCCAGGAAATTTCACACACGCCTGCTATGTATGTTCTCCCTTTGTTTCAAGGTCTCTTATGCTCCGTGACATTAATGTTATAGTACATCTCTGTATCTGTTCTGACTCTGATTTCCACTGGACGTGTTCTTTATTCACATAATCCTTCACATTACATCTATGACCTGACTTCTTTGTTATTTCTCTGTGTATACACTGTCCTAGCTATGAAACCAACCGGCCATCGTTTCTCAATTGCCGCATTCGTCATTCACATAATTTCCCATGTGATAATAACACGCTGCTGGTTTTTTGTCTCCTCTTTCCACTACCTATCTGATATTTTATTAAAATATCCTATTAGTAGTAATACTGGTCTATTTCTACCATTCTCTGCAACTTGGATGAGAATTTTTTCTACCTGTAGTCTGAGCTATGCTGCATACTAAGTCCCATTCGTCAAGAGACACAAACTCTGCTGCGTGTGCTCTATTTATACTTAAGGATACTTTATGCCCTATGACATAAATGCTATGCTATTTCTCTGTCTATATATTGTCACAGCTAAGATTCCAACTGGACACTAGTATAGATAAGAAGCGTTCTTTATTCACATAACCTTCCCCTGATATTTATGACATTAAGCGCAACGGAATATGCTGCGCTATATATGAAGCAGTTAATAATTGAATAAATAAATGAATGCTATTCTCTATGGGCAGTATTCAATGAGAAAATTCTCCGTGTTTTATGGAGAATTTTTGCTTTTTTCGCCTTGGGACGGAGCATTTTGCTCTCCAAAAGCGAGCAACCCTATTCAATGTGAAATATTCTCCGTCTTTCTAAGTGATTTTCTCCGTGTCTCTCCGTGTAGCAATTCTCCATCTTTTGATGGGGAGCTGGAATGTGAACTTTTAAACTAAAAGGTTTTTTTTTTTAATTTTGGTGTCAAAAAATCAGGTTTTTTTTTTCTCTGAAGGGGCATGTTATTTTTATTCATGTGCTTATAGCACATGAATATATATTTAATTAAAAAAAAATATATTTTTTTACATTTTTTTTTTTTACACAGTGCAGCCAGCAGGGGTCCGGAGCGCTCGAGCCGCTCATTAGATATTCATATATTCACTGCACCCGATCGTTAATATGCACGATCGGGTGCAGTGAATACTGGGTCCCCCGCTGGCTATAGGGGGGGGCAGCCTGTGCTGCCTGGGTCCTGGGGAGCCCCCCTCCCCACCACATTCCTCTGGAGCAGCCAGGGAGACTTTAATCTCTCTGGCTGCTTCCGTCCCCCGGCTCCCTGAAAGCTCCCTGCCGCGGACGCTCGTCCGCTGCAGGGGTTAAGACTCGCCGCGAGTGGCGGCGAGCATCAGCCACATTGAATAGTGGATAAAGTGCCGTGACGGAGAATCTCCAAACATGGAGAATCTCCGCAAAAACACGGAGAGTGCATGGAGAGTGAAATAAAACGCTCTCCATGCAAGGAGAATTTTCTCATTGAATACTGCCCTATGTATGCACTGTCCTGGCGATGCAATCCACTGGGCATTGGTATTTAATTGACACATTCTTTATTCACATAAGTTCCCACATGACCTTAAGATGCTATAGTCAAAATAATCTCTGTAAAGCCCCGTACACACGGGGGAGATATATTGCTGAGCAATATATTGCTCAGTTTCTCCTTTTCATCAGTGACCAGAGATGGTCGCTGATGAAAGGGAACCTTTGCCGGCGGTGCCGCAGAGGTAATCAGCTTGCTCCTGTGACCATCGATTAGAACGGGGCTGAAAACGGGAGCGCGCACCGGGTGATTTATCGCCGGGGCACACTCCCATCACTGGCAATATGGTCGCCAGCGACCATATTTCCAGTGATTTCAGCCCCTATCGCCCCTGTGTGTACACAGCTTTAAGGATGACAATTGGTTGTTCAGGCAGACAGCAGCTTTTTACTTTTTACCTAAGGCAGAATAAACAACAAAGGGGCAGATTTATTAAGCTCGGTGAAGTGATAAAGTGTCTGTTTTTTATCACCCGCCAATCAGCTCCTTACTATGAAGTTACAGGCTTGGTTTAAAACATGACATGTAGGAGCTGATTGGCCGGTGATCAGAACCAGACACTGGCCCTTATTCTGAATCGGACGGTACGGCCCGCGTGCGGCCGTACCGCCGATGTTTTTAGTCTGCACATGCGCAGAGGTCAATCTGCGCATGTGCAGCCCCATTCGCCGCAGACGTATTTCGTCCGCCGCAAAGGGGGCGTATAGGGGCGTGAGGGGCTTCATACCCTCATTTCCCTATGTATACGCCCCGCGTTTCATGGGCGTTCCCATGCAAACGCGGGGCGTATGCATGCTAATCAGGGTATGACGCCACTGATGGGGGCGGAAAGCTGACGTCGCCGGATGTCAGCTCTCAGCCCCCATACAAGCTATCACACGGAC
Organism: Crinia signifera; assembly: GCF_055691185.1. Lineage (NCBI taxonomy): Eukaryota > Metazoa > Chordata > Amphibia > Anura > Myobatrachidae > Crinia > Crinia signifera. The sequence continues at coordinate 218,613,035 of NC_139220.1, read as the reverse complement.
GATTGTCCGTGTGGTCTCAGCTTGCGGGAGCTGCTGTGGCGTGCGGCCCTGCCTTCGATGGTCGACGACCATCGAATGCAGGGGGCAGCTCCCACCATGGTGGAGGCGTACGCCCCACCATTTTCATGCGGATCGCCAGCCGTCCGTGTACGGACGGCCGTGGCGATCCGTCTCGTGGGCGGGGATTGGTTTGTGCGGCCGGAGCACCGTGTGCGGCTCCGGCCGCACCAACCAGAATAAAGGCCACTATCACTTCACCGTGCTTAATAAATCTATCCCATAGTGTAGTCGCGAGTCCATTGCAAAAACCACTGCAAAAGGGATCTACTGACTGTCGGAATCCTGACTATCGGGAGGTCATCCGGCACCCATCTAAAAGCCTTAAGTTCCAGTAAAATACATAACGATTTGGAAAACTGAGGATTAGTTAGAAAATAAGTTTGGCCACACAAGGAAAACATTTCATGCACCAGTTGTGACAAAGCAATATGGGTAACTGGTAGGGATGTGAATCATTAAAGGGTTTATTATTACAATGAGCATTAGCAGACCACAAACCATGTTTGATTTCAACCAAAGCATGCCCTTATTCTAAGCACCCAACTTTTCCTGTTTAAATTGGAAACCTTTTCAAGCGAATCTGGAATTTCTTTAGAATGTGGGCTCCATATAGTAAGTGTGATTTCCAGGGGAAGGGACGAGTAATAATCATTAAGGATAAATGGCAACCTTACTAAAAATTCTACCTACTTGTAATAAAACAAAGTAAACCAAGTTGAATGTATGCATTTTAATTACATAAATGTACTGCTTTTTCATAATGTCCATAACAACAGATATTTGAATTAAGTACATAGCAAAGCACAGGTGGCATTCGAGTACATCTGCAGTTGTACTTTCAAATATCTGGTAATTGGCTATAAAGGGCATCTGCATTGCAAAATAAATATCAGCAGTTATGAAGTCACAAAAGTACATTAATCAGGTAAGTCCTGTTACAGAAGTACTTTTTTCCTTAAATGACAACGCGCTACACAGGAGTGTTTAATGATATTTAATAGTGTATGAACACTGCCTTTGTGGGGATTTTTCTATTCGCCTCAGCATTACACACAGTTTATTTATATTAAAGTCATATATTGTGTTTACTTGATCTTTGCCTTAGTGATTGAATACTAAATGAAATGGATACCAGAGTGCTGATTACATTATAACACCATTCTGTGTTGGGGAAGCAGGAGAGTGGATTTCAATATAAGACTCTCAAAAGATATTGTGGCAATTGGTATGAGTTTCTGACTATTGGATAAAAAGGGGACATTTATTGCTGGTAGATACATTGTCCTGGGATATAGATCTTGTAGCTCCTAAAGATGACCATGAAGCGCCCATCACTGCTGGCTGGCTGTTTAATTGGTTGAGCAAATACAGAAGTGTGAAAGCTAAAATAATTGGGAATACAGAGGGGAAGAGAGAGCAACCGCACAGGTGCCTGACTAAGATTCTGTAGTCTAATACGAGGGGAGAAAAGATCTATCTCAATATGGCAAGGTGTCGCCAACGAAACAAATATAGTTCAGAGGAAGTTAAGAGAAAATATAATAAAATGCTGCATATAATCAGTGAAATGACAATTAAGCATAACCTTCATTAATGAATTAAACTGTATTGGAAGTAACTTATTCAAGTATCAAAATATGAAACCATACAGAGTAAGTAAGATTTGTGATATATGTATATTTAGTATTCCAGGTTCTCTGATCATTTTTATATAAAACAGTTTTCAAAGATAAAGTACATAAATGTTATCCAGGTAAAGGACACGTTAATACTGGATTGAGAAGGACAACAGATAAACAATTAGCAGAGAATTGGAGATAAACTCAAAATTTGTTATCTTTCATATTACAACTTGCACACAATAGGTTCCCTTACCTCAATGTAACAAGGAGTGTAAAACAGAAGAGATTGTTTTAGCATGGTCTCACTAACCAACATGTGACTTGTGCCTATTATAGGTATCTCACTAGTAGTCTGGTCTTTATTGATAATATTAATTGTAGAGGTACAGTATACGCTAGTATGTTTCCAACTATTAGGACTGTGTTGGTAAAATATACTAGTCACACACTGACTGTATTCCCTGAAGATGAAATACTAAGGTCACGTGCATATTGAGTAATTCATATATATCCAGAAGTTAACAAATGATATGCATCATGCACATACAGCATAACAAAAACGGAAGTAGAGTGCAAAGGTTATGCTTTGTTTATCTATGCATTCCACAAAAACTAGTTGGTCATAGCAGATGTTTTCAGCCGGAGTGAACCGTGCATAGAACATTGTGTACATTAGTGGGAGGACGCCACCTCTTCTCATCAGTTGAACCTAGTATCTGAGGTAGAAATGAAGTTTCTCTCAAGAATTAGTTATACTGGACCTTACATAGAGTTGTACCTTAATTTGTTGTGGATTGCCAGCTATTCGGAGTTGAGCACAGAGTTGCTCAGAGTTGAGTATACGCGGAGATGGTGCTGATGAAGGTGCATGCTTACATTGAAATGCATTAAGGGCCTGATTGAGAGTTCATTGCTAATTAGAGAATTTGCAAATAAAGCGATTATAGATTGCACATGCGCACCATCACATTGCAAATGCATGAGGGTGAATGGCGAAAGAAAATTTGCATGGATCGTAAACGCATTGTGGCCACAGTTTGATTGACAGGAAGCCAGAATTTGGCGGTGGACACCTGTTGTTTTCTGGGTGTGTCTGAAAAAACGCAAATGTACCCAAGCATTTTAAAGGAGGGTTTGTGATCTCAGGACCGGTCTCAGTCAGCCTGTTTCAGTCACAGATTTGTGAAATGACTGCAAAATCCTTTGGTTTAGGAATTGCGTTTTTATTTGCGAGTTGATGCCGGTTAGAGATCCATTCACAATTCACTCGCACATTTACACAGGCAGGTTTAGTTCTGTCTTGGCGGGGCTATCTACTTGCAATCATCTGCAGATTAACAATCAGGTGTGAATCAGGCCCAAAGAGTGATTGTTACTGAAAATAGCTGCAATTATCTAGATGGGCTGCTCTGTATTCCACAAATAAGGAAATATTATCTTTGCTTACTTATAATAATCAGGATCGGGGGCTACTAGTACAAGTCTACAGACTGCCGACATTGCCATTAAGAGATTGTGGAGAGCCAGGCTGATAACAGAACTTCTACTTACTAAGCCTTGGAGAGAGACAAAGTGAGAGAGAAACTACCAGCCTATCAGCTCCTAACCACCATGTTAAAGACTGTTTAAAAAATGACAGGTGCTAGTTGAGTGGTACAGTATCGCTCTCCGCTTCATCTCTCTCTAGGCTAAACCTGGGTAGACTCTGAGCGATATGACCGGCATATTGCATACATGGCACAGTGTGTAGCCCAATAAATTCACTCCTGCGGTTGCATGCGACGATATCAGGATTGATGTGCGGCACATTAAATGTTACAATATCGCTAGAGACCTAATGCATGCTAAGTAAGGACAGAACAGTGATATTATTCCGTCCTCCATTGTTAACATCATGCCAGCATGCACCGGCAATCCCCTCTGGCGTGGACTCGTTAGTATGCCAGGAACAAATCTCCACCATTCCAGTGTGTACCCAGCTTTAGTAAAGACCATTAAATATTTTAATTGCATACTACTAATAATATCCTCAATCCCTATGAATTGATATGATTTTCTTTTGTGATTAGGCAGCTGTATTGCATAGATGTTATTATATATACAGTAGTCCTCTTAAGTCCTGCCTTTTACCACATGACTGACCCTAAGAATTGCATATAAACCCAATCTAATTAAAACATTTTTGGCCTGGGGTGCCGTGAAAACATTCATATACTCTACGGTGCAGTGATTCAAAAATGATTGGGAACCCCTGGCCTATAGGATGCAAAGATCCATCTAGCTTCAGACCACATATAGGATTGAATGGACAATGATAGAGATAATTGTTACTGTCACAATTGATGATTAGGGGGAATGAGACAAATGTGAAAACAGAAGATCCACACAAATCTGACCACCAATGCCCCTCTGAATCTAGCCCATTATTTGGATAATCTTCCACCAATATGTATGCGCCACAAAATATGATTTATTTAGTTAATTACTTTAATAAGTTATCTTACACCTATTAAAGTGATTATCTTTTTGCTCTACAATGAACAAAAGAAAAATGCTCAATTTATTTTTTTAATCCATGGTCTATAATAAAGTTAAGATTGCCTATACTACTTTCAGACCGCAAATGCCGTGTCGCACACGGGATTAGGACACGGGTCCCATCCCCAGAGCAACACGGCAATGCGGTCTGAAAGTTCCGCACACCGACACGGCATATTGCCGAGTCGGTGACGTCACATGGGGCGGTGCTGGGCTGCGGCGCGTCATCGGGGGCTCGGGAGGAGGCAGTACTTGGAGCTGACAGTGCTGCCTCCTCCATACTGTGAACGGGACACGGGTCGCTCGACCCAGGCACCCGTTCACACCGCAGTTGACACGGGTCATAGCCGTGTTCAACCCTGGTCATTACCAGGGTTGAATAGCCGTGTTGCTCGACCCGTGGTGCCCTTTTCAGACCGCACCGTGACCCGTGTTTAGGCCCCGCGAACACGGCAATATGCCGTGTTCGGAGTGCGGTCTGAAAGCGGTATAAATGACAGAACATGCTTTCACATATAATCATGCCTATATTTTCCCAAACTTGTACCATACGTGCCTACAGTATCTCCGAAATGCAGTCCCCATCATCCCTCAACAAAATACATGCAGTTATGTGTAACTTCCTTAAATAAGCATAATTTACACAGTTGGCATAAATGCTCAAAAAGATTATAGATTCATAATGTCTTAAAACAAGTACCATAGAAATGATCATTATAGGAGTGGTTCACAATCAATGCACCAAAGAACAGAAATAGGAACTCATGTGTGGAACATGTTAAGGCTATGCTGCATTCTACCTAAACTTTGGGAGCATATTATATTTGATCTAAAAGTAGAGGTTTTGCCCTAACTAAATGATAAAAAAAAAGGAAGTCAATAGTAAAACGGTGTATTTGTCACTAACATTACCTAACAAAATGGGCAGACTGCCAAAAAAGTGAGTGTCATATGATGCAACTGTAGACAAGTTTTTTCCTGATAACGGTTTACAGGTGGGCTGAGTAGTTGAAACTTGATGAGTGAAATCTTCAGTTTGCCATGAAATACTTTCATGACAGTGATTACCTTTAGTAAAGCTTGCTTATGGCTTTCGCGCTTCCGCTCTTCTTCTTTTCTTGCTAGAACAGATGCAGTACGTCTTTCTTCTTCCTATAGAGTAAATACAGAGAGAGTTTTAAATTATGATGCAATAAATATTCAACAGCATATTTTGTGGCATGGAAGATCTGTCCATTTATGTTTTCCTAATCTACGGTACTATTGCTTTTTAAATTTAAACTACAACTCTGGACATATAGCAACTGTGACGCGGTTTGCTGGTGAATGATTTAATGCATTCAGAAAGAAGGTAAACGTTAAAGAAATGTTATCGTTCACCATAACAGAAGTCAAAGCCCTGATAAAATACAATGTTCAGCTGTAAAAAAAGAAATGTAAAAAAGGTAATAAAAAGTGGTTGTAAATACAGAATTGGTGAATAATAAAATCAATATTGCAGAAGCAAACTCCAGGTGACATCTCCTCCATCATGAATCGGCATGCCGCAAACGCATTATGCTTGAGAAGCACTTAACAAGCATATAATAAAGATTCTTCCCATGACATCATTTGAGACAACTTAAATAATACAAAACTGCAGTTAAAAATGTGAGAAATAATTTATGAGGTGCTGTTAGATCGTTTTACAGTTTCAAAACAATATAATATTTAATTGTGTTAGATTTTGTTAGTTTTGAGAATTACAATCTTCTGTATGGTTTTCTTTTCAATACATATAGGGGTTGATTCAGGTTGTTTTGCATAGCACATTTGATTTGCTAAAGGACAAAACCATGCTGCACTGCAGGTGGGCAGATAACATGTACAGAGAGCGTTAGACGTTAAGTTATTTTGTTTCTGTGCAGTGTAAATACTGCCTGCTTTATTTACACTGAAATATAGAGATCAGTTTGAAGCAGTGGTCGAAGTGGCACTTCTCCACTGACCCTGAAGTGTTATTTTTTTAAATGAATAAAATTGTGCAGAGTGCTCCGCATCCCACTAGCCTGAGGAGTGTGAGAGGGAGCTGCTGTGGACCCTGTGCTGGGGTGCAGCAAAAGAAGATCCAGCTGGGAAGAAAGTGAAGCGCCAGGGAGAGGGAGCTGCTGTGGACCCTGCACTGGGGTGCAGCATGAGAAAACCCAATGCTGGGAAGAATGTCCTGCACCAGCATGCGGGAGCTGCTGGGGACACTGCGCTGTGGTGCATGAAGCTTCCCCTACCCCTCTCCTTCCCGTCCTTCTCTTCTCTGCTCTCCCTTCTCCACCCCTCCTCCTCACCTGTTCCTTCTCTGCTCCGCCTCACCCCCTTTCCTTCTCTCCATCTCTCCCTTCTCAACTCCTCCTCACCTCTGCTCCCCCTTTCCTCTGCTTCCCTACCTCCTCCTCTCTCCCTCACTCTGTGTATAAATGGTATATGGCCTGGTACACTGACTTAAGGACACGCCCTTTTGAGTAGCTACACCCTCTTTTTCCGGAACGTGCACATAGCTACATCCATTGCTTTTCCATACCCCCACTGGTTTGCAGTACATCCCCATCTAAATCTACCTCTCTCTGCACAGGTTACATCAGCCCCACCTGCAGTGCAACATGGTTTTGTCCATTAGCAAACCAAAAGTGCTTTACAAACCAACATGAATCACCCCCTTAGTGCATAAAATGTACTAAACTATACTGTATTTAACATTTTGCTTTAAAAATGTTTCCCATTTCAGACTTCAGATGCTTATCTGTGGCCTGTTGGGATTTTTAAGGCCCTGTTTATACTCTGTTTATATTTGTATGGCATCATCTTTTAAATAGTATAATATGGGTTTTTACTATACAATTTTTTATTTTATTTACATGAAATTGCATTCCAAAAACATGCAACAAAAAAAGTTCAACCCTGTGTCTTGACTATATTTGTTGACATTTAGCATTTAATACATTATTGTTATCTGAATGTGTGACCAATGACCAATATTGGACCTTATTTTGGTTCATTCTTTCTGACAAAATCCTTCTTAGATGGGCAAAACCATGTGCACTGCAGGTGGGGCAGATATAACATGTGCAGAGAGAATTAGATTTGGGTGGGGTTTTACTTCAAAGTGAGATCTATATTGCAGTGTAAAAATAAAGCAGTCAGTATTTTCCCTGCACAGAAACAAAATTACTCACCCAAATCTAATTCTCTCTGCACATGTCACATCTGCCCCCCCTGCAGTGCACATGGTTTTGTCCATCTAAGAAGGATTTTGTCAGAAAGAATGAACCAAAATAAGGCCCATAGTGAAAATATATATTTTCACTATATTTATTACCAGTTTCTTATATAGCGCACACATATTCCGCAGCGCTTTACAGAGAATATTTGAGCATTCACATCAGTCCCTGCCCCAGTGGAGCTTACAATCTATATTCCCTACCACATGTACAGACAATCTAGGGTTAATTTGTTAGGAGCCAATTAGCCTACTAGTATATTTTTGGATTGCGGGAGGAAACCGGAGTACCCGGAGGAAACCCACGCAAGTTCGGGGGAGAATTTACCAACTCCGCACAGTTAGGGCCATGGTGGGAATTGAACCCATGACCTCAGTGCTGCGAGGCAGTAATGCTAACCATTACACCATCCATACTGCCCCAAACTGTGTTGGTCTTTGCGGTTACCAGTTGTGATTTATCAATTCAGGTCTTGTTTACAATGCTTTATAATTATACACTTTTGTAATGACTATCCAATTTGCATCTGAATACTGAAATTAAATGCACCCTGCAGAAACAGTGACTTCAGAAATGGAAGCAATATTTGACAACAAATAAAATTCAGTGCAGTTGTGTTACAGCTCTTTACTGCCACCTAGTGTTAAACTACAAACAATATCCAAGGCCTGTAAAATGAACAGTAACATACTGCTGTAATACTGGAAGTCTTAAGGTGCATACATATGGCGCAATTTGAGCTTGTGATTTTGACTATATATTTAACCCCTTCATGACAGAGCCAGTTTGTGCCTTCATGACAGAGCCCTTTTTTTCAAATCTGACATGTCTCACTTAAGTGGGGATAACTTTTTTTTGCTTTTACTTATCCCAGTGATTTTGAGATTGTTTTTTCGTGACACATTGTACTTCAAGTTAGTGGTAAATTTGGGTCGATACAGTCTGTGTTTTTTTGTGAAAAATACCAAAATATCGTGAAAAAATGGAAAATTTAGCAATATGCAAAATGTCACATTTTCTGCTTGTGAGACAAATAATCATACCACTCAAAATAGTTAATAACTAACAAAGACCATATGTCTACTTTATGTAGCAATCATTATTTCAACTTCCTTTTCATTTTTTTGGACACTAGGAGGCTTCAAATATGACTAGCAAATTCTCAAATTTTCAAGAAAATTTCAAACACTGATTTTTTTAGGGACCAGTTCAGTTCTGATGTGACTTTGAGGGACTTGTATGTGAGACACCCCCATAAATGATGCCATTTCAAAAACTGCACCCCTCACAGTATTCAAAACAGCAGTTTGGAAGTTTGTTAACCCTTTAGGTGTTTCACAGGAATTAAAACAAAGTGTAGGTGAAATTTCAAAATTTCTTTTTTTTTGCAGAGTTTCAATTTTAATACATTTTTCTAACGAATACAGTAGATTTTACTAGAGAAATGTGACTAAAAATTGATTCCCCCAATTCTTTTGTTTTCAAAAATATCCTATATGTGGCCCTAGTGTGCACGTTGACCAAACCACAGGCTTCATAATAGAAGGAGCACCTACTTGATTTTGGAGCCTCCTTTTTATGAGATTTTTTTTTAGGCACCATGTAGGTTTCTAGGCACCATAAGTGCTAAAAGTTAGGAACCTCCCCCACAAGTCACCCCATTTTGCAATCTACACCCCTCAGGGAATTCATCTAGGGGTATAGTGTACATTTCAAACCCCCAGGGGTTTCACCAATTTTGGTACAACTGGGATGTGAAAATGGAAAATTACATTTTTTTACACAAACATGCAGTTCTGGCTCAAAATTTTTCATTTTCACAAGGAATGAAGGAGACAAAGCACCCCAAAATCTGTGCCCCAATTTCTCCCGAGTACGGCAATGCCTCACATGTGACCAAAAAATACCAGTTGGGCGCATGGCAGGACTCAGAAGGGAAGGAGTGATTTTTGGATTTGGCAGCACAGATTTTGGTGGAATGAATGGTGGGTGCCATGTTGCATTATCAAGACTCCCAAAGCACCAATACAGTGGAACCCCCCCACAAGTCACCCCATTTTGCAAACTACACCCCTCAGGGAATTCATCTAGGGGTATAGTGTACATTTCAAACCCCCAGGGGTTTCACCAATTTTGATACAACTGGGCAGTGAAAATGAAAAATTACATTTTTTTACACAAAAATGCAGTTCTGGCTCAAAATTTTTCATTTTCACAAGGAATGAAGGAGACAAAGCACCCCAAAATCTGTGCCCCAATTTCTCCCGAGTACGGCAATGCCTCACATGTGACCAAAAAATACCAGTTGGGCGCATGGCAGGACTCAGAAGGGAAGGAGTGATTTTTGGATTTGGCAGCACAGATTTTGGTGGAATGAATAGTGGGTGCCATGTTGCATTAGCAAGACTCCCAAAGCACCAATACAGTGGAACCCCCCCACAAGTCACCCCATTTTGCAAAGTACACCCCTCAGGGAATTCATCTAGGGGTATAGTGTACATTTCAAACCCCCAGGGGTTTCACCAATTTTGATACAACTGGGCAGTGAAAATGAAAAATTACAATTTTTTACACAAAAATGCAGTTCTGGCTCAAAATTTTTCATTTTCACAAGGAATGAAGGAGACAAAGCACCCCAAAATCTGTGCCCCAATTTCTCCCGAGTACGGCAATGCCTCACATGTGACCAAAAAATACCAGTTGGGCGCATGGCAGGACTCAGAAGGGAAGGAGTGATTTTTGGATTTGGCAGCACAGATTTTGGTGGAATGAATGGTGGGTGCCATGTTGCATTATCAAGACTCCCAAAGCACCAATACAGTGGAACCCCCCCACAAGTCACCCCATTTTGCAAACTACACCCCTCAGGGAATTCATCTAGGGGTATAGTGTACATTTCAAACCCCCAGGGGTTTCACCAATTTTGGTACAACTGGGCAGTGAAAATGAAAAATTACATTTTTTTACACAAAAATGCAGTTCTGGCTCAAAATTTTTCATTTTCACAAGGAATGAAGGAGACAAAGCACCCCAAAATCTGTGCCCCAATTTCTCCCGAGTACGGCAATGCCTCACATGTGACCAAAAAATACCAGTTGGGCGCATGGCAGGACTCAGAAGGGAAGGAGTGATTTTTGGATTTTGCAGCACAGATTTTGGTGGAATAAATGGTGGGTGCTATGTTGCACCAATACAGTGGAACCCCCCCACAAGTCACCCCATTTTGCAAAGTACACCCCTCAGGGAATTCATCTAGGGGTATAGTGTACATTTCAAACCCCCAGGGGTTTCACCAATTTTGATACAACTGGGCAGTGAAAATGAAAAATTACATTTTTTTACACAAAAATGCAGTTCTGGCTCAAAATTTTTCATTTTCACAAGGAATGAAGGAGACAAAGCACCCCAAAATCTGTGCCCCAATTTCTCCCGAGTACGGCAATGCCTCACATGTGACCAAAAAATACCAGTTGGGCGCATGGCAGGACTCAGAAGGGAAGGAGTGATTTTTGGATTTGGCAGCACAGATTTTGGTGGAATGAATAGTGGGTGCCATGTTGCATTAGCAAGACTCCCAAAGCACCAATACAGTGGAACCCCCCCACAAGTCACCCCATTTTGCAAAGTACACCCCTCAGGGAATTCATCTAGGGGTATAGTGTACATTTCAAACCCCCAGGGGTTTCACCAATTTTGATACAACTGGGCAGTGAAAATGAAAAATTACATTTTTTTGCACAAAAATGCAGTTCTGGCTCAAAATTTTTCATTTTCACAAGGAATGAAGGAGACAAAGCACCCCAAAATCTGTGCCCCAATTTCTCCCGAGTACGGCAATGCCTCACATGTGACCAAAAAATACCAGTTGGGCGCATGGCAGGACTCAGAAGGGAAGGAGTGATTTTTGGATTTGGCAGCACAGATTTTGGTGGAATGAATGGTGGGTGCCATGTTGCATTATCAAGACTCCCAAAGCACCAATACAGTGGAACCCCCCCACAAGTCACCCCATTTTGCAAAGTACACCCCTCAGGGAATTCATCTAGGGGTATAGTGTACATTTCAAACCCCCAGGGGTTTCACCAATTTTGGTACAACTGGGCAGTGAAAATGAAAAATTACATTTTTTTACACAAAAATGCAGTTCTGGCTCAAAATTTTTCATTTTCACAAGGAATGAAGGAGACAAAGCACCCCAAAATCTGTGCCCCAATTTCTCCCGAGTACGGCAATGCCTCACATGTGACCAAAAAATACCAGTTGGGCGCATGGCAGGACTCAGAAGGGAAGGAGTGATTTTTGGATTTTGCAGCACAGATTTTGGTGGAATACATGGTGGGTGCTATGTTGCACCAATACAGTGGAACCCCCCCACAAGTCACCCCATTTTGCAAAGTACACCCCTCAGGGAATTCATCTAGGGGTATAGTGTACATTTCAAACCCCCAGGGGTTTCACCAATTTTGATACAACTGGGCAGTGAAAATGAAAAATTACATTTTTTTACACAAAAATGCAGTTCTGGCTCAAAATTTTTCATTTTCACAAGGAATGAAGGAGACAAAGCACCACAAAATCTGTGCCCCCATTTCTCCCGAGTACGGCAATGCCTCACATGTGACCAAAAAATACCAGTGGGGCGCATAGCAGGACTCAGAAGGGAAGGAGTGATTTTTGGATTTGGCAGCACAGATTTTGGTGGAATGAATGGTGGGTGCTATGTTGCATTGCCAATACAGTGGAACCCCCCCACAAGTGACCCCATTTTGCAAACTACACCCCTCAGGGAATTCATCTAGGGGTATAGTGTACATTTCAAACCCCCAGGGGTTTCACCAATTTTGGTACAACTGGGCTGTGAAAATGAAAAATTACATTTTTTTACACAAAAATGTACTTCTGGCTCAAAATTTTTCATTTTCACAAGGAATGAAGGAGACAAAGCACCCCAAAATCTGTGCCCCCATTTCTCCCGAGTACGGCAATGCCTCACATGTGACCAAAAAATACCAGTGGGGCGCATAGCAGGACTCAGAAGGGAAGGAGTGATTTTTGGATTTGGCAGCACAGATTTTGGTGGAATGAATGGTGGGTGCTATGTTGCATTGCCAATACAGTGGAACCCCCCCACAAGTGACCCCATTTTGCAAAGTACACCCCTCAGGGAATTCATCTAGGGGTATAGTGTACATTTCAAACCCCCAGGGGTTTCACCAATTTTGGTACAACTGGGCTGTGAAAATGAAAAATTACATTTTTTTACACAAAAATGTACTTCTGGCTCAAAATTTTTCATTTTCACAAGGAATGAAGGAGACAAAGCACCCCAAAATATGTGCCCCCATTTCTCCAGAGTACGGCAATGCCTCACATGAGAACAAAAAATACCAGTTGGGTGCATGGCAGGACTCAGAAGGGAAGGAGTAATTTTTGGATTTTGCAGCTCAGATTCTGGTGGAATGAATGGTGGGTGCTATGTGGCATTAGCAAGACCCCCGATGGACGGTGAAATGATGAACCTAATAATCCATCGATGTGTGGTATATTTTGAAACACTCCTTTATACATAGGCCGGGTTTGTCGGGGCAAGTTTCACAGTGGAAAATAGTTTCCTTTCTTATTCCCTTTTTATAGCAAACTTTGCACCTTTTTTGTGTCCTGCCCTTTCTTGCAGTGGAGGGGATTTCGTTGGGAAAATGCTGCCCTGGTACAATACGGGGGCCAGTACTAGAAGTACTGGGGCCCTCTGCCTGCTGGTTCCCAAATATTAGGCCCTTTATGACTTCCTCTTGAAAGTGCATAAATGTCCCCCTCTGGCCGGTAGAACGGAATAGCACGTAAGCGTTATACAGTGCCATCTGGATGATATACACAGCCAGCTTCTTGTACCAGATATTTGTTTTCCGCAGGGCACTGTACGGCTTCAGTACCTGATCTGAAAGATCCACTCCGCCCATGTACTTATTGTAATCTAGGATACAATTTGGTTTTGAGGTGTGGGTACTGGTACCTCGTACAGGGATGGAGGTGGTACTGTCTCCATGAATTGTTGTCAGTATAAGGACATCCCTCTTGTCCTTATATTTGACCAACAACATATTTTCGGTGCATATTCCCCTGCTTTCACCCCTTCTCATTACTTGGGCAATGTGCGTTTTGGGGAGGCCTCTTTGGTTCTTGCGCACAGTACCGCAAGCTGCTGTACCTCTTGAACCAAGGGCCTTAAACAGGGGGATGCTGGTGTAAAAGTTATCCACATAGAGGTGATAAACCTTATCCAGGAAGGGGTGCATTAAATCCCAGACAATTTTGCCACTAACACCTACGAGGGAGGGGGGGCATTCTGGCGGTTCAATTCTTGAATCCTTCCCTTCATATACCCTAAACTTGTGGGTGTACCCTGTGGTGCTTTCACACAGCTTATACATTTTTATGCCATACCTTGCCCTCTTACTGGGAAGGTACTGGCGGAATTTAACCCTTCCTTTAAAATGTATAAGGGACTCGTCGATGCTAATACATTTATCAGGGATGTACAGCTCTGCAAATTTGGCACTGAAATGATCAATGACCGGCCTGACTTTGAATAGCCTGTCAAAGGTGGGATCATCTCTGGGTGGGCACTGTGCATTATCGGTGTAATGTATAAATTTATGGATTGCCTCAAAACGAGTCCGAGTCATGGCCATACGGTAAAATGGGGTGCTGTACAGAACATCTGTACTCCAATATTGCCTAATTTGTGGCTTTTTTACTATGCCCATATGAAACACCAGACCCCAAAACGTCATCATCTCTACTGCATCTACAGGGGTCCACCTAGCAAATGATGACGTGGGGTTTTGAGCAATAAACTGCTGGGCATATAAATTAGTTTGGTCCACCATTAAATTTATAAAATCATCAGAGAAAAATAATTTGAAAAAGTCAATTTCTCTGAGACCTGTGGAATCAAATTGGATTCCTGGCATGGCCAAAAACTCAGGAACCTGGGGCTCAAAATTGTCTGGTGGTGGGGTCCATACGAGATCAATTATTGGGGGGGGGGTCTCAGCTGCTCTACGGGGGCGTCTTTGAGGGGGTCCCTCATCACCAGAGGAGGAAGAGGAGCTTAAGACGAATCCTTCAAATTCCCCGCTTGCCTCACTGGCTGTGTCAGAATCAGAAGCAAGCATGGCATATGCCTCCTCCACTGAATACATTCTTCTGGATGACTGGGATGACATTTGGGATGACATTTGGGATGACATTTTTATTTTTGTGTTACTGGTAGTGAAATGTTTCAACACGTGTATAGTGTAGGGGGGGGGGTACAAACTTTATTTCAACCCGGGGGGTATGTAGTGTGTTGTGTGTATGTAGTGCAGAAAAAAAAAATACTTTATACAAAAAAAAAAAATTGAAGGGGTTAAAAAAAAAAAAATTGAAGGGGTTAAAAAAAAAAAAAATTGAAGGGGTTAAAAAAACAAAAAAAAAGGTCCTGCGCCAAAAATTGAGCACAGATGTTGGTCAGTAACGTCTGTCACTGAACAGCGCTCAAAGGCAACAGGAATTTGATAAAAAAAAAAAAAAATAGATCAACCCTGTGCCGAAAAAGCTGATCAGTGATGTACGTCACTGATCAGCGCACAGTGGCCACAGGACACCCACAAAATCACAGTGTGTGTAAAAAAAAATTAAAAAAAGACCACACAGCACCCACAAAAAAAAAAAAAAGGTGATCAGTGATGCGACACTGATTACCAGTGAGGGGCAGCAGGTGCACAACCTTTGGTGCAACTGGCAGCAACTGACAGGTATATATAAAAAAAAAAAAACCTCTGCGCCCCCAAAAAGTTGCTGATCACCTCAGATATAGTGATCAGCACAAAAGGCGGGGGTAGCAGACACAAAATATACACTCTCTGTCACTATCTCTCTCTATCTCTCATTATCTATCACTATCTATCACTATCTATCACTATCTATCACTATCTATCACACTGCAGCAGCAGCACTGACAGTTATATGTATAAAAAAAAACCTGCACCCCCAAAAAGGGGGGGTAGCAGACTCAAAATATACACTCTCTATCACTCTCTGTCACTATCTCTCTCTATCTCTCTATCTCTCACTATCTATCACTATCTATCACTATGACACTGCAGCAGCAGCACTGACAGTTATATATATAGAAAAAAAACCTGCACCCCCAAAAAGGGGGGGTAGCAGACACAAATCTCTCTATCTCTCACTATCTATCACTATCTATCACTATCTCTCACTATCTATCACTATGACACTGCAGCAGCAGCGACAGTTATTTATATATAAAAAACCCCTGCACCCCCAAAAAGGGGGGGTAGCAGACACAAAATATAGCTCTCTCTGTCACTATCTCTCTATCTCTCTCTATCTCTCTCTCTCTATCTCTCTATCTCTCTATCACACTGCAGCAGCAGCAGGAAGTCTCAGGAAGTCAGATCCAGGAAGCGTCCAGCACGCTACAAGCAGTGATCAAGTGATCAGGTAAGGTATTTGCAAGGATCAGGTAAGTATGAGCAAGGATCAGGTCAGTATCACGGCAGATAGGCACGGTGACCGCTCTGCACGCTACTCCAGACCGGAATGGCGTCTGCAGCGCAGTCACCGGTAGTTTAAATGTCGCGCCTTGGCTGTGATTGGTCCGTGGGTCCCACGGACCAATCACAGCCTTGGGGGCAGGTGGGGTGAGGGTGGGGTGAGGTGTCATCGTCACCGATGACCCCCTCATGCCCCCTGACGCCCGGCGGTGATTGACACCTGTGTTACCAAGCGTCTGATTCGCTGGTAACACAGGAAAACGCTGTGAATGGCTGTTCACACTGAACAGCCAATCACAGCGATCGCCGACGGGGGGGCGGCATCGCAGCCCCCCCTGGGCATGCAGGGACATGTCTGCTGTCAGGGACAGCAGACATCGTCCCTCTGTCACTGCGTCTCGAGACGCAGTGACAGTTTAAAGTCATGACGTATATATACGTCATGTGTCGGGAAGTACTTCCCGGCCATGACGTATATATACGTCAAATGTCGTGAAGGGGTTAAAAGCAGAAGAAAAGTTAGCAAAAATCGCACAGTGTGTATACAGCTTGCAATGCCGATGCGCACCCCCGTGGGATCAGCATTGCAAGAAAAAATAGACTGTGCAGGCAGTTCAATTTTGACTATACTCTGTAAGGTATAGTTAGGGTTACCACCTAGTCCCTTTAATTCCGGACACATATTAATTACACAGGTTCTGTGGCTGGCTGACTTCAAGACTCCACTTCACCTGATTTTAAACTGCCACAGAACCTGTGTAATTAACATGTGTCCGGAATTAAAGGGACTAGGTTGTAACCCTAGGTATAGTGCTCTAGTATAGTAAAAATCGTCCATAGCCAAAATCTTAAGTAAATATATTCAAAATTTCAAGCAAATATTGTCAAGATTGCATAGTTCTGGGCTCCGGGGAGTTCAAGGAAAATCGCAGAGTCAAAATCAGACATAGAAAAAAAATCTCACCATGTGTAAGCACCTTCATCAATAAACATTGTGGGCCTGCAAGTTCAGCAGGCATCCGACAAAGCGGCCAAACTCGGGTTGCATTACATCCTGCCCAATATGTCAGTTTTCTACTGCTGTATTAAGGAGTACTTTGCTAATGGTCCAGGTCTTACTGTTACTAAATTACCTGAAAACATTCTTAATGCTGAAATAACACGTACAGTATTGAAGATGTTTTCCCAAAATTGTGTAAATTTGTGCGTGAATTACAAAAACATCGCTATCCAATATCCCGTCGCACATCCATACGCAATTCCCGAACCATCAAATGATTTTTACAGACTGTCCAAATCTAACTCTGACCCTTCCACAATTCTGCAACCTAAGGCCCCCATACATTAGGCCGACTTGTCCTAGGGACAAGTCGGACCCAATTTACCTGCGAGCCGCCCGGCAGCTCCCCGGGAGGCTCACATACAATTTGGCACTTGATGTGCCATTTTTTACATGGGATAAATCGCATGCGATTTATCCCATGTTAAAAAAACCCGGGGAGCTGCAGGGCGGTGAGGAGTAGTGGGGGCGGGCAGCGGCAGTAGTGGGGGCGGGCAGCGGCGGCTGCGGTGGTGGGGGCGGCCAGCGGTGGTGGTGGGGGCGGCCAGCGGTGGTGGGGGCGGGCGGCAGGTGCGGTGAGCACTGCTGACCTGGCCGGGCAGTGTACTTACTTACATAGCAGCAGCGGGGACGGGCAGCGCAGTGGCGGCTATTATATTTTGAAAATACTTGTCAAATGACCGGCCGCTCTCTGATTGGCCGGAGAGCTCTCAGCCAATCAGAGAGCGGCCGGTCATTTGACAAGTATTTTAAAAATATAATAGCCGCCACTGCGCTGCCCGTCCCCGCTGCTGCTATGTGTAAGTACACTGCCCTGCCAGGTCAGCAGCGCTCACCGCACCCGCCGCCCGCCCCCACCATCGCTGGCCGCTGCCCGCACGCACCACCGCCCGGCCAGGTCAGTCAGCCGGTGCTCAGGGACCCGCTGCCCGCCCGGTGTCTGCATGCATATGCCTGTCAGGTGGCAGGCATATGCATACAGGGAGGTCGGACGTGATCGTATGTACAGACCGTCCGACCTCCCTGATCCCGTCCGATGCGCACGGGACCGCGCATCGGATCGGATCAGATATCACACACATACGATTTTGGGCCGATTTCATCCGATTATCGGCACCAAGTGCCGAAATCGGATGAAATCGGACCAAAATCGCATAGTGTATGGGGGCCTTTAGACAGGCTGATCGAGGCCAGAGCTGATGTCACACAACCTCCATTACAGCACCTGGGCATGCCTGCATCTTTTTGGACACACCCAGAAAATGGCAGGTATTCACCCCGAAACACCAAACTCCTGTCAAATTGTGAGGGGATTGTGATTAAATATTTGTATCACTATCTTGGCTTGTGCATGGGCCCCATGATCCATACGCATGCACAGTAATTCGATAAACAGACTGCAAATTTGCACATCAGGGAACAACTCTGAATCAGGCCCTATAGTATATGTGATGAAGAACAAAGGCAGCAAAAATTAGCAACACTTTGTGCTGATATAATGATACATTGGCCGAACATAAACCACTGTCATGAAAGATTTGCATGACAAAATTTAGAACAAACTATCTCAAGGTTACAGTTTTCCCTTTTCTGAGGGCGACCACCTATTTATTGGAAACTGACCAATATAAAAGTATAAATATCTTCAATGTGGAAACATGTGGGGGACTGTTGGCCAGGGTGGCAGATTCCCATACTGTATAGATTCAGGCCTGCCACTCTGCATGGAAGAAACTCTAGAAAGTAGGGCGATACGCTAAGCCAGGGGTGGGGAACCTTTTTTGTGCCAAGGGCCGTTTGTATGGGGAAAAAATCCTTCGGGGGCCATATGTAAAAATGTCTCATGGTGCGTACACACGGGTGCAATTTCAGCACATATCGCTGGGAATATGGTTGCTGAGCGACCATATTGCCAGTGATTTGTGTGTGCTGTCGGCGATGAATCGCCGGGTGCGCACTCCCGTGTGCAGCCCCTGATGGTCGCTGGTCGCAGGAGCTTGATCCTGCGATCAGCTATTTCCCTGCCTCTTCCCCCGGCAGAGTCTCCTGATTATCAGCGACCATCTCTGGTCGCTGATGAACAGGAGAGACACTCAGCAATATATTGCTCAGCAATATATTGCTAGCAATATATTGCTGAGCAATATATCTCCCCCGTGTGTACGGGGCTTTACAAATTGTCCTGCTGCAGCAATCCCACGCTTCGGCGGCTCCCGTTGAATAGGACTGACAGTCTCCAGATGCTGTTGATTAAGAGGAACCTTGCGAGAACTACCGACCTCTCGAGAGAATTCCCCTCTACTTGACTCCCGGCAAAACCACCTGGTGGGTAGGAGGGCCACTCAGACGGCTCTGGGGGCCGCATTAGGCCCCAGGGCCTGAGGTTCCCCACCCCTGCGCTAAGCCTATAGAGGTGTACACACAGTGCGATTCGTTCTGGATAGAATTGCACGGCAAGGAAAATGCATTCCATTTAAACTATATAGTACAGATCTGTTACTATTTTTCTATAAAGCTGTGTACACACAGGGGCGATATATTGCTCAGTGTCTCCTTTTCATCAGCGACCAGAGATGGTCGCTGATGAAAGGGAACCTCCGACAGGGGAGTCACAGAGGGAATCAGCTGGTTGCAGGAGTTGCTGGTTATCATGTAGTGTTCTAGATTGGTTACTAGCATTGCTCAGTGTGCTGAGGGAAAAAATGTCTTGTTTTACTTAACCAGTATTTAACCCCTCCCTCATGCACCTGGGAAATGCTACTGAACTAATTGAGCATCTACCACTATCTGTATGTTGGTTGCAGGAGCAAGCTCCTGCGACCAGTGATCATAAGGGGGCCAAAAAACGGGAGCGCGCACCCGTACACACCTTTAGATTTTCAATTGGGATTGAATTGAAAGCATTCAATTTCCATTCAATTTAAATTCTGCTTATATAAGCAAAATCTAATAGAAATATACACCACATCGAACCAGGGCTTAAGTAATAAAGGAGGGAGAGATAAAGTACCAGGCAATCAGCTCTTAACTGTAATTTCTCAAACACAGCCTGTAACATTACAGTTTATCTCTTGCCACATTACCACACAAATCGCAATTCTGCCTCTTATACTCAACATGCTTTAACACCCCCATATAGAGGTCCGACTTGTCCGAGGAACAAGTCGGACTTGATTTCCCTTCAACTTTGCCGACAGCTACCCGGGAGGGCTACATATTATTTGGCACTTGATTTGCCATTTTATACATGCAATGAATCGATTTGCGATATATCACATGTAATATTACTCCTGGGGAGCTGCCAGTGGGGAACAGACTGCGGTAGCGGCGGGCATTCAAAACACCCATCTGATGCGCATGGGAACGTGCATTGTTTTGGAATGGGTGTAAAAAAAGGGCCGATTTGCACGATTTTCATCAGATATATCGGTCCGAAGCGGATGAAAACCGGCCAAATCGGATCTGTGTATGGGCAATGGAACAGTCAGTAGCTGAGGTAAAAGCACTGGAATTAACCAGTGCATTTCACAACAAGTAGTCTCCGGGCCCAGACTATTTCGGCAGTGATATACAGTATGAAGCTTGTTACCCAAAACATCTACCCACATCTAACGGGCCCTTTATACAGACAATGTCCATATATACCTATCCTCACATCACTTGAAATGGCCCCTTTTAGAGCATCATGGTCATGGACTTTGCTATTTAGCTGCGCTATAATGCTAATCCTAACTACCTAGTACACCATAAGTAGACTAAGGCCGATATCCTAGATGTGATCATTTTTATCTGGGAAAAAAAAAAAACTTATAGCGACTTTAGCCAGAAGGTCATTATTTTGCTGTCCAATTACAGCCCTTTTTTATTACAGATCATGCTTTGGATGCATATACGATGAGAAGAGCTGGATAGTTGGATAGCCCACAACTAATCTATTAGCAGTGGTAAATTACAGCTGGTAATACCGGCCATGCAAAACAGAGGGGAAAAATACACCATCTAGGGTTAAAACACAGGTCAAATACAAGTGACCCTCTCCATTCATTATTATGCTTTATATGCTACATCATCATGTACAGTATGTTATATAAATTATTTTGTTACAAAAATACCAATCCTACTGTAAGTACACTATCAACAAAGTCAATAGGAAAGCTGAAAAAAGTAGCAAAGTGAGAAAAAAAATGCAGTAAAAAAAGGCAAATGACCGGTCCGATATGAGTGACCTGCACCAAGCATCATTATGCTTTAGCCACAACTTTATACAAATTCCCTTGTGAAAGTACCCCTTATCCTGTACATAGTACGGTACTGGCATTATTCAGAGAGGTGTGCAAACCCGCTGGTTTGTATAACTCGTTGTTGTATTATCTAGGAGACCACAGTCAGTAACCCTGAGGTTACTCAGATTTGTCCTATCAGCTCCATAGCCTACAGCAGGATGTCCATGAATAGAATGCAGACCAATGGAAGAAGGTGGCCTGGTCTGACAAAAAGCATTTTCTTTTACATCATGTGAACAGTGTGTGCATTGTTTACTTGGGGAAGAGATGGCACCATTATGCACTATGGGAAGAGGGCAAGCTGGTGAAGGGAGTGTGATGCTGGTAAACCATGGGTCCTTGCATTCATGTGGCTGTTACTTTGACTGTAACACTTACTGTACCTAAACATTGCTGCAGACAAGGTATACCCTTCATGGCAATGATATTCCTGAATAGTAAAGGCAGGAAAATGCAAACCGTCCAATTGCTCAGGAATGGTTTGAGGCAGAAGACAAAGAATTCAAGGTGTACACTTAGCACCCATATTCCCCAGATTTCCATCCAACTGAGCATTTGTGGGTTGAGATTAAAAGTTCATCTTCATTTCATAAGGTTTTTCAGGGGACCCGATTTTATTTTTATGTGATGTAATGTAATGTTTGAAGTCATTACCTATTGTGGTTGTGTAAAGACCCCATAAACTAGGGCGATCCATACGCAATTTGGACTTTTTTCATGTCATTGCAGCAATCAATCATATGAAAAGCATCCACATTGCATGCGATTGACAGCAGGTCCAATGTGCGGTCCAATGCGCATCGCACCGGCTGCAGAAGCAATATGTTGGATTGCGGCCGAGCCGGGCAGCGATCGCATGCAATATATTGCATGTAAAAAGGGCCACATGCGATCCTGCTGCCAGTGATTGTCCTGGGTGGCTCAAGGAGTGATCACGGTCGATTTCTGAGGGAAGAAGTCACCCTTGTGTTTGCCTAGCTTTAGCGTTATTTAGAGATTCAGTAAAATAAGCATTTTGATCCTATATTTATGGAATCAGATTTTCCACGGTAACGTATACCATACCTCGTTTCAGACACCATATCCCTACTCAAATAAAAAAACTAATTAACTCATTTTTGAGAGATAAAGTCAGTTAAACAACACTACAAGAATCAAATCTGTGCCTCTATAACATCCAAGTATCTGTTTTGCACTAAATCGTCATATGCACTTCAGGACAACCTCCTCTCTTGCCTAAGAAACACCCCTGGGAACAGGGGCTGGCTGGCAACTTTCAGCCTGGAGGGCAACACAACCAGGTGGCCTCTGCTATAGCCGTTGTTCCGCCTCCCTCCCATAGTATTATTGTTCCTGATGCTGCACTTATTCTATCATATGGTGCTGTTACATGTAGCATACAGCAACATATTCTGTAGGGTACTAATATATATAACCAATAGATAAAAAGAGTCAGGCCAGTGTATGTATGTGTCTTGACAAACCCTGAATGGGGGTAGTAAAAGCTATTGCTGGGTGTGGTGAACCTACAAGTGTCACAAGTATATCTATAAATATGATGCTACAGTTACCTCTCCACTACCTCTGCTCTGCTCTGCTCTGCTGTTCATCCTGCAGTTCCCAGCTCCTGTGCTGGGGATAACAGGGGCTGAGTCCAGCCAGAGGATAGCCACTTGGAGGAGGCTGACTTGCACTACTGCCGCACGTGCCGCGCAGCAGGCTGAGGCTCCGAGGATCGCGGCTCTGCTCTCCCCAGGGACATGTGACAGGTTCCTTACTCGCTGCTGCTGCTCCCGGAAGCTGCCACATCTCACCATACAGGGCTGACTATCTTCTCTCTGGCCGGGAGCAGCAGCAGCTTCACACGGGGATCTCTCCGTCACTGTTATATCTGCAACACACACCTCCGTATCACCGCGGCTGGCGCTGGTTATCCTCGTAATACTGTGCGGCCTGGTAATATTCTCTGCACGTCCCCAGCCACCAGACATCTAAAGCTGGTCCTAGGACACTGAAAACATACTGGCCTGGGGGGCATATGGCACCCTGCCTCCCAGCCCAGCCCGCCACTGCCTGGGAATATAATATTCATATAGCAAGCCATACCCGACCGACAAACACTAGGAGCCATCCAGCCAGGTAACAATTAACCCCTTCACGACATTTGACGTATATATACGTCATGGCCGGGAAGTACTTCCCGACCGTTGACGTATATATACGTCATGGCTTAAAACTGTCACTGCGTCTAGAGACGCAGTGACAGAGGGACGATGTCTGCTGTCCCTGACAGCAGACATGTCCGTGCATGCCCAGGGGGGGCGGCGATGCCGCCCCCCCCGTCGGCGATCGCTGTGATTGGCTGTTCATTGTGAACAGCCATTCACAGCGTTTTCTGTGTCACCGGCGAATAACGTTTGCCGGTGACACGGGATCGGAGGTGATTGGTGCTGTAAAGTACAGCACCAATCACCGCGGGGTGTAAGGGTGACACTGGTGTCACCCCACCTCACCCCTCCCGCCCCCAAAGGCCGTGATTGGTTCGTCGGACCGACGGACCAATCACAGCCATGGAGGGGGGTTTAAACTAACGGTGACTGCACTGCAGACGCCATTCCGGTCTGGAATAGCGTGCAGTGCGGTCACCGTGCCCAGCTGCCGCCTATACTGACCAGAACCCATCCAAAATACTTACCTGATCATTGAGATTGCTTATGCTTGTGACATCTTGTGACATCCTGTGACATCTTGTGCTGCTGCGATTTATTAGATAGAGAGAGAGTTAGAGAGAGAGAGATAGAGAGAGATAGAGAGGCCTAGTGCTATATTTTGTGCTGCTGCAGTGTGATAGAGCTATAGATAGAGAGATAGAGAGAGATAGAGAGAGATAGAGAGAGAGAGATAGAGAGAGAGATAGTGACAGATTGTGCTATATATTTTTTATATAACTGAAAGAGATAGAGAGAGATAGAGAGAGATAGAGAGGCCTAGTGCTATATTTTGTGCTGCTGCAGTGTGATAGAGCTATAGATAGATAGAGAGAGATAGAGAGAGAGAGATAGAGAGATAGTGACAGATTGTGCTATATATTTTTTTTATAACTGACTGCTGCCCCCCCTTTTGTGCTGATCAGTATAAATTAACTGATCAGCAACTTTTTGGGGGCGCAGGTTTTTTTTTATATATAGATATACCTGTCAGTGCTACTGCTGCAGTGTCATAGAGTGATAGATAGTGAGAGATAGAGAGATAGAGAGAGATAGTGACAGAGAGTGATAGAGAGTGCTAAATTTTGTGTCTGCTGCCCCCGCCTTTTGTGCTGATCACTATATCTGAGGTGATCAGCAACTTTTTAGGGGTGCAGAGGTTTTTTTTTTTATATATACCTGTCAGTACCACCAAAGGTTGTGCACCTGCTGCCCCTCACTGGTAATCAGTGTCGCATCACTGATCACCTTTTTTTATTTTTTGTGAGTGCTGTGGGGTCTTTTTTACATTTTTTTTTTACACACACTGTGATTTTGTGTGTGTCCTGTGGCCACTGTGCGCTGATCAGTGACGTACATCACTGATCAGCTTTTTCGGCACAGGGTTGATCTATTTTATTTTTTTTTTAATCAAATTCCTGTTGCCTTTGAGCGCTGTTCAGTGACGGACGTTACTGACCAACATCTGTGCTCAATTTTTGGCGCAGGACCTTTTTTTTTTTTAACCCCTTCCATTTTTTTTTTTTTTTAACCCCTTCCATTTTTTTTTTTTTGAACCCTTCAATTTTTTTATTTTTGTATTTTTTTTTTTCTGCACTACATACATACACACTACATACCCCCCGGGTTGAAATAAAGTTTGTACCCCCCCCCTACACTATACACGTGTTGAAACATTTCACTACCAGTAACACAAAAATATAAATGGCATCCCAAATGTCATCCCAAATGTCATCCCAGTCATCCAGGAGAATGTATTCGGTGGAGGAGGCATATGCCATGCTTGCCTCTGACTCTGACACAGCCAGTGAGGCAAGCGGGGAATTTGAAGGATTTGTCTTAAGCTCCTCTTCCTCCTCTGATGATGAGGGACCCCCTCAAAGACGCCCCCGTAGAGCAGCTGAGACCCCCCCCCCAATAATTGATCTCGTATGGACCCCACCACCAGACAATTTTGAGCCCCAGGTTCCTGAGTTTTTGGCCATCCCAGGAATCCAATTTGATTCAACAGGTCTCAGAGAAATTGACATTTTTAAATTATTTTTCTCTGATGATTTTATAAATTTAATGGTGGACCAAACTAATTTATATGCCCAGCAGTTTATTGCTCAAAACCCCACGTCATCATTTGCTAGGTGGACCCCTGTAGATGCAGTAGAGATGATGACGTTTTGGGGTCTGGTGTTACATATGGGCATAGTAAAAAAGCCACAAATTAGGCAATATTGGAGTACAGATGTTCTGTACAGCACCCCATTTCACCGTATGGCCATGCCCCGGGCTCGTTTTGAGGCAATCCATAAATTTATACATTACACCGATAATGCACAGTGCCCACCCAGAGATGATCCCACCTTTGACAGGCTATTCAAAGTCAGGCCGGTCATTGATCATTTCAGTGCCAAATTTGCAGAGCTATACATCCCTGATAAATGTATTAGTATCGACGAGTCCCTTATACATTTTAAAGGAAGGGTTAAATTCCGCCAGTACCTTCCCAGTAAGAGGGCAAGGTATGGGATAAAAATGTATAAGCTGTGTGAAAGCACCACAGGGTACACCCACAAGTTTAGGGTATATGAAGGGAAGGATTCAAGAATTGAACCACCAGAATGCCCCCCCTCCCTCGTAGGTGTTAGTGGAAAAATTGTCTGGGATTTAATGCACCCCTTCCTGGATAAGGGTTATCACCTCTATGTGGATAACTTTTACACCAGCATCCCCCTGTTTAAGGCCCTTGGTTCAAGAGGTACAGCAGCTTGCGGTACTGTGCGCAAGAACCAAAGAGGCCTCCCCAAAACGCACATTGCCCAAGTAATGAGAAGGGGTGAAAGCAGGGGAATATGCACCGAAAATATGTTGTTGGTCAAATATAAGGACAAGAGGGATGTCCTTATACTGACAACAATTCATGGAGACAGTACCACCTCCATCCCTGTACGAGGTACCAGTACCCACACCTCAAAACCAAATTGTATCCTAGATTACAATAAGTACATGGGTGGAGTGGATCTTTCAGATCAGGTACTGAAGCCGTACAGTGCCCTGCGGAAAACAAATATCTGGTACAAGAAGCTGGCCGTGTATATCATCCAGATGGCACTGTATAACGCTTACGTGCTATTCCGTTCTACCGGCCAGAGGGGGACATTTATGCACTTTCAAGAGGAAGTCATAAAGAGCCTAACATTTGGGAATCAGCAGGCAGAGGGCCCCAGTACTTCTAGTACTGGCCCCCGTATTGTACCAGGGCAGCATTTTCCCAACGAAATCCCCTCCACTGCAAGAAAGGGCAGGACACAAAAAAGGTGCAAAGTTTGCTATAAAAAGGGAATAAGAAAGGAAACTATTTTCCACTGTGAAACTTGCCCCGACAAACCCGGCCTATGTATAAAGGAGTGTTTCAAAATATACCACACATCTATGGATTATTAGGTTCATCATTTCACCGTGCTTCGGGGGTCTTGCTAATGCCACATAGCACCCACCATTCATTCCACCAGAATCTGAGCTGCAAAAACCAAAAATCACTCCTTCCCTTCTGAGTCCTGCCATGCACCCAACTGGTATTTTTTGGTCACATGTGAGGCATTGCCGTACTCTGGAGAAATGGGGGCACAGATTTTGGGGTGCTTTGTCTCCTTCATTCCTTGTGAAAATGAAAAATTTTGAGCCAGAAGTACATTTTTGTGTAAAAAAATGTATTTTTTTCATTTTCACTGCCCAGTTGTACCAAAATTGATGAAACCCCTGGGGGTTTGAAATGTACACTATACCCCTAGATGAATTCCCTGAGGGGTGTAGTTTGCAAAATGGGGTCACTTGTGGGGGGGTTCCACTGTATTGGTAATGCAACATAGCACCCACCATTCATTCCACCAAAATCTGTGCTGCAAAATCCAAAAATCACTCCTTCCCTTCTGAGTCCTGCCATGCACCCAACTGGTATTTTTTGGTCACATGTGAGGCATTGCCGTACTCTGGAGAAATGGGGGCACAGATTTTGGGGTGCTTTGTCTCCTTCATTCCTTGTGAAAATGAAAAATTTTGAGCCAGAAGTACATTTTTGTGTAAAAAAATGTATTTTTTTCATTTTCACTGCCCAGTTGTACCAAAATTGATGAAACCCCTGGGGGTTTGAAATGTACACTATACCCCTAGATGAATTCCCTGAGGGGTGTAGTTTGCAAAATGGGGTCACTTGTGGGGGGGTTCCACTGTATTGGTAATGCAACATAGCACCCACCATTCATTCCACCAAAATCTGTGCTGCAAAATCCAAAAATCACTCCTTCCCTTCTGAGTCCTGCCATGCACCCAACTGGTATTTTTTGGTCACATGTGAGGCATTGCCGTACTCTGGAGAAATGGGGGCACAGATTTTGGGGTGCTTTGTCTCCTTCATTCCTTGTGAAAATGAAAAATTTTGAGCCAGAAGTACATTTTTGTGTAAAAAAATGTATTTTTTTCATTTTCACTGCCCAGTTGTACCAAAATTGGTGAAACCCCTGGGGGTTTGAAATGTACACTATACCCCTAGATGAATTCCCTGAGGGGTGTACTTTGCAAAATGGGGTGACTTGTGGGGGGGTTCCACTGTATTGGTGCTTTGGGAGTCTTGCTAATGCAACATAGCACCCACCATTCATTCCACCAAAATCTTTGCTGCAAAATCCAAAAATCACTCCTTCCCTTCTAAGTCCTGCCATGCACCCAACTGGTATTTTTTGGTCACATGTGAGGCATTGCCGTACTCGGGAGAAATTGGGGCACAGATTTTGGGGTGCTTTGTCTCCTTCATTCCTTGTGAAAATGAAAAATTTTGAGCCAGAACTGCATGTTTGTGTAAAAAAATGTAATTTTCCATTTTCACATCCCAGTTGTACCAAAATTGGTGAAACCCCTGGGGGTTTGAAATGTACACTATACCCCTAGATGAATTCCCTGAGGGGTGTACTTTGCAAAATGGGGTGACTTGTGGGGGGGTTCCACTGTATTGGTGCTTTGGGAGTCTTGCTAATGCAACATAGCACCCACCATTCATTCCACCAAAATCTTTGCTGCAAAATCCAAAAATCACTCCTTCCCTTCTAAGTCCTGCCATGCACCCAACTGGTATTTTTTGGTCACATGTGAGGCATTGCCGTACTCGGGAGAAATTGGGGCACAGATTTTGGGGTGCTTTGTCTCCTTCATTCCTTGTGAAAATGAAAAATTTTGAGCCAGAACTGCATGTTTGTGTAAAAAAATGTAATTTTCCATTTTCACATCCCAGTTGTACCAAAATTGGTGAAACCCCTGGGGGTTTGAAATGTACACTATACCCCTAGATGAATTCCCTGAGGGGTGTACTTTGCAAAATGGGGTGACTTGTGGGGGGGTTCCACTGTATTGGTGCTTTGGGAGTCTTGCTAATGCAACATAGCACCCACCATTCATTCCACCAAAATCTTTGCTGCAAAATCCAAAAATCACTCCTTCCCTTCTAAGTCCTGCCATGCACCCAACTGGTATTTTTTGGTCACATGTGAGGCATTGCCGTACTCGGGAGAAATTGGGGCACAGATTTTGGGGTGCTTTGTCTCCTTCATTCCTTGTGAAAATGAAAAATTTTGAGCCAGAACTGCATGTTTGTGTAAAAAAATGTAATTTTCCATTTTCACATCCCAGTTGTACCAAAATTGGTGAAACCCCTGGGGGTTTGAAATGTACACTATACCCCTAGATGAATTCCCTGAGGGGTGTACTTTGCAAAATGGGGTGACTTGTGGGGGGGTTCCACTGTATTGGTGCTTTGGGAGTCTTGCTAATGCAACATAGCACCCACCATTCATTCCACCAAAATCTTTGCTGCAAAATCCAAAAATCACTCCTTCCCTTCTAAGTCCTGCCATGCACCCAACTGGTATTTTTTGGTCACATGTGAGGCATTGCCGTACTCGGGAGAAATTGGGGCACAGATTTTGGGGTGCTTTGTCTCCTTCATTCCTTGTGAAAATGAAAAATTTTGAGCCAGAACTGCATGTTTGTGTAAAAAAATGTAATTTTCCATTTTCACATCCCAGTTGTACCAAAATTGGTGAAACCCCTGGGGGTTTGAAATGTACACTATACCCCTAGATGAATTCCCTGAGGGGTGTACTTTGCAAAATGGGGTGACTTGTGGGGGGGTTCCACTGTATTGGTGCTTTGGGAGTCTTGCTAATGCAACATAGCACCCACCATTCATTCCACCAAAATCTTTGCTGCAAAATCCAAAAATCACTCCTTCCCTTCTAAGTCCTGCCATGCACCCAACTGGTATTTTTTGGTCACATGTGAGGCATTGCCGTACTCGGGAGAAATTGGGGCACAGATTTTGGGGTGCTTTGTCTCCTTCATTCCTTGTGAAAATGAAAAATTTTGAGCCAGAACTGCATGTTTGTGTAAAAAAATGTAATTTTCCATTTTCACATCCCAGTTGTACCAAAATTGGTGAAACCCCTGGGGGTTTGAAATGTACACTATACCCCTAGATGAATTCCCTGAGGGGTGTACTTTGCAAAATGGGGTGACTTGTGGGGGGGTTCCACTGTATTGGTGCTTTGGGAGTCTTGCTAATGCAACATAGCACCCACCATTCATTCCACCAAAATCTTTGCTGCAAAATCCAAAAATCACTCCTTCCCTTCTAAGTCCTGCCATGCACCCAACTGGTATTTTTTGGTCACATGTGAGGCATTGCCGTACTCGGGAGAAATTGGGGCACAGATTTTGGGGTGCTTTGTCTCCTTCATTCCTTGTGAAAATGAAAAATTTTGAGCCAGAACTGCATGTTTGTGTAAAAAAATGTAATTTTCCATTTTCACATCCCAGTTGTACCAAAATTGGTGAAACCCCTGGGGGTTTGAAATGTACACTATACCCCTAGATGAATTCCCTGAGGGGTGTAGATTGCAAAATGGGGTCACTTGTGGGGGGGTTCCTAACTTTTAGCATCTTATGGTGCCTAGAAACCTACATGGTGCCTAAAAAATAATCTCATAAAAAGGAGGCTCCAAAATCAAGTAGGTGCTCCTTCTATTATGAAGCCTGTGGTTTGGTCAACGTGCACACTAGGGCCACATATAGGATATTTTTGAAAACAAAAGAATTGGGGGAATCAATTTTTAGTCACATTTCTCTAGTAAAATCTACTGTATTCGTTAGAAAAATGTATTAAAATTGAAACTCTGCAAAAAAAAAGAAATTTTGAAATTTCACCTACACTTTGTTTTAATTCCTGTGAAACACCTAAAGGGTTAACAAACTTCCAAAATGCTGTTTTGAATACTGTGAGGGGTGCAGTTTTTGAAATGGCATCATTTATGGGGGTGTCTCACATACAAGTCCCTCAAAGTCACATCAGAACTGAACTGGTCCCTAAAAAAATCAGTGTTTGAAATTTTCATGAAAATTTGAGAATTTGCTATTCATATTGTAAGCCTCCTAGTGTCCAAAAAAATTAAAAGGAAGTTGAAATAATGATGGAAACATAAAGTAGACATATGGTCTATGTTAGTTATTAACTATTTTGAGTGGTATGATTATTTGTCTCACAAGCAGAAAATTTAACATTTTGCAAATTGCTAAATTTTCCATTTTTTCACGATATTTTGGTATTTTTCACAAAAAAACACAGACTGTATCGACGAAAATTTACCACTAACTTGAAGTACAATGTGTCACGAGAAAACAATCTCAAAATCACTGGGATAAGTAAAAGCAAAAAAAAGTTATCCCCACTTAAGTGAGACATGTCAGATTTGAAAAAAAGGGCTCTGTCATGAAGGCACAAACTGGCTCTGTCATGAAGGGGTTAAGGCACGTTTCACATATTATCAACGTTAATGCTGAGGAAGAAAGAACATTCTCCAGCCATGAAAAGCTCCAGCTTTTCTCCAGCCTTCTGTATGTGGGGGAAAAAGCATACCGGCCACAAGCGTCTGAATCAGGCTCAATGTTTTATAACCAGGCATTGGATTTCTACCAAAGTATAGAACTGGAGGGGATGCTAAGCAAATGTATACAGATTATCTTAAGGTGTGTCACTTTAATGACTACTCTTCTCCATGCAGGCAGCACAGTCTTGCTTTGTGCCGAATCCAAATGACAGACCTAACAATATTGCAGAATATAACAAACACCACCACAAACAAAGCAATGATACCTGCAACAACTGTACCTCTGCTATGAAAAGAGTAAATCTCATTATACAGATGTGGCCTTCTACATCTAGCCTCAGTACAGCTCAGAGCGGGAGATGCCTGTCGTGACTGAGTTTGTTGTTAGATGCAATGTGATGCAGCCAGGATGCACCATGAGACTGCTCATTAATTTGATATGTGCCACTTGTATATCTGTGTGCGATTGAGTCTGTATAAGAAGCATACCTGAACTTATCAAGTAGCAAGCGGGACAGATTAGCATGATTGCAGCAAACATATACGAGGACACATATGTACAGTATATGCTGTAACTCTGGCATGCCCAAACTGTGGCCCATAGCTTTAGCATTCCCTAATAGCAAAACTGTGACAAGGCATGATGGGACTTGTAGTTTCACAACAGCTGGAGGAGCATAGTTTGAACATGGCTGCTATAAATGATCTTTTAGCAATAAAGACAATTGTTTTATACATGTAGGCACAGATTTTATCTGTAATTCCTTTATTAACCAACCCAGTTGGAACATGTAGATAAAATCTTGATTCCTTCCTTTCATTTACAACAGGTCTTGTTGCATTACGAGGGGACGTTTTTTTCCTGAAAGAGCACTTTATGATGCCAACAAGTTCCTGGTGACAATGCCAAGATGTTTTCCAGTAACTACTTGGAAATACACTGCTGGCTCAGTTAACACAAAAGTGTTTGCCAACTAACATGCCTGGTACAAGTGTGTAACACCAATCTGTGCATCATTGTTGATGTAAGTAAATATACTGTATGCACTTACTGTAATTCTCTTCATATCCAGCTGTCGCAGCTGCAGCATATGTCCTAGAATGGATTGCCTGTACCATGGCTCTTGAGCTATAGGGTTGCCATCAAGTGTAACATCTGAAAGCGATGTTGAGTCAGCAAGGCACAAGATGTCATTGATTCTGTAAAGATATATAAAAAGAGAAGCTCAGGCTGTGTAAGTGTATATTTATCGAATATTACGTGAAATGCCTAGAACGAGATCATTATATATTGAAATAACAATTAAGTAAGTATTTTTCCCCACCACGGCCTAGTGGATGGTAGGGCATGAAATATTGCCTGTCAGCAAATGTCGGCTCAAAAAATTGTGAAAAGCCCCATGTCGACCTTCAGTCGTGTCAACCTTCAGTCATGTCGACCTAGTGACCATATCCCCTTTGGAATTAGACAAGTACGATACCAGTTACTTATTACTTTGTCATTTTTTTCTTTGTCTGTTATACAGAATAACGGGTTGAGTACAGGATCCGCTTAGGATGCCAGCAGTCACAACCCTAACCCAATATGGAGGATTCCGACACCTCCTAGGTAAATATCCTAACCCTGTGCATCTATCCCTTAACCCCCTACCTGCAGCATAACCATAACCCCCCCCCATCACCATCTAACCTTAACCCCCCCCCCTTTGTGCCTAACCCTTAATACCCTCTTTTGCGGCCTAAACCTTACCCTCCCTCCCCCACAGCCGGCCTTCTCACCAGTGTTGGGATAACATCACTGGTTTTTACACAGCTGACACCCCGAATTTCACCTTTTCCCAGAAGATATCACTTATACCCCTTTTACACCAACACATAACCCAGGTTGGACCTAGGTTGAACCCAGGTCAGCGTTGGTGTAAAAGGGGCCAACCCAGGTCCAGTAACACTGGTCTCCTACCCAGGTCCTGACCAGGGTTGAACACTGGTTGGACCTGGGTTGTGGGCGGTGTAAATGGTCCCAACCCAGGTTGGGACATCCGGGTAGTGCTGAAAGGATACCAGAAGTGCTGGACACATTTCCACAGTGCGCCGCAGTGGCAAAAGACAGCAGCCAGGAAGGATACGGGCAGTGCAGACAGAAATCATAATTGGATGCAGTATCATTTATAGATATTTTTTTTTGGGGGGGGGGGGGTGCAGGGGGGAGCACATGGGAGATTTGGTCTGCTGCTGCAGGGGAAGGGGCTGGGGAGAGCACATGGGTGATGCTGAACTTTTATACCGCTATGTGTGCTTGAGCACTGAATAAAATTTTGAAAAATATTTTACAAAATAAACAAACCAACATTTTTCAATGCTAACTAGTCATGTCTTTTAATTTTTATTTTAAATCATTGAGGGAAGGTTGGCTGGCTTTATCAGTTCTAAAATGGACATTTTTAATGTCATCCATAGGGAAAAGCAGGCTGGCCCAGGTTCAGTGTAAACGGTGCAGACCTGGGTCACAGTGCTGTGTAAATGGGTTAAGCTGGGTCCAACCCTGGAAACGCTCATGTTCAAAGACCAGGGTCCGACCAAGGATTTTGGTGTAAAAGGGGTTAGTGTCAACAGATTACCACCCAGACTGATCTCACATTTACAATCTAAACAAATATCATGTACTGGTAAGAGCTAAGAACATTACGTACAGTGGACTACAACTCTTGGTCTATCATCAAAAAAATGGTCTGATGTTTACATTTTTAAGCAGAGAATTAGAAGAGTGGTGGCACAAGAAAATAAAGATCAGTGGGTTCTTTTGGTCTTATTAAAGTTTGCTGTAGGGGAAGTCAACTGGTGTCAAGAGTCTGCAGACAATTTGAGCTACTTTTTTGGGAAGAGTTGTTGCTTAGAAGACCTCACAGGGTAACATTTGTATTCTTAAAATAGGATTCAAAGCAAACAAATCCCAAAAAGCCAAACATAGTTCAGTTGTGTCATGTTACCATATTCCAGAGGCTAGACAGGCTGCAGGAGGTTGAGATTATACAGTATGTGATAGAGCAATCAACCAGTAATGGTCCTATAATGTTGCTCCTCCATTTGAGAGACCAATCAGAATAGACAGTTCTTGATATTCTCAGACTGTGGGTAAGTACCATATTGTCATTTGTATTTCTTACCAACTTGTGCACTAGTCCTCTCCTTTTCCCCTCCCCTTTCTATACTAACAAAAAAACGAAGGAGGTGATTTGATTAGCTCGGTAGCTTACCGGGCGCCTGTGACGCCCCCCCCCCCCCCCGCCAAAGGAACCTCACCCCCGCCGCCGATTCCCCGCTTTAACACGAGAGGATATGTAACAAAGACACATACCCTCGCATGTCTCCGCTGCAGGAGAAATCATTCGATGATCACCGACCATCGAATGATTTCTCCTAGATTCGCAAATGATACCCCTTTCAGACAGAAAAATCCCCAAAACCCAGGTATTTCCCGGATACAAAAACCCGGGTAAGACTCAGCTAAAAGCTCTGACCCCCTTTCACACAGCATGAAAAACCGGGTATTTCCCGTGTTGACCCCTTTCACACAGAAGCCTGATTTTTCCTGCAATATACTGTGTCATAAGAAAAGGACAGTTTTAAAGGCACACAGAGATGAGGCCATGAAAAGTGAGTGGTGACTGCTCACTGCATTGCATTAACCATGGCAAGACACAAGGATATGTTGTGAACAAGTTTTATTGTTTTTATATACTGGAAGGTACATGTTATCTCACATGGCTGTCAGTATATTTGCAATGTTTGAGTACACTGTGGCATCTTTGACTGTCCCAGTCATCTGTTTGCCGATCTCCTCCTCACCTCTCACTGCACGCAGCTCTCACCTCTTGCTTCTACCAGTGGGCCATGCTATCCTTTCTTCAGCTCCCTAATGACCTCAGAGACCAGCCCCATTGCCATGCCCTCCCAGCCAATCAGAGAGGCCCATCCTCACAACCAATAAGCTAGCACCCCACCAGGAGAGCCAATCAGGGCCTGACAATGTGTAATAATCCCAATAACCCGGGTCGCACCCTTTCAGACAGCCTGGGACCCGGGTTTTTGGAATTCAGACCTGGGAAAAACCCTGGTAAATTCCAGGGTTGAAGCCCTGGTATTTTAGACCCGGGTTGACCCTTTCAGACAGAAAAAAAACCCTCCTGGACCAGGGAAATTCCCGGGGCTTTTTTTTCTGTCTGAAAGGGGTATAAGTCAGTGGGAAATTACATATTTGCGAGCGCCGGGAAGAAGATGGGGTGGGTGGCTGACGTACTGTGACATCAGCCACGTGCCCTGGTAGACATTGCCCCACCCACGTACCCATGGGAATGCCCAGCATTTTCATGGGGACGCCCATAAAATGCAGGGCTTTCCCTGTCCCTGCTACCGTCCGCCCCGATGTATGCGAATGGCTGGGTAACTATGCAAGTCACCAAAGCCATTCACAAAGGAGGTCTGCACATGCGCATAATAGACCATGCACATATACATACAGAAAAAGACAGCAGATCACAGGAACTTATAATCCCTATATAATACAGAAAGTGGCTAGAACTAGCGGTGGTGGTAGGGGGCACTAACCAAAATCTTGCCTAGGGCATTATATTGGTTAGGACAAGCTCTGAGGAGGAAAAGCATAATACTGTGTAAGCAATTGCTTATGCATGTACTAAGGGCAAGACATATGAATAAAACCCAAGGGACTGGCATACGGTGGAACCTATAGGGGAGTGTGTATATATGTATGTATGTTTGTTAATAAAATTCTATATTACTGGGTGTTTCTATTTTATTAAGTTAATGGTTCTGTCATTGGACTACAAGTACCAGTAGCCCATTAATGCCCCACATGCTGGGACTTGTGGTTCTCCACGTCCCAGCATGCAGATGAGGCTCGCTGGTTCTAGTAGTTCTACAACAAAACCCAATACTTATTTCTATTCTTTTTTTTACACCTTACCAAGGGTGGCCTGGGGGGGGGGGGGGGGAGGAGACACCCATTTTTTGAGCGGTCCCCACTCCCACAGTGACCTAGCACAGGTTTAATTCTTTGGCCACTGGACCTTATAAAATAAGTGTTCTCCGGTTTTGGCATTACCATGATTGCTGTTGGAGCCTATGATGGTTTAAAAAATATGAGGGACACACGGCCATGGCCCAGGCCATATACGGCCAAGTTTTAATCGATGGTGTACTCATTCCTACCCCTGAATTGGGCTGAAATTGTGGTTCGTAAAAATGTCAATTCAGCCAAATTTGGCTGATAGTAAATCACCTGAACGGCTGATCAGGGCCGTATTTGACATGGAATGGGTACCAATGGGTGCATTCGTACCCATTCTATATTAGTAAATTCCCCCCAGAAAGAGAAAGCTCAGCCCCTCTGGCTTCAGAAAACTCTTTTAGTGTCAGCTTTGAGGAAGCATCACACTTAAGGTGCATAAACACTGTACAATTTGACCATTTTCGTTCAAAGACATTTCCCTTGATGAAAGATATTGGCGAAAGACGAAAGATCTAGCTACAGTTTAGAGCAGGCATGTCCAAACTATGGCCCTCCAGCTGTTGTGAAACTACACATCTCAGCATGCCTTGTAATAGTTTTAGCATTTCCTGATAGCAATACTGCGGCAAGGCATCATGGGACTTGTAGTTTCACAATAGATGAAGGGCCATACTTTGGACATGCCTGGTTTATAGGCTCTTTGAAAGACATCCAAATTGAGCTGCATGCACAGTTGACGAACAATCTTGATGAACAACTGGCACATCATCATTCATCGTTCGTCTGTCGTCAATATCCTTTGTCAACATCTTTCTGTTATTATTAAACATTTCTGTAATATTCGTTATCCAGTTAAATGATCAATAAACAAATTGTGTAATAAAATAAAACGCAAACCATATGTTCATAGAAAACTATGTACACACTGTACAATTTTTTTGACCAATTTAGTTGAAAGACATTTCCCTTGACGAAAGATATTGGTGAAAGACGAAAGATCTAGCTACAGTTTATAGGCTTTTTGAAAGAGATCCAAATTGGGGTGCATGCACAGTTGATGAACAATCTTGACGAACAACTGGCAGGTATGCGCATCATCATTTGTTGTTCGTCTGTCATCAATATCTTTTGTCCAGGACACTGGGTTCAATGGAAATGTCTTTCAACAAAATTGGTCAAAAAAATTGTACAGTGAGTATGCACCTTCACTACTCATGGCATACTAGTGTGGTTGAAAACCACTGTCACGATCGTGTAGCAGCACATTTACTAATCCACTCTTTGTAATAGCTAGCCATCCAGAAGTTATATAATCACACAATAAATATACTGTTATTATTATACATTTCTGAAATATTTGTTATCCAGAAAAATGATCAATAAACAAATTGTGTAATAAAACAACACGCAAACCATATGTTCACAGAAAACTGATGCTTGTAAAACAGACACACCAGGCCCACCAACTGCTACTTCTGCAGGTTGCTGATCTGAGGGAAAGTGGCTAGAATGGATACTGCAGTATTATGTCATTGTCATAACCTGCATGAACAGGGCAGGGCACAGAGTTGTTACATACTAATAAGTTTCTATATCCAGCCACTTTAAATACTATAAAATCTTTTTATCCAGAATAGTGTATGGTGCAAAAAAAACTGACCTATTAATGTCATTCTAAATACATTGCTATGTTAATGTTGCAGTGAAATTAGAACTGTTACAGTATTTGTATCTTCTATATTAATCCAGATAAGTCACAGTACTCTAGAAGAGTAGAAATATAGACACCAATGGGATTTGTACGAGTGTGTGACAATGCTCCAGACAGTATAGAATGCCCTTAACCCTCTGTAGTCTGCTACACTCAACTCCTCAGCTGTGCTGACATTAATGCCTGGGTACTTAACCATCCGTGCAAGTCCTGGATGCACTGCAACCAAACTCTTAACAATTCCAGTGGCCTAAAAAGCCTTCTAGAGAATACCCTCCACAAACCATGCTGCAGATACCTGACAGCCACACAAGCCACACATCTCTCTAATACAGCAAAAAAAGAAAGTACTTTGAGGTACCAGTTCATCAGTTAATGCACTTTGAGCTATTTAGCCAACTATAGTTATGTAGGGTACACACCAGGACGACCTGCTCACGATGCACATCGTGAGCGGGTCGTCAGTGTCTCGTCCGACCCGCTCACGATGACGCGGGAGGGCACGACCCGCTCACGATGTGCACCGTGAGCGGGTCCGATTCGATGGCGACCCGCACCCGGTTGTATGGTCGTCATTGAGATCCTACCTGCAGCAGGTAGGATCTCAATAACGACCGACCGACCCGCGGGACCGCGCATCGGATCGGAATCGCTCCACACCAGCTCAGAAAAGGGCCCAATCAGCACACAATCTGCATCCAATTGATCGGAATCGGATCTAGATTGTGCTGATCGGGCCCTAGTCGTCCTGGTGTGTACCCAGCATTAGGCAGCACATCTACAGTAGGTGTGGCATCCAATGCAGTCACGTCATTCTTATATGTAATGTACAGGGTGGACAGATTATGCAGCATGCCTTTCTTGTTACATTACACAACACTGACAAAAGTAGCTAAGTACAGTAACCCAGCAGTAAATACTGTAAGACACTGAGTAAATAAATATGTGCAGGAACATTCTTACCTTGATATGTTATTAAAGCTGAGATAAAGGAGCTGAAGGCTGGGCAAAGTATCCACATCTCTCTAAAAGGAAACAGATTCACTACATCAGTGAGAGCCTGTGACGTAGCACAGTAACATCTGCTCAGGCGACACAGAACACTCTGCTAATTGCTGTGGTCTTGCTGCTGCATTGATTACTGTTGAGCGTGACGCCCCATTCCTCTGTGGCTAACTGGGGAGTGTTTCTGTTCAGAGAGCTGGTCTGCAGAACCAACTGCACATGCAAGGTGAATAGCAGAGAGATGGGTGGGGAGAGGCAGAGAAGGAGAGAGGTCCTTGCTTTCACTAGCTAATGTGCATTCTCAGCGTTTTACTGCACACTGCCAAGGATGCTGATCAGCTGCAGAGCAGCAAATTGGATTTTATTGTGTAGTACAAACATTAAATAGCATTGGTTGATTGAAATTGGAAATCAGAAATGAGAG
Organism: Crinia signifera; assembly: GCF_055691185.1. Lineage (NCBI taxonomy): Eukaryota > Metazoa > Chordata > Amphibia > Anura > Myobatrachidae > Crinia > Crinia signifera. The sequence goes on along the minus strand of NC_139220.1, from coordinate 218,573,362 downwards.
AAGCTGTGTCAGATGAATATAGTTACAGGACATTTTTTAAACCTATTGTTTCAAGCTTTTAATTTGAATATTCAGAACATTCTCAACAGTTAAATATTTAATTCATTATGATGGCATGGATACAGACATACATAATTTATGGTGCAGACTCATGGTTCAAACCATACTATGTAAGTGATCATTTAAAAGCTGGACCTTATGGAACATGTGCAAATGTGTACCAAATTATATAGATGATCTAGTGTACATTGAATAATAATAATCTTGCTACAAACTTTGATTTTTCATGTAGCATACAGTATATAACAATAGACATGGCACATTCACTCATATTGCCTGTCAAAACAGACAATTATTCCAGCATTTCCTGGAAAGCAGCCATATCTCTGTCCTGACTTACTGTGGCAGTATGCAAACCCTGCACTAGTCGCTAACCACACAGAAGCTGCTATTTTCTACACAACTTTATTGTCACAAACATCAAAACAATAAGTATCCACTCTACACCTAAGCATTTTAAATCAATAGTAAATTTTCCCCATTCATATTTTCTTTTAACGGATAGACTAAAATATGCGATATGTTTTCATGAATTGTTTATGTGAATAATTTTGCATAATATCTGTACTTAAAGTTTCCCAAAATGTATTAAATTGGAAAAATAGGTGAATATGCTGAAGGTGCTTAATCAGGGGAATGAGAAACAAAAACATGCGCCAAGTAATGTTTTCCAGCTCCTTCATGCTTTATTGTCAGGTTTGTTTGTTAGTTATATATTTTAACACTTGTTTAAAATGCTTGCTGGAGTGTTAATATAGATACAGTAAAATACTCAGAGTTGGCACCAGGGTTGAAAAGTGGGGGTGCCCTTGTAATGAGGGGGTGTAGCCTCCCAAAAAGCCATTGTTTGCTACGGTCCAGGGGCATGACCTCATGGGGATGGGACATGGTCTCACAGGATGCCCAGTTCTATCACTCTAGCATTCCCAGCATTCCAGAGGAGATGCTTGGCTGCCTTGAATCTCAGGCAGCACTGCCTACTAGTCTTTGACAGGAGCAGGGCGCTGCACGACAATGTCACAACACAACACATACTGTAGCTTCCGGTCATTGCGAAGAAGCCGGCATTTTGGGGTCACCTGCCGCAATCCCCTTTGTGACACCATTGAATACATTTAATTAAAGTCAAATATAACTATTAAAGATCTTAAGGGAATGCATGCATTTCACCTATGCAGCTTTGCATGATTCTGGCACTTACACCTCCTGCATATGGAGAGGACAAGATAATATTGGCCAAGTACAGTACATGCATTTTAGCTCAATAGCAAACACAGGCTGGCCAGGAGTCACATGTCTAATTAAGCCATATTTGTTATGGGTGGTCAGTGTGGGATGCATATAGAAAATGAAAATGCTGGTCAACAGCACTAAACCGCTTGTCACTGGCTCTTTATACGCACTACTGATGCTGACTGGTACTTTGTTTTCAAGGTTTTAGCATAATGGGGCAGATGTATTAAGCTTTAACAAGAGATAAATCCAAGGGTGATAAGGAGAGATAAACGCAGGGCCGGTGCTAGGGTGTCCGGCGCCCTCCTGCAAACCATAAATTTTGCGCCCTTTCACTAAAGGTGCCCATACACACTGCGAGAATCGCATACGTTATGGGCTAGATCGCATCGCACGGCATGAATGCAATGTGTGTGCGATGAGATCCGAAAGCAGTACAAAATGTATGTGCAGCACTCGTGACTGAGGGGGAAAGGAGGGGAGAGAAGGGGGAGATGGAAGAAGAGGGGAGGAGATAGAGGTGGCGGATTGTTAAGGACTGGCAATGGCACTGGCACAGCACACTGAGAAGAGGGTAGGAAGGGGAGGCCCTGGTGCCTGTTCGTCATTTGATTAACAGCTGACAGGCGCAGGGAGCAATGGGTAGGGGGTGGCATGTCATCCAGGCATTCACAGACAGCACTACATGCCTAAGCGCAAGTGTCCGTGAGGAAGAGGGGGCAGGTTGCAGGAGGAGGACAGTGTGTGCGCGGTGCAGGGAGCTGCTCAGCCTCTCCATACTGCCGCCCGCTGTCAGACAGGCACTGCGGGCGGCGTGCAGGCTGTGTGCACTCGTGGTGCAGGGAACCGCCCGCCCGCTGTCAGACAGGCGCTGCGGGCAGCATGCAGGAGGCAGTGACAGTGAGGGCTGAGGCAGCTTTAGCAGAGCAGGGAGGGAGACAGCGCCTTTTCAGCATGGCGCCTCCCTGCTTTGCAGGAGCTGCTGAGTGGGTAGCGCCGGCCCTGGATAAACGTCCAGCCAATCACCTGCTAACTGCCATGTTACAGGCTGTGTTTGAAAAAAGTCAGTAAGGAGCTGATTGGCTGGATGTTTATCTGTCCTTATCACCCTTGCATTTTTCTCTTGTTAAGGCTTAATACATCTGCCCCAATATGCTTTTGTAGAGTTTATTCTAGTACACTGCACCTTTCAAAACCTGTGCAGTTTCACTTTTCTGGCTCTCCGCTGTGGTGTTTCTAGCACAATCTGGTCTGTTGCTCAGCACTGATATACAGTCCAAAATGTGCTAAAAACACCATAGCAGTGAGTGACACCCCCAAGCAGGAGAGAGGAACTACACAGGTTTTGAAAGGTACAAGGTGCTACATTGAACACTATTTTGTGTCTCTTGAGGCACTATTTTATTTCTACATTATTATTAACAGTTCCTTATACAGCGCAGCAAGTTCCGTTACTCTTTACAACTGGAAATAGGGATAAAACAAACTGGGTAGTTAGTCAAAATGGTAGGAGGGCCCTGCTCGCAAGCTTGCAATCTATATAGACAAGGAGTTGAATCTGTACTTATATGTTAGTTGGGCGCCCACTATAGTAAGTACGCTCATACCCCCACTATCCATGTCGACAAGGAGTTGATTTTATATAGTGTGGCAAGCGCAGCGAGCCACCGAGCCCGAAGCGTGGCGAGCGTAGCATGCCCCGCAAGGGGAGGCGGAAAACTAAGCAAATAGCTTAATGGGCGCCCAACTAACATATAAGTACCATTGAATCTCATGTATTTAAAGTCTTATTAATGTTATGCATATTTAGCAAAAATAAATATAAATGTAAACCTGCCACATATGCTAATGATGCAGACCTGCCATGTTATGTGTTAGCAGCAAGATGGAATATGCATGCCATTGCTACTTTCTTAGTGGACACAAACTGCACCTGCATTTTGGTGCCATTGTGACCAACCTGCGACAGCCCCATAGTACCTTCATTTCAGGGCTGGCACTACCCCCTCAGCGGCGCCGGCAGCACGAAGCCCCATCCTGGCTTTTAAGAACAACCTGGTGAGCGCAGGGACGGAAAGAGGGTGTGTATATATGGAGGAGGGGATGGGCTAAACAGGACAGAGGGGGTGGGGCTACATGGTAGGGAGACTGAAGACTGATGAAAAAGGGAAGCAGGAGAGTATGAGCTGCCAGCCTGAACTAGATGAGTAATGTGTAAGCATACTACAGGCAGCAATTGGTGTGAGCATATGTATAGGCAGCGCTACTACTGTCGGCAACTGGTGTGGGCATTATGTAGAAGCAGCACTACTACGGTCAGCAATTGGTGTGGGCATATGTATAGGTAGCGCTACTACTGTCGGCAACTGGTGTGGGCATTATGTAGAAGCAGCACTACTACTGTCAGCAATTAGTGTGGGCATATGTGTGGGCATATGTATGGGCAGCGCTACTACTGTCGGCAACTGGTGTGGGCATTAAGTAGAAGCAAATAATTTCCAGATCAGTGGAGGAAAGTTGCCAGAATGCCATACCATTGCATACTGGCCCACTTTGACCACTGTCGGTAGGTAAGTAGATAGGTATAGATCTCTATACATGTTACATCTGCCCTACCTGCAGTGCACATGGTTTTGCCCATTTTGAGAACAAATTTGTACTGCAATCAGATCTGAATACGGGCCATTGTCTATGGTACTGGCCTTCAAGTTGCAATTGCCAGCACCAAGTATACATACTCTTGGTGCACAGCCAATATGGGCCCAGAGGCTCATGTGCACTGCACACAACACCATGCACCCATTACAAATATGCCTGTGATCACTACCATTTACTGGAAAAACATGTGAGCCATTAGATTTTTCCTTATACTGGGGACTTTACAGATAACGCATATACAATGTCATCTACAATGCAAAACCAATGCGGTCAATAATGTATAAATGAATGTGACTCTTACCACAAGACTGATGTTGTTATGCCTCAGGTTGAGCTCTGTCAGTGAGTCTAATCCATTTATGTTTTCCACTTGGCTTATTTGATTTCTGGCAAGGTTTAACACTCGCAACACTCCCAGGTGTCCAACATTTTCTATTTTACATATCTGTTAGAATTCAGAACAATTTACAAATAGAGTTTCATGTTAAAATATTCAGCGCTGTGTTATATGACTTAGAGGCTTTTGCCTTGATATACTTATAATTAATGTCCTTTACACAATTTATACAGTAAGTAGAAGATAGAGATAAGATTAATTTACAATTGCTAGAAAGGAAGCATCGTCTCTCTTGTCAAGACAAATCTGATTTCGAATTTTCCTAAACCATTTCTAACTAAACTGTGGGGGGAATTTACTAAGATGTGTATTCTACTCCACATGTGATGTTGCTATAGGAAACCAATCAGATCCTGTTTACTATCTTCTAGAGGGTGCTAAATAAATAAGTAGATTCTAATTGGTTGCCCGTAGCAACATCACATGTGAAGTAGAATACACATCTTAGTAAATTTCCCCCAGTATCTGTTGTAGTCCCTGAATGTGTGCCTGTCTATTCTGCTGCCTCAGGTAGCAAATACAGTGATGATGACCAGGATGCATGTCCCCCTCTTTTCCCAATGCTCAGTGACTAAGTGAAAATGTAATGCTCTGGATCTTGCAAGACTATCCGCCTTCTTCACGGGCTGCTGCAGAATGGATATCTCTGGGTGCCTTTGACTTATTTATCACCAGTTTCTTATATAGCGCACACATATTCCGCAGCGCTTTACAGAGTATAGTTGAACATTCACATCAGTCCCTGCCCCAGTGGAGCTTACAATCTATATTCCCTACCACATGTACACGCACACACAGACATTCTAGGGTTAATTTTGTTGGGAGCCAATTAGCCTAACAGTATATTTTTGGATTGTGGGAGGAAACCGGATTACCCGGAGGAAACCCACGCAAGTACGGGGAGAATATACAAACTCCACACAGTTAGGGCCAAGGTGGGAATCGAACCCATGACCTCAGTGCTGTGAGGCAGTAATTCTAACCATTACACCATCCGTACTGCCCCGTACTAACTTAGACAAGGTGCAACAACCTGCAGAGAAGTCAACACACACACACTAGAACAGGGGTGTCAAACTCAAATTGATCGGGGGCCGCATCAGCAGTTTGGTCACCCACAAAGGGCCGGTTCTATCTGTAGGACTATGTGTCCACTCTTTATTATCATAAATTATTGTCACTGCATTCAATTATTGTATACTCAGCAGTAGCATTTCCCTCCTGCTATTGCTGTGAACTACAGTGCATTAGGGCACACGCTGCCTGCACAGGGGTGCAGCACTCAGTCTTAGGGCATATGTCCTGCTTATTATCATGGGACACAGCAATTAATGATGGGCTGCAATGTGCCAGTGCACACACACACACACACACACACACACACACACACACATAGGCATAGAGTTTGACACTTACCCGCTCTGATGCGTCCACTCCAGTCTGAGCTGCTCCTCCACCAAGGACACAGCAGCGCTCTCACACAGGCGCATTTCCCCCTCCCTCCTGTGAGTAGCGCTCCTCGCACTATCTATCCAGGAGTGGGGGGCAGAGTGCTCCCGGTCACTGTGCAGTGCACACTCAGCAGTAAGTGACCTGGAGCGCACAGCAGCAGCAGCACCATTTACCACGACGGACCTGCTCTTTTCTCTCTCTGGCTCCTATACAGCAGGTGGGAGCGGCGGAGGGGTTGACAACAGGCGGCATTGCGCTAGAGGGCAGACGTTCTCTGGCTTGTAGGCTGCCGCGCATGCGCTGAAGAGGCGGCTTTCTTGTTTAAAAAAAAAATAAAAATCGAGAATAAAAAGGTGAAGGCTGGCGGCGGCTGCGCGGGCCACATGAAGAGGTCTGGCTGGCCGGATTTGGCCCGCGGGCCTTGTGTTTGACACCCCTGCACTAGAACCTGATCAGATGCCAAGAGGAGAACCCATGTATTGCCTCTGGCACAATATACAGGTGAGCACTTCTTCAGTCTGTTCAATAGGTGCATCACCTCTGACAGGCACCACTATTTGCCAGAACTTACACACTGCACCCACCAGTCTGTCCCTGGCCTGACAGTCAGCACAGTGATCCCAGCTCTGATTGCCTGAATCCATAATTAGGAACTGCCAAACAGTGGTTATGCTTACTCTATAAAAAGCTACGGAGGCAACCTTTCTTAATCAAACACTACAGTACATCCATATTAAAATAAGAGTTTCACACTAATAACTCACAACAATATGGAAGAGCTTCCATTCTAGTAAAGTATTTAATGATGGATGGTTGGAGTGTGCTTGTTATCCCTGCAAGCTAGTTTTTAAAACCAACTAATGGAAGAATGCATGATCTATATGGGAGGTAGGATTGATTAAGCCGTTTCATGAGTACCACTTTTGAAAGAATGTTTAGTCAAGACTATGGGTCTATGTACTAAACACTGCAGAGAGATAAGGTGGATAGAGATAAAGTAACAACCAACAAGCGACTTAAGGCCCCCATACACTTATCTGATTTGGGCCGTTTCTGCCCGATTCCGATGGATCGGGCCGAGAAATCAGCCCAAATCAGGTAGCTTGACACCTGATCCAACCTGATGCACAGCCCATTGTGCATCGGGTCAGACCATACAGATTGAACCTGCAGCAGGTTCAATCTGTCGGATTGGATCCATCAGCAGCACATTGCGGGTGCTTTTTAGAACCTGCAATGTATCTGGTCTGCTTCCGTATTGTACTGCACCACTGGCACTCACCTTCCTGTGCATCCTACCTCCGGGCAGTGGGTGCTGAGCGGCAGCAGGTGGGGAGGAGCAGTGAGGTGGGTGGTATTCAGCCGGACTGGCATGCTGGGCAGCAGCCTGAAGGGAGGCCGCTGATTGGCTGAGAGTGCTCTCTTTTGTAATACCTGCTGAGCACCTGCTGCCTGCCCCGCTACAGCTCAGCACCCATAACACTGCTCCTCACCACCCGCTGCAACTTCCTGGTTACACGTGATAAAGCGCATGCAATTTATCACATGTAAAAAAATGGCACATCCAGATCGTATGTGAGCCTCCCCGGGAGCTGTTGGGCGGCTCACAGGAGAATTTTGTCTGACTAATGTATGGGGGCCTTAACGGTCATTTTTCAAACACAGAGGCTGATTTACCAGTGTTTTATTATACACAACAAATTTTAAAACAGATTATTAAGTGTTGAACAAAAAAATAATTATTTTAATAGTGATTATAAAGTGGTACATGGTATATAAGCAAACATGGCCTGTCAAACTGAAAATTTTAAAGAATAGAATTGTCAAAAATATATTTTTATCTATATAAAAGTATGTACAGTTAATTTTTTAAAAATGTAGCACGATGCATAATATAAATGGAGGTTACAAAAATACATTTAAATGGGACTAAAACCAGTACACATAAAAAGAAATACACACAAAAAGAAAAATGTGCTCAGCTATAATGAGGGGTGTACCCTCGGGGAATATCGCCTGGTGGTGATGGTGAGACAAATTAAAAGTCTGTACAGTACAAAATACTGACCTTAATCAGGTCAAGTACTGTACTTCCGTCGGTTTATGTCAATGCATAAAAGGAAATCTGGAAGAGGACATTTTCACTAAATCCAGAATTTTCAGTGCAACAAGTAGCTTCAAGTAAATAGCAATGTGTATAATCTATATATGTCTAGTGTCCGTTTGCGTATCTCCAAAACACTGCCATCTGTTGGCAGTGAGTGAATCTACATCTCTTTCTCTCTCACACATGCACAAACACAGAGGCAATCACAAGGTAGCAGACTAGCTTTCAAAGCATTTACTTCGAGCAGGCTTGCTAATATGAATACATCTGTGAATGTTCATGCAAACCAACCACCAAGGGTGCAACCACCAAAGCCTATGCTTGTTTCAGTGTAGCATCAATCCATCAAATCAGTCTTTCCATTCTATTTCTTTGAGTTTACCACAGTCTGGATAGTGCAGAAGTTGTGCATTCTGATGATGGATTCTTGCAAAAGGAAAGTAAACCAATTTGATGGTGTTGATTAAGATTGTTCTTGGCTGTGAAGTTCATACCCTTTTTGATAACATTACCTGTTCTCACTCAAAAGTTGAAAATTGCAGGCCACCAATGCGTTCCACACACTGTTGCCTTTGCAGATCATTTGTTTCTCACATTTGATGCGGTTATTTGCGAGATGTTTTGAACACTGAAATCACATACAGACAGTATGTGCCCCAACAATGACACATCGTCTAAAGAGAACATTTCCCCTTGTTAGCCACGGACATAACTAAAACTTAGTTTGCCCCTAAAAATATTTTAAAATGATCCCAATGTGCGGTTGTTCATTTTATGCACCCCTAAGCATCTGGGCTCAACTATAGTATTGTCCCTGCTCATACCACTACTCTATGGGAAAATAAGTGGCAGACTAGATGGGCCAAATGGTTATCTGCCGTCAAATTCTATGTTTTTATGCTGTGAACAACAGTTATATGATCGGATTAGCTTCTTGCGGAATAAATCCCCTCTCATTTTGAGATTTTTGAGATCTTATAGCCCCATCTCTTCCTTATAAATACCACCCCATATTACACTCCACTGAGGGCCTAATTATGCAAAATCCGAGTGCACATCCTGAGGACACAGTACCGGTCATGACTCGTAATGGTCACAGCCGAGACCAGGAAGTTTGCATCAGACGACACAGTCCCCAAGCCCGGCATACCTACAGTCAAAAGTATATGCCACTCATTTGAAAAGAAGAAAGGATGGGAGCCTCTTTGTGTGATCTTAATGGATTTGTGCTGCTTTCCCTAGGTGATAGGCAGTGTGTGGTTTGGAGGATGAGGGTTCCCTTTTAAAAAAGCAGATCCTGAACGGCAGATTAAGGGGCTAAATGCAGCAGTGATATGCTGCGAGGCTTCCGCCTTCTTTTAGCAGCCCCATTATGTCACTGGGGTCACCAGACATCTAAAAACCTACAGCGTATAATGGAGAAGGATTCTATTTGGGCAAGGGTTTAGGGGGATTCCAAGTAATGGAAACCCCATTAGTACAAGTCTGAATCCCGTATGGACTCTTGACAACCATGTGGAAGAGAACGGAACAAAATAAAGTGTACTCCATCTTTATGGCACAGGAGGTCAACGGACTGGTTTTCAAGTTTTGAGTGCTTTTTGGTAACCGTTCTCTTGCATATACATCCCTTGATCTTCAAGCTACTCAGAAATACTGATCATTGGTCACAAACTCTACGGTTCCCTAGTTTTACACTGTAATCCAAACAAATCATCTAACATTTTCATATATAGTTCAACAAATATTTGTCTTAAGCATTGCAGAAGACAATTATACAAAAATGTTGTCATTACCTGATTCCCATGTAGATCTAATACATCAAGATTTTTAAGATTTTCCAAATTTGATATTCTTTGAATTCTGAAACACAATTAAGACCAACAAAGTTACAAATATAGTGAAGGTAGGAAAAGTGTTACTACTAATAAACAAAACATGAAAACATAAAACCAGGTTTGTTGCCCATGTAATAAAGTCTCCCTATTTCCAGCATATAATCTCTCCTGTATAATGTTTCCACAAATTAGAGTTCATGACACTGCATATGTCATGGTTGGTACACTACGTTGCAAATTCGCAACGGCATCTGATGTTGAAGATCTGCGCATAAGCATATGCTCATTTGCAGGTCTTCCATGCGGATGCCCTCGGACACTTGCATAGTCTCTGAGGCACGTGTTGCGCTGGGGGATGCGGTCAATATGCCGGCGGTCGGAATCACAACGGACGAAATACCAATGCCGGAATCCCGACCACCGCAATGCCGGCACTTTGTCCCTCTATAGGTGTCCACGACAGCCATAGAGGGAGAATAAAATAGTGTTCCAAGCGTAGCGAGGCACTGGGCCCGCTGCGTGGCGAGCGCAGCGAGCGCACAAGGGGGGGGGGGGCGATCCACGGCCCTCCCTTTTTGGCATTTCAGCAGTCGAGATTCCGGCATCGGCATTCCATACCCAAATCCGCGCATGGGGGGGGGGGGGGGGTGAAGGAGGCATTAGAAAACTCAGAAATCATTTGATGGTCGGCGACCATTGAAATGATTTTGGGCACCCACGCAAGGCTGCAAATGGATTTGGCCTTTGGGGACATTCAGTGGCCAGGGGGGGTAGGATTCGCCATTCCCTAGGAACCCCCAGGTCTGGGCTGACCAGTTTGGGGAGATGATTTTTGATGACAGGGGGAATTTGTGATGTCTTTCTGTTATACAGGAAAGCGTAACCCCCCAAGGCTGGTTCAAACCAGTGCAGATTACTGGGAAAATGGGAACCCCTGCACAGTTTTTCCCCTGATTTTGCAGTACCAGACCGGACTCAGAGGTTAAGGGCTAGTTATGCTTTTGGTGTGTACCCCACACAATTAAAAAAAAAGTGTATTCACTTTTAACCCTATGAAGCACTATACCTATCATAGTGATCGTTGCAGTGCTTTTCCAAAGCATGACCGTCACATGCAGGTTTAGTGTTTGGGTGGGTGCCCCTCAATTTTGAGGTCGATTTTTGGTTGGATAAAAAAAAACATTTAGTAAATCTGACTCTATAGCCACACATGGAAAAGCATTGATGTTTAGCAATATACCTCCCAGACAGCAGTAAGTATACATTAACAAGTAAAATGATTTATCCAATTACTGCTATACAGTGGACACAAGGGGGTCGATTTACTAAGATGCGAGTTCTATAGCAATCAATCAGATTCTATCTATAATCTTCCAGAAGGTGCTAATAAATAAGAAGTAGAACAGTCATTCTTGTGCAACCCCACATTTCTTTAAAATCAAAATATGTAATTGATTAAATCAGAGCCAAAACGGCTAAATAAAATATGTACATGTGCAGACCCAGACCCAACTACATGCCCCTTAACTCCAGCCTCTAATATTCTGCATATAGAGTCGGCTCTACCATTAGGTGGTTTTAGGTAGCTGCCTAGGGGATCCAAAATCTGAAGGTTGCCCCTGAGTGTCACAAAATAAGTGATGGCTCAATCATCCTTGTTGAACTTAATGCAAATGGCAAGTGTTGAACAAAGACACCACCGCCACACTTTCATCTGAGGTTCTGCAAAGTCAGTATTGGCGTGTGGGTGGTGGTGGGAGCGGTAAGCTGAAGTTTTGCTGAGGGTGCCCAAAAAGCCTTGCACCGGCCCGGTCCACTACTCACTGCACAGTTATTACAGTCTTATCTGTACATGGAAATATTTGCATGTAAACTTATACCTGTTCTTTCCAAGCATGAGGACGCGCAAGTATTTCAATGAGGAAAGCCCACATATTTCTTCTATTTGGTTGTCATACAGATCTAAAAATATGAGACGCTGAAGACTTGAAATGTTTTGGATTTTTTTTATAAAGTTATGTTGTAAATATAATAACCGCAGATGTTCTTCATCTTCTATTACAGGGAAAGCAGTCAGTTTTTGCCTGAAAATAAATAAAAAATGATATATAATAAATAATTCAAAAACAACATCATATATAGATATATATACATACGACAGTACAGTGTCAGCTTGGTGTAATTGAAGCCCAGTGATCAGGTATACACCGCAAGCCTGCAAATTGCTTAGCATGGCCTGTGAAAATTTGACAGGACTGCGAATAGCTGCAAATCCATTCGTGAGTCACTGACCATCGAATGATTTTTCCAGTGTGTGCAGTCTGTGTGTAGGCCAGGACTGAGATAGAAACAGGCAGACATCACACTACTTCTCCTAAAACGCTTGGGCACGCCTACGTTTTCCCTAACACTCCCAGAAAACAGGGGTGGGGTCCTGGGGTGCACACCAATTGAGAGGTGCGACCATGTGGAGACCTTTCAGTAGTACTGCATACAAAGACAAGGTTGCAGGTGCACAATTCAGACTCCCAATTTATTAATAATAAACATTGTAATAAAAATTTGCATTTTTAGCGAGGTTTTTCGCATAGTTATGGCCATAAGTAACGGCTTGCCCACAGCGTCCAGGGGACCTCATTAGTCGGGCAAGTCCCTAACATTTTGGGAGTATACAAATCTAGGGCACAGGGTACCCCAAAACGAAGCAGCTGAGTGACCCTAGGGCAACACAAGAGTGACAAAAATATATAGTGAAAAAAGTGAGGATAGGTTAGTGAGAGAGGCTGCTAAAAATAGCAGGGGTAAGTAAGTGAGAGGTAACAAAATGAGAGATAAAGTAGTGAGAGGTAAAGTAGTGAGAGGTAAAGGTGGAAAATGAGTTACATTGAAACAAAACACACGATAGGGATGAAAGTGAATATGAAAAATATCAGATTATTACCTGGTAATATGCTTTCCTCTACTCCACCATGGCAGCCATTACTATGGGTTCCTCCCTTCTGGGTAGTCCTTCGGAAAAGAAAAAAAGACACCAGCCCCTATAAGAAGGCTCCACCTCCCTGCTCCGGTGTCTTGAATTCTCCAGCTTCAATATATAAACAAAAATCATTATTCCACATAACACAATACACAACAATTCTCAAGGGATGGGAATATATGCTGCCATGGTGGAGTAGAGGAAAGCATATTACCAGGTAATAATCTGATATTTCCTCTACCTTCCCCCATGGCAGCCATTACTATGGGTCATACCCCAGCAGTTATTATTTTCGGGAGGGCATACTCACAACCAGCACCGAATTGTTGCCTCCTCGAAATCATAATAATCTTAAATCATAGTTTCAGAGAGCTTCTTCAGACTTTCACAGAGCTGCGCTAAGAACCTTCCTTCCGAACTTAGCGTCTGCTGAAGACATTACATCCAGTCTGTAATGTTTTGTAAATGTATGTATCGACGACCATCCTGCCGCCTTACATAATTCTTCCACTGAAGCGGATCCTTTCTCCGCCCAGGAAGCGGCCATCGCTCTTGTAGAGTGTGCCTTCAAACTCACAGGTGGCTCTCTCTGCCTTACTTGATACGCTTTAAGGATACAATCCTTAATCCACCGTGCCAATGTCGCCTTTGAGGCCATTTGTCCCTTCCTAGCACCAGCTGTTAGCACAAAAAGATTCTTGACTGTTCGAACTTCTTTTGTTCTCTGAACATAAACCCTTAGCGCTCTCACAATGTCCAGGTTATGCAAACGCCTTTCCTTTTCGTTTGCAGGGTTCATACAAAAAGAGGGCAAAATAATCTCTTGATTTATGTGAAACTCTGTCACAACTTTTGGTAGAAATTGTGGATTAGTTCTTAGAACTACCCTATTCTCAAAAAAATTTAGAAAAGGCTCTTCCGCCCACAACGCCTGTAATTCTGAAATTCTTCTTGCAGACGTAATTGCCACCAAAAATAAAACCTTCCAGGAAAGAAACAATAATGAAATTTCATGTAAGGGTTCAAACGGCGGTTCCATAAGTACTCCCAGTACCAAGTTCAAGTCCCAGGGTGCCATGGGAGATCTAAATTTAGGCTTTAGTCTTCTTACCGCCTGAATAAACCTTCGGACATACCTGTCCCCTGCCAAGTCCCAGTCCAACATTGCCGACAGGGCTGAGACCTGTACCTTCAATGTACTTAAGGACAGTCCGATCTGCAGTCCTCCTTGCAGAAAACTTAGTACTGATGTAACTTCCCTTGGTGACTGCAGTTTCTCCTTACACCTTGATACGTATTTCTTCCACACTTTGTAATATGCTGCAGAAGTGGATCCCTTCCTAGCCTTGAGCAGGGTTTGGACCACTTCCCCTTCAAAACCCTTCTCAGTCAATGACCTGGTTTCAACCGCCAGGCCGTCAACTTCCAGGTCAAAGGTTGCGGTTGACATATTTGCCCCTGAACCAGAAGATCGGGTCTTGACGGTAGCTTCCACGGTTCTTCCACTGCCATCTGGCGTACTGAAGCAAACCACGCCCTCCGTGG
>NC_139220.1:215999792-216023895 GCF_055691185.1 Crinia signifera | reverse complement strand
TTCACACGTATTATGTGTCCGCTCGCAGGGCTCGCTGTGCTCGCCACACTTTATAAAATTAACTCCACGCCGACGTGGATAGTGGGGGTATGAAAAGGTCGGAGGACACGCAACGCTGCCGTTTGCAACGGTTCGGGTTGACGTTGACCGTGTCGTTGCTTTAACAATGGGGGGGGGGGATTTGACATAATAATTAACAATCAGGGTGGGTATACAATTAAAAATCGGGTCCGGGGGGCATTTAACATTGGGTCCAATGTAAAATCGGGTCTTAGGGACCATTTTTACATTGGGTCCAATGCAAAAATCGGGTCGGTCGCGTCACATCGCATCGCATGCCATTATAATGGCATGCGATGCGACCGATTTTTAAATTGTATTAAAAACGTCTTTAAAGCCTGAAAATCAGGTTGGTCGGGTCTGATCGGGTCCCATCGCATACCTTAAGTTAAAGTATGTGAGGGGACCCGACGGGCGCCGTGCTAGGAAACAAGCACCAAAACAAATCCCTATATATTCACTCAAGAAGTACCTCTAACTTGCAGAGGTGAAAATAAATCTGGTTCTTTACACTGTGCAAAGGTGTTAATGTCACATGGATATCCAACCTAGCATAATAGTGACTCTCAAAGACTTTATTACACATGGCACTTGTGTGTGAAGGCATTTAGTTACAGACTGCTTTGGAAAATAATTAAGACAAGACCCAGGGAACAAAAGTTAACACCATGTTCTTTTGTGAAGTGGCACTGACAATGTGCCATTAGTGCCAGGACCAGTTATACTATTAGACAGCTTTAGGCAGTTGTATTGATCGATGGCCTCTGGACAATACCGTAGAGTCCACCTTTTATGGTACTGGCAGGTAGGGGAGTTGTGTGCTATTGGGAGAGTATTAATCGATAGCTCATTATGTAAGAGAGTGATATCAGCAGGTGAGGTATAAGGTCTTATTGGTAGGGGTCCCAATAGGTTGGTTGTTCTGCCTGCCCACCCCCTTCCCTCCATAATCCTTAATCCATACCTGGGTGCTCT
This sequence comes from Crinia signifera, assembly GCF_055691185.1. NCBI lineage: Eukaryota > Metazoa > Chordata > Amphibia > Anura > Myobatrachidae > Crinia > Crinia signifera. The sequence goes on along the minus strand of NC_139220.1, from coordinate 216,022,860 downwards.
CAGTGGTCACGGGTCTTATCAGTAGAAATTGTTGCTGTGACCTGTCACCCAATACCTCTAGGTCTCTGCCACCAGGGCTGCCACAGAATGACATTTGCTGTTATACAATTATTTATTATGTATTTACATAAGAAACATACTGTAAAACCTTATACCCCTTTCACACCAGCCAAATTTCCTGGGTTGGGCCCAAAATCCTGGCAAAAATTGCTGGGATTTCAACCCTGCTATGGAACAGGGTTGTTCCCGGGTTCAACCCGGGGACCTGGCCGGTGTGAAAGGGCTAGGGGGTACTTACCCACGTTGCCAGTCCTCGGTGTGCTGTCAGGCCGGGGATCCACACAGGTGGTGGGCGCAAATGACAGGACAGCGGCGGATGAAGATGAGAGGGGAGAGCAAGGGAAAGGAGAGCAAGGGAGAGTGTCATGGAGATAGTGTGTCAGGGAGAGCGAGAGTGTGTCATTGCAAGATAAAGAGACACAGTGTCAGGGAGGGAGATAGTTTGGGAGAGGAGAGAGAGAGTGTCAGGGGAAAAGGAAGTACGCGAGATAGAGCCATGGGTGGATTTAGGTAGGGGGGGGGGGCACCCGGGCAAGCAGCGGCAGCTTGAGATTTGAAATAGCCGGGAGTCCAGGACATGCAGCACTGTGAATACAGCCGGGCAGTCCCCGGCCTTCTGCCCAGCTGTCAGTGCATTATGCATACAGTCCTTTTGGCAGCGGCTGTCCCTGTTAGGGGGGGGGGGATGTAAGAAATGACAGGGGGGGAATGTTAGAAATGACAGGGGGGATTAGAATTAAGATATTGGAGCACTGCGCTGATTGGTGTACTAAAGCAGATCAAATGGTAAAAAAACAGTATATATGTAAGAGAATGAGCGCTAAAAAATTTATAAGAATATTAATAATGTGGCACTATGATATTGGTAATAAATGGTGAACAAGGAAAAATAATAAAGATTACAAGAATAGAATTGCAAGAATAGAATACAAAGCACCTAAAAAGAAAATGGTTACAAATAATGTTTACACTCTTAATAGAGTAAGTGAATGTCCTGTGAGTAACTTAGCTTTCCCTACCTCTAATGGTAGATGCCGGGATCAAGCGGGAGATGTTTTGCGGCTGCAGTGTGGAACAGCCCCTACTTGTGCTTCCGACCCACCAGCGACTTCTGTGAACTACCAGCAAGAGAAGCGTCACTTTCCCTGACCTTATCCTCCCGTATCGCTGGCTGGCCGCAGTGTCCCACATACACCGGAGCAGATAGGAGGATCTGGTTATATTTCTGCCTCTAGTTACAGAGATCATACAGCAAGTCACGGCAATAAGGATTCTGCACCTTGCTGGGTATTACAGACCCCTCAGGACCACAGTAATCCGGGTCTCCCAGCTGCTGGTACCGGCTGTCCCCCATTACTGGGAGCATATATTCCCACGTGGCAACGACCATGTAACCCCCATGTACACGGGTATGTAATCCCACATGGCAACGACCATGTATTCCCCCTTTGCAACAAGCATGTAATCAAGTATAGAACCTGGAAATGATCATGTAATCCCACATGGCAACATACTTGTAATCCCACATGGCAACAAACATGGAACCCCTGGCAACAAGCATGTAATCCCAGATGGCAATGAACATGTAATCTCACATGGCAACGAACATGGAACCCCTGGCAATGGACAGCATTTATGTTGCATAATTTGTAATAGGCATTACGGTGTTTGGCATAATAAGTAATGGACATTATGGTGTGTGGCTTAACGTGTAATGGGCATTGCGGTAAATTTTTGATGCACACCTTCGGAGCGCAATGTCCTTGTTTGTGGAATTTATTGTGCATTTTGTCTTAATCCATGTGGCATTATGTGACTTTTGTCTCTATCCGTGTGGCATTATGTGACTTTTGTCTCAATCCATGTGGCATTATGTGATTTTTGTCTCAATCCGTGTGGCATTATGTGAATTTTGGCTCAATCCATGTGGCATTATGTGAATTTTGGCTCAATCCGTTTGGCATCATGTGTAAGGGGTAAGTATAATGGGGTCTACTATTTTGTGGGCCTGTGTACTTTAAAGGCCAGGGTCTATGTATAATACCATTCCCCCCTCCCTCTGCTCTCATCCCCTCTCTCTCTCCGGTGGCAACCCCCCCCCCATCCCCTCCCTCCCATGGTGCCCCCCCTGTCATTTTCTCCTGGATCCACCCCTGGATAGAGCATGTCAGGGAGGGAGAGAGATAGGAGCAATAGAGTGTCAGGGAGAAAAAGAGGAACAGGCAGAGAGGGAGAGATATGTGGGGAAGAGACAGCGTTAGATAGAGGGTGTGAGATAATTTGTCAGGGATTGATAGAGAGGAGGTGAGAGAAATGGTGTCAGTGTTAGAGAAACAGGGGTGAGCAATGAAAAAAAAGATGGGGGTGAGAGATGGTGTCAGGGATAGAGAAAGAGGGGTGACAAAGGGAAATAATAGATGAGGGTGAGAGATGGTGTCAGGGATAGAGAGGGAAGATAGAAGGGGATAAGAGATGGTGTTAGTGATAGAGGGGGAGTAATATGGAAAAGAGAATGGGGTGAGAGGGATGGTATCAGGGATAGAGAGGGGTTGAGAGGGATGGGAGAGACAGTGTTTGGGATAGATAGAGGGATAGGCGGTAAGAGAGAAAAGGGGGTGAGAGAGATGGTGTCAGGGATAGAGAGGGGGTGAGAATAGAGAGAAGGGGTGAGAGACAGTGTCAGGGATAGCAAGAGAGGGTGAGAGAGAAAGAAGGGGCAGTGTGGAAGAAGGGGTTTGGGGGCAGTGGATAGGGGAGGGAGGGCGACGAGTGAATGAGCACAAAGGAACCTGTGTGGGAGGTAAGGGAGATGTAAATGGGGGAGTAGGTAATCAGAAGGGAACCTGTGTGGGTGGGGGCATTGGAGGAGCCGTGAATTGGGCAGGAAGAGGTTAGGGGTGTCGCAGATGGGGGAGTGGGAGTGAGTGAGCAAAAGGTCAGGGAAAAAGTAATAATCTTTGCAAACAGAGCCTAGCCTGTAATGTAACTGCAGTGTGTCACACCAGGGGGCTTAGTCGGCAAGACTGAGACCTCTGGTGGGGACCTGGACCGGTACCTGAACCGGGGAGGTTGGAGAGGACCCTTGCGCATGAACTGCGCGACAGTGCACCCAGAGCCAATAAGCAGTCAGAGGTAAAAGTACAACCAGATTTATTATGCAGAAGGTTGTAACGGTACAGGCAGTAAAGTATGCAGGAGTAATGACAGTTCATGCAGATTGCAATACTTTACAGATGTGATGGATGTGGTATCGATGGTGGAACATCGGATGGATATCGGATATGGAAGATGACTGTGGGTCCGGAATGACGGACGGGAGATGACTGTGGGTCCGGAATGACGGACGGAAGCAGAAGATCCGGAATATCGGACTAGCGATGAAACATCGATGGTGGATGATGCTGGAGCATCGGAAGGACCAGAGTCCCGGAGCTAGGCTTGGTCGCTGGGCTGAGAGGCAGAATCACAGGCGGTGGAATAACCTGGACTTCACAGGAGATGGAACAACCTGGAACACACTGCAGCATGGAAGACAACACCAGCAGAGAAATACACTTGCACGGAGACAAGGACAGCTGACCATACACTGGAGACAACTGAAGCACTAGCAATGGTTCTGAGAGCTCCCAGCATACTTATCCCCACTGGGTGGCCAGGATTGGCCGAGGAAGTATGACAGGGAGATCAGAACCAACAGGATTGGACAGCACAGACATGTGACTGGGAAGAACATGGCAGCCCCCATGTCTGCTATGGCGGGAAAGTGTGTTTGTGCACACCATGCTGGATACTGGGAGCAATGGCGGCGGACAGGTGGATTGCCGTGCACTGGGGACTGTCACTGGGAGACAGGAGGCCAGCAGAGATGACGTCTGGACCGCAAGCTGAACCTGCGGAGGCACTTAGCCGGTAAGAAAGTCTGTCTGAGAGCTCGGATCGTGACACAGTGGCTATGCTGCAATGTCTGAATGGATGCCCCCAGGGTCTGGAGGAGCTCCCAATGTCATATAAGTAGCACAGGCTCCTCGAAGCTGCGGAGTCTCTTTGAAGCAGCCGATGCGCTGCCTGAACTTCCTGAAGAGCACACATTACAGGGGCGGGGCCACACGCTGTGTTCCTTGCCACAGTACTTCCAGACTCACACATGCCGGGGAAACAGATCGAGGATGTTTGGGAATGTGGGAGCTTCCCTCAGTTTGCTGGGCAGAATGGTAGGCAAGTTTGCAGAGCTTGGGCTGTGATGGGTGCAGGGGGAGCTGTGGGCCCTGGAAACAGCTTAGTCCCCGTAGCAGCTGAACCCACTTTAGCGTCCGTAGTTGCGCCACTGCTCTCTGACACTGGACCCAATAACTCTTGTCATTAGTGTTGTGATTTATCTGTAAATCTTATTTACACAAAACATAATAATCACTTTGATGCAGGCACGGCAGCAGATGCATGCTTAATATTAGATACTAGAGATTATGGCCCTCATTTTGGTTGACCCATGACCTGGGTCACTAGGTAGCAGGTGGGATTTTGGAGATCTGCACAATTTTCAATGGGTGCGGGGGCTGGCCAAAAAATCCCATGCAGGGATGGACTGCGCTGCCAAACCGGCCCTGGCATTTGCACATGTGCGTCGTTACACGCATGTACACACCAGGTATGCGTGCAATGCTGATCCCGGTGTGCAGCAGGAAGGAGAATATAACTGCATGTGATTCCCCTCTCTCCTGGACCCAATCAGGGCACAGAGAGAGCAGCTGGGCTGAAAAATTGGCCCACATGACCATCGGCCCCTCTGGTATTTGCCAGAAGTGCCAGATGGCCAGCCTGGCCCTGGTCTCACGGCACTTGTAAGAGAGGTATACTGGCCACACCCACATAGCACTGACTACAGGCTCTTGATCATTTTCAGTCCCAGGCACATGTAGGGATGAACATCGGAAGCCCCCTATCAAATAAAGGCTAGGCATTCAATATTGCATCAAAAGAAAGAATTCAACAGGAAAAAAAATCATATGATTTGAGCATGTACATAAAAAAAGCTTTTTGTGCATGTGCAAACATTTTCAGCATGGCCATGCATGCACAGAACCATTGCAGCATAGCTGGCTGGGGATGAGACAGGGGCAGGACCATCGGAATACCATCAAATGTTTACCATCCAATGGTGGCACACATCCGAATGCCTCCATCAAATGGTAAAACTGTTGCCATCAAAAGGAAAACATTAATGTGGAGAAAAAGTTTGATGTTTATCCCTCGGCCCATATGGCCTTTAACCTTACCCTGTCATTAAGGATATGAGTGTCTTCATTAAAATGCTGTACAGGAGTTCAGAGATCTCTTGCTATTCCACTGGCCGCGTTGATGAAGTTTAACACGGATCACATGTGTTATACGTCAAACTGTTTTTTTTTTTTTACTTTTCTATGTTCCAATTAATGTTTGACAGAGGTCCTGTTGATCTGACTCTATTACTATATTGAGTTTCCAGGAAGCGATACTGTAGTAAATGACACACTGTGTAGTGTAGTAATACAGTTAGCGATAACAAAAGATGCAGAAAATATTTAGGGCCTGATTCAGGTTGGCTTGCTAGGCAGTGTACATTCCCTGCCTAGCAAGCCCAAAAATGTTGTCTGCTGCCCAACCTAACGCCCCCCCCCCCCCCCATGCCACGAATGACCTGGGTACCATGCAAGGGAATGTGTACGCGAATACATTCCCTCGCATGCGGCCAAGGGAGACATGAAACATTTGATGGTCGCTAACCGTTGAATGATTTCTCTCCCCTTCAGTAATAAAAGTCAGCCTATACTGACTTTTATTTCCGTCATGCAGTCAGCTGACATCAGCCACCCACCCAAGCAGGCTTCTACAGGGGAGCACCCAGTGTTTTTATAGGGACGCCCATAAAACGCTGATGTTCCCCTGATACCGCCCCACCCCTGCACGCCCCCAGCCTCCATCCCTGCAGCACACAGCCTGGAGACTCTGAAACTCGCCTAAGCCTTTCGCTGCTGGGATATGCACATGTACAGAAATGTACTATTATTATCATTAGCGTTTATTTATATGGCACCACAAGGGTTCCGCAGCGCCTGACAATACAAAAAAACATAATGAACAACAGTACAAGACAATTTCGGACAAGTACATGGTAAATAAGTATAGTTGCATCAGGGGACAGGACGCTGAAGCAATTATCAGGGTGGCAGATATATATATATATATATATATATGGTACGTGATTCCTAGAAGGGCGCCCATCGTTGGCATCGCATGTACATCGCATGCCATTACCGATGCAATGGCGGTTTTACATAGGGAACAATGTTAAATGGCCCAATTAACCCCGATTTTACATAGGGAACAATGTTAAATGGCCCAATTGACCCGATTTTACATAGGGAACAATGTTAAATGGCCCACAGACCCCAAATACCCCCCTGAAGTGTGAAATGGCCCCCCCAATTGTTAACGCCACCCCACGATCAACGTCAACCCGAAGCGTGGCGAGCGGCGGCGGTACGCGTCCTCCGACCTTTTCATACCCCCACTATCCACGTCGGCGTGGAGTTGAGAATAGAAAGTGAGGCGAGCGCAGCGAGCCACCGAGCCCGAAGCGTGGCGAGCGGACGCGGAATACGAGCCCAAAGCGTGGTGAGCGGATGCGGAATACATGTTAAGTAATCCGTGTCCGCTCGCCACGCTTCGGGAGCGTGTTCCGCGTACGCTCGCCACGCTTCGGGCTCGGTGGCTCGCTGCGCTCGCCACACTTTCTATTCTCAACTCCACGCCGACGTGGATAGTGGGGGTATGAAAAGGTCGGAGGACGCGTACCGCCGCCCCTCGCGGGCTCACTGCGCTCGCCATGCTTCGGGTTGACGTTGATCGTGGGGTGGCGTTAACAATTAGGGGGGCCATTTCACACTTCAGGGTGGGTATTTGGGGTCTGTGGGCCATTTAACATTGTTCCCTATGTGAAATCGGGTCAATTGTTGCCATTTAACATTGTTCCCTATGTAAAATCGCGGTAATCGCGTTGGTCGCATCGCATGCGATTTTTTGGCCGCATGCGATGCGACCGACACAATTTTTTTTCCTTGCGATGCCTAAGATCAAAATCGTGGGCGCCCTTCTAGGAAAAAAGTACCATATATATATATATATATATATAAAGCACAGGAGGAGAGAGGGCCCTGCTTGTGAGAGCTTACATTCTAAAGGGGAGGATTAGACAGACAGGAGTGACACAGAAGGTTAGAATGCACATGCGCAAACTCCGACTAACAGGGCTGGGGACGGATTTGGATCGCAGAGAGCGTTCCTGAATCGGCCCCTTACTTTGAAAACACAGAACAGCCTTTCTTAGCATCTACTATTACTTATCACAAAATGATATCCACAGAAGCTACAGAAGACTCCCCATTTTATACAAGTGTCTCTGAGTAACCTGTGTCATAGAAGCTGCATCACCTGATGTTTTTCACACTGAGCAGTGAACAGCTGTTGACGCATTTATGGGAAACGAAACATTTCTCAACAGTCAACCACACAGTACTGTGGCTTATTTTGAAACAACTGTGCAGATCAACTATGGTCTTAGCTAACTACTTAAAGAGAGAGACTTTAATGATGAATTTGGGCAAAGGTTAATGAAAGCAGCACATGTATCAGTGTAATGTAGTACCCTTGAGAAGTACATTACTACTGAACTAGGTTTACGTTATCTGATTCTTTCTGGTGGAGTAGGAGGGTTGTGGTCTATAGCACTGCTCTGTGAGGTACTAATCTCTCGCACTAGGGCAAAGTTTGCAGCTGCAGCAGATCTCCTACCTTACGTGTGCCTCTTCACAATGTACAGTCTTAACACCTGTGAGCCATGTCCTTTTTACTTCAGCTGCTAACTTAACATCTCTTTGTAGTCACAGTTACACCCATTCTGATTTACAAAACAACCCCCGAATGACTGATGCCACTGCCGGCCCTACTGATTGATGTAAACTTGACAGTGCATATATTTAAAAAGGAGTTTCCCACCTTAAGATTAATATAATAACTTGGCCAACTTTTACTACACACGTTGTTATTTTTTATTTCAGTTTTCATGCTTTTCTACCCTATATGTATATGAGTAAGAAAATGTATTTTTATTGTACAGGTTGAGTCTCCTATAGGCTTTAGCTGAAATGCTTGGGTACAGTATTTTAGGTATAGGATTTTCTGGTAGTTTGTAATGAGTGTGATATGCTGTTCCGACAGTCATTAGCCCGATGTCGGGATCCCGACTGGCCGGACTCAGACAGCATGGCGAGCACAACAAAGCCCCTTGCGGGATCGCTGCGCTCGCCACCTATTCTATTCTCCCTCTATGGGGGTTGTGGACCCCCACGAGGGAGAATAGCCGGTGGCCGTCGGGACCCCGAGTGTCTGGGTTTTGACTGTCGGGATCCCGACGTCGGGGTAATGACTGTCGGGATCCCGACTGTCGGGAAACTGTCCGGCACCCATTTCTAATATATGCATACTATAATGAGATGTCTTAGGATTTATTTATAGTTTCTTATATAGCGCAGCAGATTCCGTTGCGCTTTACAATAGTAGTCAGTGATAAAACAAACTGGGTAACAACAGACAGACTTGGAGGTAAGAGGGCCCTGCTGCAAGCTTACAATCTATAGGGACATAGGAGGGAAACACAAGGACAGGCACCAGTAATAGCATAGCAGTCCCACCAAGTTGCAAGTCCAGAAGGAAAGCTATATAATACATAAGTGCCTCAGAGGGTTATGCATGTAGAACTTAAATATGATAGGCTTGCCTGAAGAGGTGAGTTTTCAGGGAACGCTTGAACGTTTGGAGGCTAGCGGAGAGTCTTATTGTGCGTGGAAGGGCATTCCATAGGGTGGGGGCAGTCCAATGAAAGTCCTGTAATAGTGAATGGGAGCTAGTGATCCGTTCAGAAGAGAGACGCAGATCTTGTCCAGAGCGGAGTGGTCGAGATGGGAGATATTTTTTGATAAGTAGATATATGCTGGTGCAGTATGGTTAATAGCTTTATATGCGAGTGTTTTATATTGAATACGGTAAGATACAGGCAACCAATGAAGTGACTGGCAGAGCAGATCAGCAGACGATGAGCGTCTTGCAAGCAAGATCAGCCTAGCAGCAGCATTTAAAATGGATTGCAGTGGCGAGAGTCTGTTCTTGGGAAGACCATTTAGGAGACTATTGCAATAATCAATGCGGGATATAATGAGTACATGGATAAGAGATTTGGTAGTGTCTTGTGTGAAATAGGGTCGTATTTTGGACACGTGCAAAAAATGATGTTTAGAATAAAGAGAGTTTGATGTGTATTGTCCTGTTAGGCAGGGGGAGTCAGCCACAGAAGTGATATCAACGCCTTTCAATTATCTGATATAAACTTGTAGGGGAGGAGAGGTTCCCCCTTGGGAGCAGGAGCCAGGCGGCAGGTAACTTTATTGCCTCCTAGCGTTACGCCTCTGAATGTAGGAGAAGCTGTACACCACCTTCTTCCTGAATTTGTGTTTGCTAAAAATGCCAGTGCTGTCACAGTTCTAGAGCAACATTGTGACCTTACATAGAATTACAGGGGGTATTTCAATGTCAAGAAAACAGTTTGTGACGTAATTGCTTTTGCCTGCCTTTTCTTTTGATCTCCAAAATCTCCCAAAATTTGGAAGTACAAATATATAAATACAACATATAAATTTAAATTGATCATAGGAAAATGAGAGCAACATCCCCAGCTTCCAGGGCCCCAGAGTGCAACAAAAGCAGCAGTGTGCTTTGCCAACAGCCCTGCAGAAATGATTGTTTGCTATGTGTTGTAGAGGGGGGGGGGGGGGGGGGGGCAGAACTGTGCAGCAGCTGTGAAATGAATACACAGTCTGGCTCCACCTGACTAATACACTAAAATTCTCACACAAACCATTTACCCTGTCGTTTCTGTAAATGAATATGCATTTTAGCTAACCCACTGGTGAGCGAGCTTAGCATCAACCTCTTTAACTCTTTGAAGGCTATAAGTGTATGTTGTAAAAAAAAACATCTTGAATAAGGGCAGGCAAATAGTGGTGGGTATGCAGGATTGTCTATTGCCACCGATCTGTAAAATTTCTAATAGACCACTAAAAGTCAGGTAATTATGTCATACCTACTTATTGGCAACTCCCTCCGGTTGGGAGCACCCAAGTCACAGAGGAGGGGGCGTGGAGAAGGCAGTCCGGGGGTGTGGAAATATGATCGCATCATCATTACCTCCGCCCTGCATTACAATGTGTGCATTACCGACATTGGGCCTTATTCTAGTACACTCTTTCTGACAAAATCCTTCTTAGATGGACAAAACCATGTGCACTGCAGGGGGGCAGATGTTCCTTGTGCAGAGATTTGGGTGAGTTATTTTGACTGCTTTATTTTGTACACTGCAATATAGATCTCACTTTGAAGTAAAACCCCACCCAAATCTTATTCTCTCTGCACAAGTAACATCTGCCCCCTGCAGTGCACATGGTTTTGTCCACCTAAGAAGGATTTTGTCAGAAAGAGCAAACTAGAATAAGGCCCATTGTGCAAATGACAAAGAGCAATTTGCTCACAAACCCAGGAAAATGGACAAAAACATTCAGTGAAATAATTTAAATCAAACAGATACAACTACATAACTTTTTTACATTAACCTGAGCGACAGGTTTTGTCCGTTTCCAGATTTTCAGAGCAAATTACTGAATTCCAAATCACATTTGCTCCCATCCAATACCAGATTTTTATTCCATCCAACCAACTAGTTGGATGGTTGGATGAAAGTTGGTCTGCAGTGTGGCCAGCATTAGATGAAGGGATCTAGGACAAATTGCCCCGCCCACTTTGTGGGGGCTGATGAGGAATGCGTGAGACTTTCCGACTTTCAGGAGCCTCATAGCTGTTCCGAACAGTAGGCAAATATAAATAATATTTAGTGGGCTGGTACCTCTACTAAACTGTAGGGTATCTTGTGTGTTAAGAATAACCTGCATGCAGTGTGTATACTGGCTGCACTCACGACAAACCAAAACTGCCACGAGCACGCATTTGTTTCCCAATCGTGGCTGCAAAAACACATATGTTTGTGGCTTTTTTTTTGTGGATCTTATGTTTATAACTGCGTATAGTTGGTAATGAGTAGGAAGGTCACACAGCTTATTGCCGGGTCACTGTTGGGAGGGGGGGGGGGGGGTGTCTGAACATTGCAAATGTGGCAAATCGGCATTTGTGATGTGAAAAGGTTTCGAGAGGAGACAGATGCTATAAAGGTCATACTGGACTTCTAGCGTCTGTCAAGGAAGCGCAGCACATATTTTGGGAACACAGCTTGCCGGTGAGAATTAAACTCCTGTAAACAAGACCTTATTCTGGTTGACTCGCAAGGCTGCAAATTTCGCAGCCTTGCAAGTCCACCAGATGCCGCACGCATGGCCGTCTGCCCCCACCCCCCTCTTAGGGCTCGAATGGAAGATTTGCATAATCATCCATTCGCAGCCTTGGGTGTGTGGGAGAAATCGTTCAATGGTCGGGAACATGGAATGATTTCTCCAGCGCTCGCAGATCTAAGACACCTCTGTGGTATCAGATCTCCGAGCGCCCTGTGCAGGAAGCGGGCGCATGTGCAGACGCTAAAACTCGGTCCCTGTGCGAACACGCGGAGGACCGATTAAATCAGAATAACCCCCCAAGTGTGAAACCCCTGGCAATGAGCAAAAAACCCTTGACAATGAGTAAAAAAAAACATATCTTTTTTAGATTTTCTTTTCTTTTTAAGAGGAATTCAATATACAGTACTATACTACACTGGGTTATAATGGGCCTTATTCTGATCGGTGCGGCCGGATCCGATTATGCGGCCAGGACCGTGCGTGCGAAACCCCGCCTTCCATACAGATCGCCAACTCCGTCCGTATGCGGTAAGAAGCTGGCCGAACGGACCGCACGTGTATTTTTCACGGAATACGCCTCCTCCATCTAAGGGAACCTCCCCCATCATTCGATGGTCGCAGACCATCGAATGCAGGACCGAGTGCTCCACCAGCTCCCGCAACCTCAGACCACACGGACATTTTTCCATGCAAAAGCAGGGATCTGGGCGGGCAACTGACATCCGGCGATGTCATATGTCCGCCCCCTACACGTGCATCACGGCCGCATTACCATACGTACGCCCAGCGTTTTCATGGGAACGCCCATGAAACGCGGGGCGTATGCATATGGTAATGAGGCCAAATAGCCCTTCACGCCCCTCTCCACCCCCTGTTCGGAGTGTTCACATATCATGCGGGATTTGGTCGTACGCCCCGCTCGTACATGCGCAGAGACGCCTCTGCACATGCGCAGACACAAAACATCGGCGGGCCGAACGCACGCGGATATATCCGCACCGACCAGAATAAGGGCCAATATGAGGTATTGAGGAACCTCACAGCTATCTATATGAATTCAGTTTCCTATTACTACTGTGAGCCCTATATCAGACAGCACTCTCCTGCGCTGAATCAGGGGCTAATAACTCAGTATAATGATGTGACTGTTCATAAAGAGTATACATGCTGAAAAGAGCAAACAAAATGTCAAATGTCACATTAATATCAATTTGCATCTTTTCTTTTAATTACATGCAAGACAGGCAAAGAGATTTGCATGTTCCCTTCTAGAACATCTACAATGAGAATAACAAAAACATTGTTCAGCTGCTCCTGTGAGACCATCTGCATGAGAGACTCTATTTACCCACCCACGGACCATGTCACCCTTGTATGGGCCTCCAGTTGCCGTCCCACTCAGCATTATAACTGGATGACATGAATAAAGAAATATATCCAAGTATAATGAGCCATACATTACAGCAGCAAAGCATATGTCTCAGTGTTATTCACAGGAAATTATATTTATACATCAACTATTAACCAGAAACTGATTTCCTACATTTATATACAGTATATCAATAGTACTCTCTCAATGATGCATGTTATAGACTTCAAGCACTAAGGGGGGAATTCATTTCCGGGTGAAGGGTACAAACTGTCATTTCTGTTTCAAAATGCCGGTGACAGCACCCATTTTCCTACCCTTCGGCCAGCTGGCCAAATGTCCAATTTGTGCTCGCTACACTTTAGGGCATACTTGCCTACTTTTGAAAAGCAAAATGAGGGAGATTTTAGATGATCGCAAAATGCACTGAGAGCAGCGTCGCGCATCATTATATACATACATATATAGAGATCAGTGGACCGGCACTCTGTTTCTGCTGTCGGGGTCAATATGCTTGCCTGGGTGCCTGCTTCAGTGTACATGTGTTCAGGTGCGCCAATGTAGATTGCTGTAGAAAGCGTCACTCCAGGGCTTGTGATCAAGTTAACATTTATTGGGTCAACGCCGTTTCGGGCCTCCTGATGACGGGCTGAGGATAAAGTCGGAGTATGGAACAAACCAGAGGACTTAGTTCTGCGCGCGCCGAAGGCGCGCGCGTTCTGCAAAAGGGGGTGTGGCCACGGGAAAAGGGGCGTGTCTTTATGTGAAGTGTACCACACCACATACCACTTATACACCACACTAGTCGGACTCCTTATACTATCTAGTACTAGTGCCCTTACACATTGTACCACACAGTATGAGACAAAATTCAAGGACAAAGGGACAGGGAGAGTGACATCAGAGAGACAGTGGGAACACAGAGAGAGTGACAGCAGGGACACAGACAGCCACATATGTACTGTATATTGGGCATCATGGTATGTGGCATATGCTCATTATACATATGCCACACACCGTGATGCTCCATTATACATATATGCCACACACCGTGATGGCCATTATACATATGCCACACACCAATGCCCATTATAAATATGCCGCACACCATGATGCTCATTATACATATGCCGCACACCGTGATGCCCATTATAAATATGCCACACACCGTGATGCTCATTATACATATGCCACAGACAGTGAATCCCATTATACATATGTCACACACCCTGATGCCCATTATACATATGCCACACACCCTGATGCCCATTATACATATGCCACACACCGTGATGGCCATTATACATATGCCGCACACCGTGATGCTCATTATACATATGCCGCATACTGTGATGCCCAATATACATATACCACACACCGTGATGGCCATTATACATATGCCACACACAGTGATGGCCATTATACATATGCCCCACACCGTGATGCCCATTATACATATGCCACACACAGAGATTCCCATTATACATATGCCACAGACCGTGAATCCCATTATACATATGTCACACACCCTGATGCCCATTATACATATGCCACACACCGTGATGGCCATTATACATATGCCACACACCGTGATGCCCATTATACATATGTCACACACCCTGATGCCCATTATACATATGTCACACACCCTGATGCCCATTATACATATGTCACACACCCTGATGCCCATTATATATATGTCACACACCAATGCCCATTATACATATGCCACACACCGTGATGGCCATTATACATATGCCAAACACTGTGATGCCCATTATAAATATGCCACACACCGTGATGCTCCATTATACATATGCCACACACCGTGATGCCCATTACACATATGTCCCACACCGTGATGGCCATTATTCATATGCCAAACAGTGTGATGCCCATTACACGTATGCCGCACACCATGATGCCCATTATACATATGCAGAACACCGTGATGCCCATTATATATATGCCACAGACCGTGATGCCCATTATACATATGCCACACACCTTGATGCCCATTATACATATGCCACACACCGTGATGCTCTATTTTACATATGCCACACACCGTGATACCCATTATACATATGCCACACACCGTGATACCCATTATACATATGCCACACCATGATGCCCATTATATATATATATGCCACACACCGTGATGGCCGTTATGCATATATGCCGCACACCGTGATGCCCATTCTAAATATGCCGCACACCGTGATGCTCATTATACATATGCCACACACCGTGATGCCCATTATAAATATGCCGCACACCGTGATGCTCATTATACATATGCCACACACCGTGATGCCCATTATACATATGCCACAGACCGTGAAGCCCATTATACATATGTCACACACCCTGCTGCCCATTATACATATGCCACACACCGTGATGCCCATTATACATATGTCACACACCCTGATGCCCATTTTACATATGCCGCACACCGTGATGCCCATTATACATATGCCACACACCGTGATGCCCATTATACATATGCCACACACCGTGATGCCCATTATACACATGCCACACACCGTGATGCTTATTAAACATACCAAAATAGACGGCTCCGATAGTCAACCACATGTTCTTGCCAACAGCTGCCCTACTGATTTGAGAAGTTTAGCGATATAGTGGCTTAGACCGTGCCCGCCCAAAAAGCAGAAATGACAGAATGACTATAGTAAGCTATCCCATGTTCATTATTATTTCACATAACAGTAGTCATGGGAACATGACAAACAGGTGACAAGCTGTATGAAAGCTTGTCAGTGGCACACACTGCAACCTACATACACTTACACCGCATATATATATCTTTTAAGTGCCCCTTGTAGGAAGGCAGGCAGCTAGAAAATTAATGGGGCATGACGACAGGAGTAGTGGAGCATGTCTTGGGACGGAAGCCAGTCGGGGACCAGTGGTGGGGGGAGAGGTGATCGATAAGAAGCAGGCTTAGTGAGTGGGGGAGAGGAATGCAGCTTACAGTCAGAAACAGTCAGTTAACTTTAAGCTTTTACTTACTGGCTGCTAGGGCTGCTGCTCCTTACACAGCTGAGACGAGTCTGACACTCTTGTGTGCTCCCGGCTCCCGCTGCCCGACTCACTGTCTGCCAATGCCTCAGTCCACTGCCGCTGCCAGTGCCGCTCCTGCACGCTCAGGCCAGCGCTACCCACACAGCCCCGCGGTGGCCTTCCTAATTACGTCACGGCGTCGCGCATTTAGGCCCCGCCCCCACAATGACGCGTTCGCGCATGCGCATTACGTTTTTATTGGAAAGGGGACAAAAAAGCGGG
Source organism: Crinia signifera (assembly GCF_055691185.1). Lineage (NCBI taxonomy): Eukaryota > Metazoa > Chordata > Amphibia > Anura > Myobatrachidae > Crinia > Crinia signifera. The sequence goes on along the minus strand of NC_139220.1, from coordinate 216,006,687 downwards.
AGAACCCCAGGGATTTGCGGGGGGGCGGGAGAATGATTGTAAAAACGGGAGACTCCCGCTAAATGCGGGAGGGTAGGCAAGTATGCTTTAGGGTAAGGTGTGGTGGCTGCCATGCTGATTCGGCCAGGCAAAGTCATTCGCCAGAAGTTGAATCCCCCCCCCACTAAGAGTGTTTTTAAGTTATCAAAAGAACTGGGGACAGGACCCATAATCAATCTGACCACAGACAGTCATTCATACCATAAGCATACCATGTGCACTGCAGGGGGGCAGATGTAACATGTGCAGAGAGAATTAGATTTGGGTGAGTTATTTTGTTTCTGTGCAGGGAAAATACTGTCTGGTTTATGTCTACACTGCAATATAGATCTTACTTTGAAGAAAAACCCCACCCAAATCTAATTCTGGGCAGTATTCAATGACAATACTCGGCATGTGCAGCGAATCCTGTTTAGGATTCGCTGCACAGTAGTCATATTCCGGAGGGCTGGAGCCTTCGCTGCCAGCCCTCGCTGCCACCATATTCAATGCTGCAGGGGCTCGCTGCCCCTGACGGCGATTCTTAACACCTGCGTCGGACGCTGCAGGGAGCCGGGGGACGGCAGCAGGCAGGGAGATGGAAGCCTCCCTGCCTGTGCCGGACACTGTGGGGCAGAAGCAGGGCTCCCGGGGACATAGGCAGCTGAAGCTGCCCCCTGGGAGAGCAAGCAGGGGACGCAGGTAGGGAGCCGCTTGCACTGCTCCCGATCCTGCATATGTAATGATCTGGAGCAGTGAATATATGAATATTTAATGAGCGGCTCTCGGCCCCTTGCTGGCTGTTATGTGTAAAAAAAAATTTTTTTATTTCAATTAAATATATATTCATGTGCTGTAAGGGCCACTAAGTCCATGGGGGCCCATTCCACACACCCTGCTCCCATCAATGATACTTATCTCTCCAGCATTGGTGCCACTGAAATAACATAGCAGATGGCACGTGTACCCTGTTCCCAGAGATCCACACATGTGTAGTAGATTGATTAAGTGCCAGAGTCTATAACATACCTCCCAACATTGCAGGATTCTGATTTTGGATTCTCTGCGAAGACACACTCCTGTTTTTCCAATGTGGGGGCATGGCCAGCGCTCTGAGAGCTGATGACCATGCCCCCTCTCCATTCTGCCTCTGTGAATAGTAGCTGTGGCCAGCTGCAAGCAGGGGGACTCCAAACTGGCCTTCCCACCACAGGACACTGCCAGCTCCAGGTGGAACATGGGACAGTTGGGAGGTATGTTATGGTACTACGGGGTGGCAGATGACTGCCTGACAGTTGGGATTCTGATGGCCAGGGGCTGTTCTCCCTTGTGGGGGTCCACACCCCCATAGAGGGAGTATAAAACTTGTGGTAAGCGAAGCTAGCTACCGAGCTCGCGGCTTGGTGAGTGCAGCAAGCCCGCACGGGGCTTCTTTGCCCTCTACCCCCTGTCGGAGCATCAGCAGTCGGGATTCCAATGTCAGGATACTGATACCACACCCTGTACTAGGCAACTGCAGAGATGAAAGAAGGTCACACAGACACTGCACATTGGCCTCCTCCTTCCTTAGGTTCTTATTCTGGTGGACCCCCATGAGGGAGAATAGTCTCTGTAAGTTGGGATCCAATGTTGGTATACTGAGAGCATTTTTTTTTTAAACTAAAACTATCACAGTGGCCAGTAGCATACTCTGCATGACTCCCAAGGTTCAATTGGCAGAAGCCCAAACATCATATGATAATGGACTTCTGATGTCCATCCCTAGTGGCGAGCTCCCCCCTCCTCTCCCTCCCCCCTCCTCTCCCTCCCCATAACATTGCACAGCTGTTAGTGTCTGCAGCACGAACTCCGCTGCTGGCCCGCCGCTGCTGCTGCTGTGGTGCCGCTGCAGCAAAGCGCCGGCGCCCGGAGCAAGGCTGCCCAGACACTTTCGCCCAGCAACGCCAGGTCCTGTTGCGTCACGTCCGCCTGGGACGCGTCACTTCCGGCCAGGGGATGCAGGTTCAGGCAGCCTATCAGCATTGCCCGGAGGTTGCTTAGCAATGGGAGGGCGCCGGGCGACACGCGCTTGACCACCCAATGATAATAATGATTACAGGGGGCTGGTCTCACGGCGGTGGCCTTTTAAGGGATCTGGCCTAGCTCAGCCCTGCCGGTGATATTGCTTTTGCAGTGTGTCCTGGCCTCACTGCAGTCTTGGTCTGTGTCCTGCCTTCCTTGGTCCTGTTCAGTCTTCTGCAGTCTGCTCTTGTCTTTTCTGAGCTGATGTCAAGATAAGGTCACGTAAGTGCTCCAGTGGAGCCCGGTTCTGTTCTTTCTTCATTTTGAATTGTCTGGGAAGCTGACAATATCTTTCGTTTGTTGCCTGTTCTCTCAGGTACCTAGGTTTAGGCCTTTCAGGCTGGAGAGGCGGTTTATATCTTGTATATATGTGGGTTCTCGTTTCAGGGTACCGGTAACTGTTTTTTGCTCCCTGCATTTATTTACATTTGTTTCTCTGGAGGCACCCCAATCCTGCTTTACCTGGTTGCTGCGACTAGGTCGCACTCCCCATTCTTGGCCTGGTGCCGTCAGTCAGGGTGTTATTTCCCAGGTAGGCCCAGTTAGTTAGATCTCCTCTTGACGCTACCTCTGACAATCGCCGTAGTCTTGTCACCACTTAAGACCTGGTTGCATCGGGGTTGGAGCGGGACTAACTCACTCCTTCGAACGCGACACCTAAAAGGAGAAGCCTAGTTACCTGCAGATTACGGTCATCGGTCTGAAGAGGTCAATAGGAGTTAGGAGTTAATGTAGGGTGCGCCGTGGCCGTCCTAAACAGCGGTTCTGGCTGAGGGCTCTGCCCACTACCACACCCACGTACCCGTTAACATTACAGTTAGCTTAACAGACAGTAGTCTGTATGCTAGTCGGTGCTCTCCACTGGAGCCACCCTCCCTACCTGAATGCCATGCTTTGCTCCAACTCTCTTGAACCCCTTTTCACAGCTTCTAAAATTGGTTCCCATTACATACCAGCCTTAGCCTGCAATCTGGAATATTACAAACATTTCAGCTTTCTCGTGAGGACTGTGAGCTACGCCTCAGTGCTCTTCTGAAAAAGGAATGTCAGTGACCGTGAGGCCACACCCCTATTTTTGCTGCTGGGGGCATGTCCAGCAAAAACAACTGTCCTGCAAAAATAGGGGAGATATGTGTTGGATGTTAAACAGGGGTGGTTTAAGACAGAAGGGAGCCTGTATACAAACTCTGGCCAGGCCTCATCCTCTGCAGCTCAGTAGACTCACTGGCAGGCCAAAGTTCTCTGGAACACTGAGCATTTTTATAGGAAAGCCCATGAAATGCTGGGTGTTCCCATTGTTGCGACTATTCGTTACCGCCCCTGGGTGCGTGCACCTGGTGTACAAACTGTTCGCCGTGGCCGCATGCACCCGGCTTATGCACATGCATACAAATGCGCATACGCACATCATCGGATGCGAATGAATAAGAATAACCCCCATGGTGCTTTCTATACAGTGACTGTACATTTTCTTTTAATTAGGACTGTCCATCTTATATCGGGACAGTTGGGATTTTGTGTTTCTGCTTATTAAACTGTTCTATATGTTCTATAAATGTTAAGAAAATCCATGTCAGCACATCACTTTGTCTTCTCTTCCTTCCTACTACTTATCCACCTTTCTTGCACAACTTTGTCAGACTGACTTGGCAGAGTCTGAAGTTTCAATCAGCAGCACATAATTTTCCTTTGTCTGATTTTCCAGTGCACTTAAGCTCTGAACATTGAGCTGATTACCAGGACATAATGCATATAAATCTTAAAGATAATAATAATAATAATAATTCTAAAAAGCCAGAATAGTAATTGCCCATAATAGTTTCCTATCCTCAGAACAAACATACATCTATTTATTGTTGTGTTATGATTGTAGATGAACGTGGTACATACGACCCTATATACAAGCATTCTACCATACTTCACAACTTGTGCAACAAGTAATCCAGGATCCGGCGCGCGCCTGAAATTTGGGGGCTTGACCTAGCAACAAGGAGGCATGGCCTATGCTTGTGGCGCTCTCACGAGACCACTCCCCCATTTTCGCAGCTGTGGGGTCATTGCCTTTTTCCCAGTTACAGAGACACTGTGCGCAGGTGGGACACCCAACTGCCCTCCACAGCGGGACACTGCCATCGCCAAAAAAACGGAATGGGCCCATGAAAATAAGGATGAAAATAAGGACAGTTGGGAAGCATGCTTCTACTGTCAGGGTTTTCCTGACAAGTGGAAGATAGTTACTATTTTCCTGAAACAGGAAGGTAACAATAAATTACTTTACATTTAATACTAGGTCTAGCTTTCTTGGGGGACGGCACACAAATGTAGACAAATTTTCTATGGCATTTGATTAAATTTTCTAAATATTTACCACAGGTTCTAGTGCAATTGTATTTTGACACACACTGCACCTGTGTATTTGTGCATTGAAATGTTTCTTTAATTGGGTGATCTAATTAGATTGCCTTACAGAACACATTGGGAATCTTTTTGCTCCTGATATTTTATCGGGGGGTGGAGGGGGGGGGGGTGGACAACTCCCTAAGTAGGCAAGTATTGTCAGGGGTAAAAGTATGAAGCAGTGATAAGGCAGGAGAAGTGATAAAGTACCTGGAACTTTATTACTGTCCAGTCTGCTCCTAACTATCCCAGTCTGTAACTTCACCATCAGGAGCTGATTGGCCAGGGATAGAGTATCACTTCTCCTCCCTTATCACTGTTTCATACATCTACCTCTCAGTGCTGGCATCTACCTCTCAGTTGGCAGCGCGTGCTGTGTTGGCCCCACCCACTAAATCTGTGACATCACGATGTCACACCTAGCGGATTGGGAAGCCAACTATAGGAAGTAAAGCACTGGAATGCTCTGGGTGGCTCAGCAGGCTGTAGTGTACCTCCCCAGAGCATCATTTGTTGGCACTTGGTGGCTGTGCTGTAGTGCTGATGGATACCATACCAGACACCCTGCAAGCCAAATGCTGTTGGGCAGCAATGAAAAATCAGAAAACGACAGTATTTTCTTGCTTTTTGCGAGCAGCTAAAATTTTCCTGATGAATAGACAGTTCTCCTGCTGATACTGAGGGGTTTATTTAATACGATGGGATGTTGCTATGAGCAACCAATCAAATCAAATTTTATTCAGATTCTATCCATGCTATAGCATCCTCACAAGGCCACGCCTCCTTTTTGGATGTGGGTACGCCAATGTCTCGCGAGCGTCCCGATCTCTGAAATTGATTCCAATTCTAAGTCCCCTTTTTGATAAAATGCCATGGCAGATATTAACTGAATCCACAGGGGTTTTTTATGTTATGCACTAAGATGCACTAAAATTCCTATAATTAGAAAATACAGGTTAAGCATTTCTTATCTGAAGAAAGAGCATTTTGGATATGGGAACTTTCAGTTCAGAGGCGTCCCCCGGCGTCTACGGCATCAATCTGTAGAGGCATCCCTGGTCCCAATGATGTAATGCTTAATAAGGTGCACAGCAAGGGGGTAAAAGCTGGCGGTGTGTGTAGGGGAGAGCGAGCGGCATGCGGGCAGGCAGTAACACAAAAAGGACATTCTGAAAACCAACAGTTTTCAGAATTATTCGGATAATGGATATCCAGATAAGGTATACTCAACCTAGTGTGTGACATCATACATACACAAGCCAGCATTTTGAAGGAGGGAATCCTGTCAGGGAAATACACTTACCCTCACATTCTGCAGGCTAAATCCCCCCCCCCCCCCCCCACATACACACAGCCTGACCCTAAATGCCCTCATTCATAGTGCAATTTGAGCACTTTTTATTAAAGATGTGCAGACTCGGATTCCAGAGATCCGAGCCCCCACGAACGTCATCATTCCGAGCCCGGTTCCGAGCAGAGCTCGGAGATTCCCGCCTGACTCGGGTCCGTCTGCGTGGTTAGAACGTCATCTCCCGGCGCCGGATTTAGCAAGGCTTTAAATAGCGGCTGCTGCGCCCGCCATCTTCACTCCAGTCTAGTAGTGGGTTGGGAGAGGGTGTGTTGGTGCTGCTGCTGGGGCTTAAACTTGAACTTGACCTTGAACGCAATATTTTTTATTCGCTGGGGCTGTCTCTCAGTGCTGCTGTCTCCTCTGTGCGGTCTACCTCTGGTGTGCTGTGCTGTAATTATTTTATTCGCTGGGGTTGTCTCCCTCAGTGCTGCTGTGTACTCTGTTCTCCTCTCTGCTTAGGGTGGGCTCTCCCTAGCAAGGAGGACAGTCTAACTGTGTACTAGTACTACTACTGTCTCCTCTGTGCGGTCTGCCTCTGGTGTGCTGTACTGTAATTATTTTATTCGCTGGGGCTGTCTCCCTCAGTGCTGCTGTGTACTCTGTTCTCCTCTCTGCTTAGGGTGGGCTCTGCCTAGCAAGGAGGACAGTCTAACTGCGTACCTGTAGTACTACTGTCTCCTCTGTGCTGGGGCCTACCTCTGGTGCTGTGCTGTAATATATATTATATGAATAATTAATTATATTATATATAGTCCACTGGTGCTGCCTGCACTGAATCTGCCAGTATTATTTAGTTACTCAGTCCACTGTTGCCACTGGCAGTGCTACTGTAGGGCCTACCTAGTGTACCTAAATAGTACATACTAGGCTGCTATATCTAATATAATTAAAAAATAATACTTGTGCTGTGTGGGACTGTAAAAAATAATTCCATGCTGCTGGTGCACTGACGTGTGCCACTGAGTGCCACTGCCAAGCAGTACCTAATAATAAAATGAATTATTATAAATTCTGCTGGTGCACTTCATAAAGCTACTGGTGATGTGTAATATAACTACCCTTTGTGGT